>NW_004955548.1:155376-170276 GCF_000276665.1 Chinchilla lanigera | reverse complement strand
CGCGCCCGCGCCCACGCCTCTGCAGCAAAGCGGCCGCGCGGAACGCGCTGCGGCAGGAACCGCGCGCCGCGAGGGTGTCGGGAAGGGGCGGAGGGATACTGCGGGAAGGGCGGCGCCCCCTCCCAGGCCCACCGTAGTCCCGACCCGCGGGGGGGCGGGGCCGGCGCTAACCGCAGTCTGGGGGGCGGCTTCGCGCCAGCCTGCCTCGGGAGTGCCGGGCGCACCCTCGCGTGCAGACCACTACCCCGTCTCCGGCGCCGCGCCACGCCACGCCAGGGCTGCCGTGCCCTGTGGGACGGGACGGGCGGGCGGCTGTGGGCGGCGGGGATGCGCGGGGAGGGGGCAGCAAGGCCGGGAGCTTGGCAACTGCAGTGCTGGAGGCGGCAGCGGATGGATACCGAACGCCCCTCTGTGAGGCTGCACCTCTCTCCACTCCCCCTCTTTTCTGGATGCTGGGCGGGGTGGGGGGGGGCATGAATGCCCAGCACACTGCGGAGGAGGCTCCCCCATGTTCGTCTTTTCCTGCTTCTAGAGCCATGAAGATGAAGAAGGCGCTTCTGCGGTTCAGGCACCTGTGATGGGTGCCCCTGGAGCCTGCTCGTCTTTCACAGAAAGGCTGACCTAGACCTCTAGCCCTAGGAAACCAAGCACCGGGCCGGGCCAAGAGTCATTCTTTCTGCCACACTGATTGTTTCTCAATTCCAAATGGGAACTCATGTGCTCATTATGCTGTCCCCACAGCTGCCTAAGAAACAAGGCCTCCTGTGGGGATTTGCAGGGAGTCTGTCATACAGCCCTCTTTCTCTGCTACCTAGTGGCCGAGGGTCAGGCACCAGGTGAGACCTCAGTCCTGGCTCCCAACCCACTGTGCTTTCCTGTTTGCGCTTGCCATCCTGTCCAGGCCCTCATGATATTTGGCAGTGTGGAAATGGGACTTGGACCCGAAGCAGCTTGGATCTCAGCCATAGACCCCTGCCTAGGTTCACCAGTTATTCCCAGGCGAAGGACTCACAGGACACCCACTTTCTCAAGTCAGAGTTCTGGCTGCTTTTGAATCCTTTCCTTTCACCCCCACATTGTGCTACTCTTGAGCCCTTGCTGTCTCTGCTTGCTGCATGGGACAAATGGGGCAACAGA
Source organism: Chinchilla lanigera (assembly GCF_000276665.1). Lineage (NCBI taxonomy): Eukaryota > Metazoa > Chordata > Mammalia > Rodentia > Chinchillidae > Chinchilla > Chinchilla lanigera. Next base: position 169,139 of record NW_004955548.1, on the reverse strand, counting down.
AAACTGATGCGGTCTCTGCCATCCACTTCAAAATTCACTTAAGCGCCTCCTTCACCCATCTTTGTGAGAGTAAGTGGCTCCAAAGGTACCCACATATTATCTTCCAGAACATGTACGCATATGTTACCTGGCAAAGGACAATTAAGGTTGCAGATGCAATTAAGGTTACTAAATGGTTGAGTTCTGTCAAACCTGTGTCATAGGGAGGCCGAAAATGCAATGTCCAAGTGAAGCAGCTTGAGAAAAAGTAGATAGGCCATTGTTGGCTTTAAAGACAGAGGGGAATCTAGGAGTCAAGTAAGCCTGAAAAAAGAGATTGTTGCCCAGAAACCCTGGAAGGAAAACAGCTCTGCTAACCCCTTGGTTTTATTGTAGTGAGAATCTTTCTTTCAGATTCCAGTCTTCAGGACTGTAAGGTAACAAATTTAAATCATTTTAAGCCACCATATTTGCAACACAATTGGCCTTGCTTATCCACAGTTCCTGGATCTGTTGATACAACCAAACCTCAGTGATAAATATTTCAATTGAAAATGAGTGTTCAATATGTATAAACTCTGTTCTCATTTTTATTCCTAAAATTATGCAGCATAGCAATTATCTACATAGAATTTATGTTGTATTAGTTATTATAAGTAATGTAGACAAAATTTAAATTGTATGAGATGCTATGTGTGTATGACATGCAAATGCTATGCTCCTTTGTAAAGGGGAGTTAAGCTTCTGGGGATTTTGTTATCTGTGGGGATCCTTCAAGTAATCTTATGTGGATATCATGGAAGAATTTTAGTTCATTGTGGCAGTAGTAGGCACACCATACTTTTACCATCTTTATGAGGTCTATGTTATTGACTTTCTTCACCTTATTACATTTCTAGGAAGATCTAGTTTGGGATAATCTCTAACGATTTTAAGCATCACATCTACCACCCCTTCTTTCTTTTTGCTAAAGAGGAATTTTTATAATTGCCCATGAGACTCATATTGGATCATGTTACTTTTGCTGAACACTACTGATATTTCAGTGGATGAAAAGGGAATCCTCTTTCACCATGGATTTTCATACATTTCCACATCATATTTTATTTGATATCAGATACTTATTATAACTATAATATTTAGGTGATGGGAAGAAAACACTTAGATGATTCTGTACCTTTCTTGGACACAAATCAGTGTCATCTATCAGAGGAAGACGATTTTAACTCTACTGTTTAAATGGACTTAACACAATGGTGGATTGTTTTCTTTTCTGTTCCACAGTCTAGTCTCTTGTGTGAACTCCAAACTTGAGAGAGGGGAGTCTGGGGTCTGATGGTATTTGTGGGGGTATGTGGTATGTGTGTGAATCTTTTTGCCTTCTCTTATTTGCTCCTCTTCTTTCTTGAAGTTATTGCTATCTTTCATTTTTTTAAATAAGTTTGTGTTGAACATCTACCTAGTCCTAAGTAGTAGTGACACAGTGGAAACTAAACAGAAATATAGAGCTTGCATCAACTTGTGCTTTCTTTCTTATTTAAACTTCTGTCCTAAAAATTTATAGACATTTCAAAGTTATGCCAGGACAAGTTTCTCTGGTAATTCTGAAAGTGCTGGATTCTTGAATTTATGATAGTTATTTACACAGGGTTGGCTCTACCAAAAGCTGATAGCATTTACTATAAGACTGAAATATCTGTTGGATAATTTGTTGTCAATTAATTTAGAAAACATGAACTATGCCTGATGAACATTTATTTAACTGAGAAAGAGCCTGTCTGTTCCAAACTTTTTTATGCTCATTAGCTCATAGTACTACTACAAAGTATCGACTATTACCAGAATATACTACCATTGCCTCTACATAACAACGTATAAGGAAACTACCTCAGATAAAGTGAAATGTTGTCTTTAAAGTCAGAGACCAATTAAAAGATTGGCACAAGATGCTAACCTATGTTTGTTGGGTTGCTAAGCACTACTTACTCCTAAAATAGATTCCAGATGAACAGCTTGAAACAGTCATGATTTCACTCCACAGTACCTGCACTAGCAGTTGTGTAGCCCTAAATTGCTTCTGAAATCTAAATTTCAGAAACAGCCTGTCTTAGGTATTTTCTCTCACTGCTGAAACAAAATACCCAGTATCCAAAGTTAAGGAAGGAAGGGTTTATTTAGCTCACAGTTTGTAAATATTTAAGTCCATAATCTGCTAGCTCCAAAGCAGGGTGTCATATTGCAGATAGGAAACAGTTCACGGTGGCAGAAGATAGCAAAAGCAATAAGCGAGAGTGAGTCAAGCCTCTTTCTGTCCCTTATATTCTATCCAGTCTAGTGGGATTAGGGCAGTGCCAATCTAATCAGTGGACTGATTCTGCAATCACCCACTCTTAATCCCAGTACCCTTAATCCCAACATTGCACTATGAATCAATCACACTCTAGAGTCAGCCACCTTCAAAAAACACTCTATGACCTTGTAAGGCTTTGGGGAGACATCTAGACACAAACCATAGCATTCTGCCCCTGGCATCCCTAAGACTCATGCCTATCCCTTTATGCAAGAAGCATTTAGTCCATCTCCAAGAGTTGTCAAAATCCTAACAGTTGAGCATTGCTGAAAAGTCCGAGTCAGAAGTCTCCTCTGAGATTTAAGGCAAACTCTTAGTTGTGATCCCGTGTACAAATGAAAAGGAAGTTCAACGCTTCCAACCTTCAATAGCACAAGATGGACGTTTTCATTCCAAAATTTACAAATGGGGATGCAAAGGAATGGGACCAAAGCAGGTTCAAAATCCATCAGGGGAAACAGTAAATCCTGTAGTTCCATGTGTAGCATCTGAGCCCATCTGGGAAGATGGGACCTCCAAGGGTTTGAGTGGCTCTGCCTCTATGGCACTGCCAGTGGTTGTAACGTCCATGGCTTCTCTCTTGGAACCATTCCTCAGATGATCCAAGTTCCATGGTTCTCTAAACTTCTGGGCTCGCCACTGCACTTTGTCCTACATTCATAGCTTTATATACTGCCTTCTCCCAGCCTTCTGCCTGGCTCCCAGGCCTCCTGAAATCTTGGTGGAATCCTTTCTGATTCTCAACTCTTGCATTCTGCATGCACTTAAAATCAGTGCCACGTGGGTTATGCCAAGGTCTACTGCTAGCAGGAGCAGTAGCCAGGGTTCCTTCTCTCTTGGCTGTAAGGGTCAAGTGCCTGGATCACTGAGCACTTTGAATCCAATTCTGAGAAACAAATTTTGTAGGCCACCATACTTCTGGAAGCAAAGTCATCTCAAAGGCATTCAAAGTCTGGAAGCCATTTTCTCAAAGCAATGCCATTCACTTTTGCAATTTTGAGGCTGCAAAGGAAGGAGTCTTGCCGCTTCTTGTGATGACCTTAGGCCATGTTTTCTATTCTCCTGTTCCTTCTCACTAGTCAAGATCTCCTCTGTTCCATCTTTGCAGTCCACAATTCTACTGGAGCTTCCTTTCTGGCCAAACTCACAACATTTTAAAGTATTCAGTTGGGCTCTTTGTTCTTGATTCTCAACATAAATCTGGCTAAAAACCTCTAACAGTAGCCATGCCATGGCTTGAACATCAGACCACTTTAAAACTCCTTCTGCTATATTAGTTAGTCCCCCACACTCAATCTTAGTCTCAGGCAAAGTCTCTAGACATGAACAAACAATGCAGACAAACTTTCTGCCAAACCATAACACACATTGTCTGGAGTCCAACAGCCAATGCAGTCCTTCTTCCTAGCAGAGACCTTAGAAGCCTGGTCTTTACTGCAGGATTTCTATCAGCCTTCTGGTCTTCTGAGCTCTTACTAGAATCTCCCTTACAGTATAGACTAAGGTGTTCCAGTACTACTTTTTAAGCCAGCATCTCTGAATCATTCCATATTCTTCCCACAAGCCATTCTCAAAGGCTCTTCAACCATATGGTCAGGTATAGTCACAGCAATGACCCTAGTTCTTTGGTACCAAATCCTGTCTTAGTTACTTTTCTCATTGCTGGAATTATATTCCTGACACCTAAAGTAATAGGGGGAAAGATTTATTTAGCTCACAATTTGTACATCTTTCAGTCCATAATCTGTTCACTCCAAAACAGGGTGGCACACTGCAGAAGGGCAACAATTCATAGTGGCAGAAGACAGCAAAAGCAACAATTGAGAGTAAGACAAGCTTTTTTCTGTCCCTTATATTGTATCCAGTCTACTGGTATTAGAGTGATGTCAATCTAATCAGTGGACTGATCCAGTAATCACCACCCTTTTTAATGTTTTTTTTTTAAATGTTTATTGAAAAGCAACTGTATTTCCACTTCATGGTGACAAGCAAAACAAAACCACATCATTTACAAGAGTATTAAAATATGAAATAGTGATAAATCTCACCACAAAATTTACAAGACCTGTATACAGAAAACTAGAAAACATTACAGAGAAGTTAAAGATGTAAAAAAACATTTTAAGATGAAACACTTGAAGATGACAATTTTCCAAAAACTGATCTAATAATTTAATTCTAATGAAAATTCAAGTTTTTCTAAAAAATTAATTGGCAGGTTTTTCTAAAATTTATATGAAAATCCAAAATACTTGAAATCATTAAAGCAATTTTGAAAAGGAAGAACTTTGGAAGGCTCACATGACATTATTTGCAGATTAATATACATTTATAGTATCTTATTTACTCTTTCAGTTTCTCACACTAGGGAGACAATACAATGCTTACACATAGGAGTCTGATTTATTTCATTTACGAATATGGACTCAAGTTGCATCCATTTACCTATAAAAGTCTCTAGCTTATCATCTTTTATGGTTGAGTAATACTCCATTGCATAAAAAGACCACTTTTCTTTTCATCCCTTCCTTGGTAGATGGGCATTTAGATTGTTTCCAAGATTTTGCTATTATAAATTGTGCCGCTATAAACATAGGTGCACATATAATCACCCAACCTTGATTCCAGCACCCTTATTCCCAACATTGCACTACCAATCCATCATACACTCTAGATTCAGCCACCTCTGAAAAAACTCTATGATTGTATGAGGCTTGAGGGGGACATCTAGACACAAAACATAGCAAAATTCACAGCATAAAGCTTTTGCATAAAAGTAGTTGTGTTGGCTCATTATCACTATAGTTCTGCCTCTGAACCCACTGTGCCTCCCACATGTCTGTGAGTTTGCACACTAGCATATCCCTTCTTGTGTGATTTATGTGATCAATTCTTTTTCTTTGAGTCATTATGGATTTAGATTTATTTTACCTATTTAGCTTAACGTGGCTTTCTAATGTTGCTTTAATTTGTAATTTCCTGGTAACATACGATATTCAGCATCTATTACATATTCCCATTTGCTATTTGTATGTCTTTTTTGAGCAGGTGTCTATTCAAATTATTTGCCCATTTTTGAATTGGTTGTTTTTTGTTTTTATATTTTATGTGTTTTATATTTTGGACACCAGTCTTCTAACATATATGTGTTTTGTAAAGACATATTCTGTCTCTGACTGGTCTTTTATTATTCTTTTAATGGAGTACTTTGCAGAGCAGATTTATCTTTTATGAAGCACAACTTATCAATTTTTTCTTTGATGGATCGTGTTTTTGGGGTTATATCTAAAAAGGACTCGTAAACCCAAAGTTGCCTAGATCTACTGTGTTATAGGAGTTTCATGGGTTTTCCTTTTACATTTTGAGTAAGTATTTGTGAGAGAGTAAGTTCTGTGTGTAAATTCCCTTTTTTTTTCTGCATTAGGATATCAAGTTGCTCAGCATCATTTTTTAAAGAGTGTATCCTTTCTCCATTGAAATACAATTGCCCCTTTGTCAAATATCAGTAAATTGTGTCTGTGGGTCTGTTTCTGGGCTCTCTCCCGTTGCACTGAGTGTCTGCTGTTCACCAATGTCAAACTTTCTTAATCATGGTAGTTTTACGATAAGTCTTGAAATTGTGTAGTGTCAGTCCTCTGACTTTGTTCTTCTCCTTGAATATTATTTTGGCTTTTAGGAGTCTTTTCTTTGTCTGAGTGTATTTCAAAATCAATTTACCAATAGCTACAAAATAACTTCAAGGTGTTTGATTTGGAGTGCATAGAATCTAGATCAAATATGAAAGACCAGATTTCTTTATAATATAGTGTTAATAGCCAGGAACATGTAGTATCTATCCATTTATTTAGAGCTTTGATTCTTTCATTGTTACTTAGTTTTTCTGTTACAGATCTTATAGATATTTTGTAAGATTTGTCTTAATGTTTCATCTGTCATTGCTAACAAATAAAACTGTATTGCATTTTAAATTCTAATTTCTCATTGCTAGTATATTATAAAAATTGGCTTTTTCATTTTAACCTCTTATCCTGGAAGATTGGTATACATGTTTGTTACTTGCAGGGTTATTTTTTGTTGTTTTTGATCCACTGGGATCTTCTTTTTTTTCCTATTATCAAACTCAGGAAATTTATTGTTTATCCACATGGTGTTTACATTCTGCCAAGTGGCCCTGAAATATCCTATACAGTTATTTTTTCCTGGCTCAGGATCAAAACTCAAGAGACATGTTGGATTTAGTGTTTGTGCCTCTTTAGTTTGTTTTAATTTGCAATAGTTTCTCAACCTTTCTTGACTACACACCCCCTCATCCTAATATAGTTTATGTATCCTGCCTTAGAAACCTTTGTCTACACTTCCAATCATGAAGAAATTGTTCATTTTCTTCTAATAGCTTTATGGCTTAACTTTTATAGTTAGGTCTGTGGTCAGTCACGAGTTTTCTTTTGTGTGTGTATAGTGTGACACAGGAGATAAAATTCATTTTCTTCCATATGTATATCCAGTAGTCCAAGCATCATTTGCTGAAAAGACTTTGAGCAATGTATGGCTTTGATTCCTTCATACAAAAGTGTGAGCTTACACTTTTGTTTTGTTTTGTTTTGTTTTTGAGACAGGGTCTCACTGTGTAGTTCAGGCTGGCCCTGAACTCACTACGTAGCCCAGCCTGCCCTCAAACTCACAATGATCCTCCTGCCTCAGCCTCCCGACTGCTGGGATTACAGGCTTGTGCCACCATGCCGGTTTGAAATTATTTTTAAGTGCTTAATTCACTTGTGAATATTTATGAGATGACTTCCATTTCTTTATGAAGCCTTATAAATGAAGAAATCCATAAATTCTTTGATGGGAATCAAGTCTAAACAGTCTTTGAAATAGTTTTGACATTTATAAATTTGAAATTATCTAAAATTATAAGATACTTAATTTCCCAATTTATATGTTTAATTACATGTACTTTCATCGACTAATACAGACAGACAGACAGAAATACCTATGTTACCTAAGTAGTCATGAGCAAAAGGTAGAGATTTAATTACTTGTTATAGTAGAGGTATTTTCACATGTATTTGGGGAGACTTACAAAAAGAAATCTGCTATCTTAAACAAGTATTATTCTCCCATAAATTAGCAACCCTACACTGTGCTATGTTACACTATACTATTTATTTACCTACTTATACAAAGGACAAATATCTATTGCTTACAGTCCTGGAAACCAGGACACCCCAGATCAATGTGCCAGATTTCGGATACTAAACCCTATTTTAGAATATTAAAACTATGCAGGTGCTACTAACTACTGTACTAGGGCTGGTACAGTTGAACCTGAAACAAAACTCTATCCTCATAATTTTATATGTAAGACATCTGTGATTATGCATATTAAAATTTCTCACTGGAGTTCTAGTTAGAATTCTTGGATACTGTCACCCATTCCACTAATTCTGCTGTTATTGGCCACTGAATTAAATTACTTGGCATTATCAGATGGATTACTAGCTCTACCATTTAGTGGTGGTGTGGTCCTGACCAAGTTACTTAAGTTTCTGTTCCAGTGCCCTATCTGTAAGAGATGTTAATAGTTCTCCCATATATATATTGGTACCAGGAATCGAACTCTTGGCATCATGCTTGCCAGGCAGGTGCTGTACTGCTGAGCTACATCCTGAACCCCACAGAGATATTATCTAAATGTTTCAAAGATATGTAGAACATTCACAGATCTTGGCTTGTAGTGTGCACACAATATATTTTAGCTTATTATGAATTCCCAGTGTGACAACACGAAATCATATATAATGTAGATGGGAAAACTGGTACAGTAAAAAAGAAAATACTAATATCTTTATGAATGAATCCTCACTATGTTGTCAGCAGTATGCTTAGATCTTAAAAGGAATTTAGTCACATCTCAACAATTTTAACATTATTTTCATTTTACAGACAAAAGAATTGAGTAACAGGTAATTTAATTCAATGGCTGATAACAGCAGAATTAGTGGAATGGAGCAACTCAAGGCTATGTGATTTCAGAGTTCATAACTTCTTTCTTTTCCATCAAAAAAAGTAATTTAAAAATTTGGTTTTAATGGCTGACAGCATTTGTTAAAACATTACAACTTTTAAAATTATGTGCTTAACTCTTGATTAGCAAATTTATTAAATACATAATCTATTTTCTCATTTTTCTTGTAATTTCTGGTTAAATCATAAAACAAGACACAAGTTCATAGAGTCAGACAGTAGTAAGGTATGAAATCTTCAGAGCTTCTAATTTAGATTTCCATTGTATCATTACAGAAGCATCTAGAAAAGTGCCACAATGTTGCCCTTAATGACACAGCTAGTCAATAGCCAGCCAGGTTTCAGGTCTCTTGGTGCACAATTCTTTCTTTTTATGGCCTCACATATGCTAGACAAGCACTGAGCTACATCTCCAGCACTTTCCCCTTCTTTAATACATTCACTATCACCAAATAGTTTGGAATCAGAATTAAAAGAGTATTTGATAGTTATGAAATACTCTGATTTCAATTTATTCTAGTACTTCTTTGTACAATAATTCATGACAGATTACCAGACTGTTTTTACATTGTTTTTTGAGGACTGGTGTTTTTCAATTGTTTCAAAATGTGGGACCTTTAAACCTGAAGTTACTTTATCCTACCCTGGCTTCAGCTTCAAAAGCTCTCTCTCCAGCCCTTGCTCATACCCTACTCCTCTCTAATCTTGTCTGGGACGGTTTGTTGCTACACAGACACTGCAGTGACACCTGCGGTCCTTGGCAGATGAACCTCGGGTACGACCCAGTGGGGACACCTGAGGAACCTGGAGGAATCACGGCTCGGAGCATCCTAGCTGCATCGGCCTGACTGCTCAATCTCCAGAACGGATTCAACATGCTCGGCCACCATGGACACTTGGATGTTGGGGAAGAGCCAGAAGGTGCTTGGAGCCAGATCTGGCGACTATGGTGAACGAGGACACACAGATGTTTTTAGGAGCCGGCACTGAGAGGGTGCAGTCCCTGTATTTCAGATCACATTTCCTGAAGACACTCGTGAAACAGGGCCGGCGCGTTCGTGCTCGCAGCTGGGCGGGGCGGTTGGCGCTGCGGGTCAGCTCGCTCCGAGGCGCCGAGGCCCCTCTTGCCCACTACGCGGCGGCGGCCGCTCGACCAAGAGCACCGCGGAAATCTTTTCAGCAATTAGACTTCAGTGATACATACCTGCGCAGATCACTTCGCGGGCAATCTTCCAATAAATAGACAGTACCAGGCGCTCGAATAAGAACCCAAGGCGTCCCAGTCCTCTCGGTTATCAGAACGCATGGGCGTGGCCGACGACTCTGCACAAGGTAATCTTCCTCTTCCAGTCGTCGCCTGCAAATGTGATCCCTGATCCTTCTAAGTATCACTATTCCATAACGGAGCTGCTGAGAAGTTTTACGCTAGACTCGAAGCGCAGAGGCTCCCTAGATCACACCTTCAGATCAAAGCCTCAGCCAGCGGCGCCGGCGCGGGACGGGAGCGAACCAAAAATTGTATTAATCTTTACAAAGAACCAGCTTTTTTGCGTTGAGTTTCTGTATTGATTTCCTGTTCTTAATATCATTGAATTTTGCTCTAACTTTTTATTATTTTTCTCTTGCTTACTTTAATTTTTGTTCTTTGTCTAGTTTCCTAAGTGGAATCTTGGACTACTGATTCCAGATCTCTCTTCTTTTCTAATATAAGCATTAAGTTCTATAAATTTTTTTTAAACTACTGTATTGTTGCATGCTAACTTTAATACATTGTATCTGCATAAAATTTTCAACTACTTAAACCTTCTTCTTGAGAAAACTCCTTTATAAAAGAGTATGGCGAATTCTTCCCTCTTTTCCCCTATAACTTTGTTATTATTCATTTCACCTATCTATATGACATTATCACCATATATATCGTTGCTAAGCTTATTTTCAACAAATTGTTACATGTTAAATCAATTAAGAAAAAAGGAAATGAGAAGACTTAATTTCCTTCATTTATTTCTTGTCTAATATTCTTCCTCTGTGCACATCTGTCAACCTATAGAATTTTTCTTCTCTTTGAAGGATAACTATCAATCTCTGTAGGGCAGGTCTACTGGGAACAAATTCTCTGTTTCTATTTGTCTGAGAATATATAGTTCTTCACTTTGTTTGTTTTTGAGACAGAGTCTCACTATGTAATGCAGGCTGGCCTTGAACTCACTTATGTAGCCCAGACTAACCTTAAACTGATGGTGAGTCTCCTGCCTCAGCCTCCCAATTACTGGGATTACAGGCATGTGCCACTACACTCAGCTCTTATCCTTTAAGAGAGTAATTTCACTGGATACAGAATTTTCTGTTGGTTTTTTCCTCTGATACTGCAAACATTTCACCCATTCTGTTCTTGCTTGCATGACTTTTGAAAATAAATCTGAAGGTACTTCTTATCCCACCCCTCTAGGTAATGTTTCTTTTCCTTGGTTTCTTTCAATATTTTATGTCTTTGACTTTCTGAAATTTGAGTATAATATGCCTAGGTGTAGGATTTTTCCTGTTTCATGTTTTCTAGATCTGAAATTTGGTTATGTCATTAATTTGGAGATACAGTCAGCTATTATTATTTCAATTATTTCTTCCTTTCCTTTCACCTTTTATAGTATTCTCATTACATGTATGTGTTTGAACTCTTTGCTGTTTTGTTTTACCTCTTTGCTGTTTTGGCAGTTTCTATGGACCATTTTTCAAGATTACTTGATCAGTCTATCGACAATCTTCATTTTTGTTGTAATTTTTTTCTTTTAATTTCTGGAATTTCCTTCTGATTCTTTCTTAGAGTTTCCCATCTCTGTGCTTTCATTACCCATTACCCACCTATTTTTGCATGTTTTCCAATTTTTCCATTAGGAATCTTACAATATTAATCACAGTTATTTTAAAATTCCAGTCAGATAATTAAAAAATCTCAGTCGTATATAAGCCTATTTGTGACCTCTGCTTTCTTTACACATTTTTTTATCTCTTAGTATCACTTGTATTTTTGTTGTTGTTGCTACTTAAAAACAGTGTATACTAAGTGAAGGAAAGAGATAAATAGGCCTTTTGATTTACTGGTAATTAAGCTGTGTTTGTTGTATGCTATAGCAAAATTTTCCTTTGATGTTATTTTTGTCTATAATGTTGTCTTTGGTTTTCCTGGAATCTTCTTAAATGAGTCTTGATATTTTCAACTTTTCAATTTTGAAATCCCGCTGAAATACAGAAGTTTTATTGATGGGTACGAAGTTGTAGAGGGAAGGGGAATATTTCCTAGTCCTATTATTATGTCTCAGTGAGGTTTTATCCCTGGTTTGTAGCATCTACAAGTATTTCTCAGTTGTTTTTTAATTTTTTTTACCACACTAGGAGAGACAGGATATATAGAAATGGCTAGAGTTGGCTATTTCCTTCTAATCTGTGACCTTACAATTATTTACTAACATGTTTTCCTAGCAAGTTGAACTGAGATTCCTGGATGTGGGTGGAATTGAAAAACTGTCATTCTTGAGATGGAGTAAGACTCTGGCATTTTGTCTTTCTTAAGAATAGTCAGATGATATGGAGGATAATCTGGATATATTTGAAGATGGTTATATATGCTTTTCCTCTGCCAGATACCAAAGGGAGTATTTTGGTTTTTTACCATGACAACTGAGTTGCCAAAAGGCCTTTGAAGAAATTCCCCAAATTTCTCACTCTTCTGATCTATACTGAGCCTCCACGGATTCATCAAAATTAATGCTTAAGTGTTCCTACAATTTATGGCTCCATTGGATTCTATTCTTGGTAAACAGATCTCAAATTTGGCTCTGAATTTAACCATTTCTTCAGATTTTATAGTAGTAGTTTGTCCTGTGACCTTAGTTCTCTGAGCAGCCTGAGAGCAACCATTTATTTTCTGTTTGTTCTACTTTTCCTTATAGTAAGTTTGAGATTTTAAATTCTGTGATCTTTATATATTAAAACTGAAACTAAACTTCAGACATTTTTATCTATGCTATTTGAAAATTCTTGACAGCTATTGATCTAAGTTTTCTGACAGCCTATTAACTATTCATTCCTTTTGAAATAGTTGAATTGATAAATGATTCTGTGCAAACATAAAGGACCAGAAAGTGACTAATTTTTTTGCAACTAAGAATTGTTTAAGAGAGATTGTTTGAACCTTAAGTTCTACTTCTAGAAGTTTTCCCTAAGGAAAAGCTAAGGATATGCAACTCAATTTAGCTATTCTTTCATCTATGAGATGACTTTACAGAACACCAAAGAGGGAGTATGTTCACATTGTAAATGGAGAAGGAGAAGCAGAGAAATGATCCAGGCAGCAGTATACAGAAGCACTTACCTACTCCACAGAGATTTCAAGGTCTGTTCCCAATATTCTCAAATTCACCCAGATGTTCATGCCACGTGACAGAGGATAAAAACCCTAAGAGGACTGATACAGATAAGAATACACAAGTGAAATATACCATTTAGTAACAGAAATTTGTTGCAAATATGTTCGTCACAAAACGGATTATAATTAGAAAACAAATACATAACCTAAACATGTGAGTGTAGGGATCTACTCATTTACATCAAACTCATAACATGGAATGGATATGTTATTTAGCTGCATTTAGACATTTCACAATGTATGCACACATCAAAAATTATATTGTACACTATATATATTTACAATTGTTATTTTTCAATTAAAAATGAATGCAGCATATATCAAGAGTTTCTGAAATATCTTGTCAGCACAGAAAACTACACAACTCAAATTTTTGTCACTATGACCTACAAAAATTATAATACTGTTATTTCAATTTGTTCTCAAAATGAGTATACTTATCAGTCAGTGTAGGCTACATTACATTGCAGTAACAAATGATCCCAAAATGTTTTTTTTTTTTTTTTTTTCAGTACCGGGAATCAAACTCATGATCTCACGCTTGCCAGGCAGGCACTGTGCCACTGAGCTAAATCCCCAGCCCCAATCCCAAAATCTTAGTAACTTAAAATACTAAAAGTATATTTCTTGTCCATATTACATGTCCAACACATGCCTATTGGGACTTTGGTCATTAGAATTTAAATGATGTAAAAATCAGTATCTGGAACATCATTGGTTAAAATGTATTAAGACAAAAAAATATCATGACAAATTTCATACTGGCTTGAAAAATTTTCTTTCCAGAACTGACAGAAAAAAGTGGTTCAGTTTTAGTGATTGAAGAAAATTATATAGATGTGGTTTTATTCAAAAGTATGTATAAACCTCACTGCCTGAAAATTGGATAGCAGAAAATCCTGGCGAATAACACTAATAAGTAAAAAAGAAGAAAAAGTGTCCCAGATATTTTCATTGGGTTAACTGAAAACTTACTTCATTTTT
>NW_004955548.1:152410-154576 GCF_000276665.1 Chinchilla lanigera | reverse complement strand
CATTTGTTATTGGTTGATTTCTTAATGCTAGCCATTCTTACTGGGGTAAGGTGGAATCTCAGTGTTGTTTTAATTTGCATTTCTCGAATGACTAATGATGTTGAACAAAAAGTGTCTATATTGATAGGTGGAATTTTTTGTTGTTGTTGTTTTGCTTTCTGGTACCAGGAATCAAACTCACGACCTTGTGCTTGCCAGGCAGGCGCTGTGCCACTGAGCTAAATCCCCAACCCCCTTACTTCATTTTCTGTGAAGTACTTACTTACCATTCCACTGGATTATGCATTCCATTGATTTAAACTATTTATAAATTCAGAAAATTAGCCCAGAGATTGCTATATGTTTTATAGAAATGTTGCAGTATATGCTGGTTTTGTTTATTTATCATATTTTAAAATAGTTTTATTAAAATACAATTTACCAGTTTAACTATATGGTATGATTTATGCGTGGCTCTTTGACTTATAACATATTTGCACAGTTTTACATTTCTCACTAAGGTCAATTTTAAAATATTTTCACTAGTCCAAGGTACTACATGTCCATTAGCTTTCAGACTACATTGCTCCACCTCCAAACAAGAACCAAGAATAATCTATTTTTTATCTCCATAAATTGACCTATTCTGGATATTTCATATAAATGGAATTATATGATATGAAGATGATGTGATTTTTATTTATTTATTTTTCTAACTTGGTCTTGACATCTCTCTCTGGAAATTGACCATATGTTCTATCCCTGCCCTGGCATAATTCAGGGGTAGCTGGTCATGGAGATTTGTACTTTGTCTTTTATAAGACACTTGTATACCCTGGTAGACACCCTGATGCCTAAATGTCCAAAGTGTGACCAGTTGTCAACCTCACAAGAAACTTGTTTAAATATCAGATATCCTGTCATTCTTGTCTGACCTATGTATAGCTTATTTTTATCAAGGTATCCCCTTTTAAGGCCAGTCTTGACAAGAAGGAGAGTTAGATTTGAATATGGTAGTCAGGTGAGACACAGAGAAGGCAACCCAACAAAACACATGGAATAAAAGAAGCATTTTGTTTCCCAGATCCACAAGAGAAAAGGAGTACATATGAGAGCCAATGAAAACTCTAGAGGCAACAGAATGCTAAAACAGGTGTGGAAGGGGACAGACATGGACTTGTGAGCTAGGGTCACTATTGGAATCAAGAGAATTATGCAAAACAGGTTGCCCATTGGAAATTTTAATTTATGAGTTTAAAGTAAGTAGACATGAGTTTCAGGAAGTCATTCCTTAATTAAGGGATGATCATTGTGAGGAAACTGCAAAATTTGTGTGGGGTGTAAAGGTCACTGGGCCAGGTCAAATAGGCTATATCTGTCTGTCTCAGAAGGTAGTAGTTATCAGGAAGTTGTTGTGTAAGACAAATACCTGGTTTGCTTACATAAAAGACCTGGAAGAAAGCAGAGAAATTGTTGACTGACGCCTGATTTCTTGTATGAGAAAGTTAACCCTATATCTAAAACAGATTCCAGCACAACAAAATTATAGGAATTTACCACAGTGTACCTTTATGACTTTCTTCCTTCACTTAGCATAATGTTTTTAAGGTTCTTCTATGTTGTAGCATTTATTAGAATTGCATTGTGGAAAATTAATCCATTGTATGAATATAACAGTTTTTATTTATCCACTTAATAGTAGACAGATACTTGAATTGTTTTTATTTATTGTCTATTATGAATCAAGCTGTTATGAACATGTGTGTACAATATTTTGGATAGTCATACGTTTTCATTTCTCTTGGATATATGCCTAGAACTGGAATAGTTGGAACATATGATTACCTTTTTAAGCACTATCCCAAGTTCCCAAAACAACACCACAATTTTACATTCCCAGCAGCAGTGTATAAAGATTATATCTCCATATCTTGTCAACACATTTTATTATCTGTCTTTTTTTTATTATAGTCATTCTAATAGTTGTGAAGAAGTATCTAACTGTGGCTGTGATTTCCGCTTCCTACCTAATTATGTTGAACACTTTTTAATGTATTTTAAAAATGACTTTTACATTTTCTACAAATAAATATCTACTCAGATCTTTAAACTATGCTATGGTTTGGATCAAAAATTTTTCCCCAAAGGCTCCTGTGTTCAAAGCTGGGGATTTGGGAAGATGATAAG
>NW_004955548.1:131897-150455 GCF_000276665.1 Chinchilla lanigera | reverse complement strand
AGAGCAACTGGGATGAGATAAAAGAGAAAAGAAAGAAGGGGAAATTATGCATATATGTATATACAGGATAGCTAACATAGTTGTACTACTGACTTCTATCACTTTACTGAAAGGAACAGTTAATGATTAATTATTTGATCAATCTTGCATGTCTCTGTTTTCCTGAGAAACCGCTTTGAAGATATCAATACATAATACAACAACCATTGTTAATTTCCTACCACTTTGTCTGTAATTCATTATTGCTTGTGTTGTTCTTATGTTATTTTGTAAATGAATGTCTCTTTGTTAATGTTTTCCTTCTTTTATTTTTAAAATAAATTAAAAAGAAGAACTGTGGGTGGAGGTGCACTCCTTAAAGGCTAGACCTCAAGACAAAGATGGAATACTTACCTCTACTTACCTTCCCTAGGGTAAACAATAATGACTGATATTCTAAATAGGCATCAATCACTTGGGTAGGGGACCATAAAGAGACCCTGACCCTCCCTTTTAGGAAAGGTTCTTGTTCTTTCCATGCATACCTGTTACATGACTTACTTCCTCATTGGATCAATATTACCTAAGTGATTATACTTTAATCTGATTGGTTGCCCATACTTTTGTCCCACCTTATGCTTGCCTCATGATTTTGTACCTACCTTGTGGTTTTACTCTATAAAACATCTTTTGAGAAGTGGGCTCAAGGCCAACCCACTTTCTAGGTCTCCCTTCTGTCTCTCTTAGACTGAAGCTTTCTTTCCTTCAGTAAGTTTTTCCTTTTCTTAACCTCTGTAGTTCCTTAGAATTTATTCTTTGATTTTGGGGAATATGAACTCAGTGTATTGGACTTTGAGCAGGTTGAGAGTTATAATAGCTCCCTTATATTATTTGGGTTATTTGGAGGTCCTATATCATTCCTATATCTATTCAAAACTATGAACAAAAATAATCTCCTTTAAATTGTGTCATATATTTTTCCCATCACAAGAAAGCTGACTAATGTAGACCATTCCATAGGTATGCATTTTAGATTGAATACCTTATCAACTATATCATTTGGAAAAAAAATTCTACCATTGTCTGGGTTGGCTTTTCACTTACTTGTGTCCTTTGAAATGAAACTACTTTTAATTTTGATGATTTTCAGTTTGTTTCTTATTTCTTTTGTCGCTTATGGTCATGTATAAGAAACTATTGCCTACTCCAAGAATCTTACCCACTTACTCATTGCTGGATCACAAAAAAGTACATCCACAACTTAAAGGAGGAGAAATTTATTTTGGCCCAAAGATGAAGTTTCAGTCCATGTCTGGCTAGCTCAAACACAGATATGGCATGTTGGGAGGGCCTGCCATAGAGAAAAGCTGCTCACATGATAACAGCAAGAAGAAGAGAGAGAAGGGCGCAGTCAAGGAAGAAGCTATACCCTTCCAAGTCACAGTCTTAGTGACCTTCTTCTTCTGGTCAGACCCAATCTTCCAAAGGTATATACCCTGTTTCTGAACTTACCAGTGGATGAATCCACCAATAAAAACAATACCCCAATGATCCAACCACCCTCCAAAAGCCTTATCTCTGTGCATATGAGAGTTTTGCAGGAATATTCCAGATCCAAACAACATTTCTCTCCTGGCTTCCAAAGAACTCTTGCAGATGTCTTTATGCAAAATGCATTTAGTCCATTTGTCAGAGTCAACAATGTTTTAACAGTTTCAGTATTGCTGAAAAGTCCAAGTCTAAAGTTTCCTTTGAGGCTCAAGGCAAACCCCTTGCAATGAGCCTCTATAAAAATAAAAAAGAAAGTAAAAGTGCCAAAATACAATAGCACAGGATAAATATTCCCATTTCCAAAGAAAAGAAACAGAGGGTAGAAAGGAATAGGACAAAAGTAACACAAAAACAGAATGGGTAAACCACTAAATCCTAGACTTCCATGTGCAGCACTTAGGACAAATTACAGTGAGAAACCCTCATGGCTTATCTCTCAGCCTGGCTCTACTCCTCACTGCCCCTGGCCTTCCTCAGCAGACATTCCATATTACTGGTTTCTTCAGTTTCCTGGGGTCTCCACTCCACTTTCAGCTTTACTTTCCCAGCTTCATACTCTATCAAGGGCATGCTGTTTGGCCTTTAGGCTTTCTTCTGAAACTGGTGTAGAAGTTTCTCTGGTCTCTCAACTCTGTCATTCAACAAACCTATAAAACCAGCCCCATGTGCATGACTCCACAGTCTGCTGTTATATCAATTAGCCAGGCCCTCTTGGACCATGGCTGCTGAGGCCTTTGAGTGACTGAGTAACTAAGCGCTGTGAACCAAATCCATGGATACAATTTCCTAGGCAGCTCTTGTTGAACAGGGTGTCCTGGAGCTCTCTTCTCAAGGCAGTCTTTCACCTTTGCATACATGAGCCTGAAAAGGGCAGTCTTGCTGATTCACAAGGTGCCCTCAAGCCATCTTTCTTATTCTCAAATGCAAAGCATTTAGCTTTTTTGTAATGCTAATCATTTTAGGGACCCTGCTCTGCTTTGCTCCAATACTATAGGCCTCAATTTTAGTTTCTTCTCAGCTCCATCAAACTGTTCAAATTAATTTGCTCTACACTGTGCCCCTTATTTTCATGGTAAATGTGGCTAAAGGAAGCCAGCATTACCCATGGCATAGACTAAATGTTGGAGTACTTTAAAATTTCCTCCTCCAAATTAGTTTGCTGTACTTAATGTCAGTCTCCTACAATCTCTCAGGACATGAGCAACATGGAGATAAATTTTCTGCTAGATTGTAACACATATATTCTCAAACTCAACTGTCAATGGAGTTCTTGCTCCTAGCTGAAATCTCCTGAGCACAGTCTTTACTACCATCATTTTTATCAGTGTTCTGGTCTTCTGAGTTAGAATCTCCATCAAGCTTGACTTAGAACATTGTAGAGCTTCTCTAGTCAGCATATCCAAATCTTTTCAAACTCCTCCCACAAACAAGCTCCAAGGTTTCTGAATGCCATGGTCTGGTAGTCATAGCAATGATTTCATTCTTGGTATAACAATTTTAGTCATTTTCTTGTTGTTTGGATACAATGCCCAGTACTGAAAATTTAAGGGAGGGAAAGTTTATTCTGACTTACATTTTCAGAAGTTTCAGTCCATGGTTGGCAGGCTCAAATTAAGAAATGGCATGGTGCAAGGGCCTGCCTCAGAGGTAAGCTGCTCATGTCAGGGCAGTCAGGAAACAGAGAGATTGGAGAAGACTGGGAGGAATATATACCTTCCCTGGTTACACCCTAGACACCCACCTGTTCCAGCCAGACCCCACCTCCCAACAGCACTTTCAGTCACTGATCTTGCCAGTGGATGAATCCACTGAGTATGGTGGCCGCATGATTCAAATACCTTCCCAAAGCCTCACCTCTAAGTGTGGAAGAGTTTTGGGGGACATTCCAGATTCAAACAACATCAAAGTCACAAGACTTATACCCATGTTTCCTTTAACAGTTGTATAGGTCTACATTTAGGTCTTTGATCAGTTTCCAGTTAATTTTTATATACGGTATAAAATAGAGATTCAAAATCATTCTTTTGCATGTACCTGTACAATTGTCACAACACTATTTGTTGAAAGGACAATTATTATTACATTATATGACTTTCACCTCTTGTTAAAATGTAGTACATTTAAATGTTTATTATTCTTGGACTCACAATTCTATTTCATTTATGTCTTGGTCTCCCTTTATGCCAATGCCACACAGTCTGGATTATTGAAGCTTCACAATACTAGCCAGTATTAAAATTGGGGAATGTGAGTCCTCCAACTTTTTACTTTTTTATTAACTTCAGATATTGAAGATTGCTTGTATTTTCATATAAATTTCAAAAGAATCTTGTAAATGTTTGCAAAACCCCCCAAATATGGCAATAATTATATTGAATCTCTATATTTAGTTGTACTAATATCTTATTAATATTAAATCTTCCAAATCACAAACACATGATATCTTTTCTGTGTATTTGTTTTCTTAAATATCTTTCAACATCATTTTGTAGTTTCTGATGTATAAATACTACACATTTGATAAGAGTTCTCCTCAGTTTAAAAGTTCATTATTGTTTTGCTTTTATATTTATTATAATTTATTCTAACCTATTAAAATTTTATTTATTTATTTATATTGATAGCTTGATTGCTTTGTTTTTTCTTTGTACAAAGAAACAATTGTAGCTCATTGCAATAAATGTTAGGGGTTTTTGAATATTACTACTGTATAGAAATAAAATTGTTTTTTATGTAATATTTTCTCATATAACTACTGAAATTTATTAGTTTTTTTGAAAATTTCTTGGTAAGGTTTATATTTAAGATTTATTCATGTGCAAATGTTAATGGTATTATTAATCATATTATTACTTACCTTAATATGTCAACTTTACTGGATAAAGAAATGCTCACCAGATTAGTAAACCACTAGTAAACCACACTAGATACGTCTGTGGAATGTTTTCAGAGATGACTGGCATGTAGCGCAGTGAACTGAGGGGGAGCAACTCTCTCCAATTGTTTGTGGCATGATCCAATTGGTTTGTAGCCTGGATGAAATAAAAAATAAAGAAGTAGGAAGTTGTTATGTGATTTAAAAGCTTCATTCTGCTCAGTCTGGTGCATCTTTTGCTGTTATCACTTGTGGATACTTACATTCAATCTTCCAGTGCAGACTCATACCCTTGATTGTCCGGTTAGCTTCCAGGCCTTTGGTCTTTCAGAATGGTGCTGCGTCATTTATCCCTCTCATTCTATACCTTCCAGGTTCTTGTACTGCTTGAGCAGCTGCTGGGTCATCTAGCTCTCCAGTGCACAGGTGGACATTATGGACTTTCTTTCCTCTGATCTTATAAGCTTAATTAATGAATTATCTGAATATTATATAACATATATATATGTGTGTGTGTGTGTGTGTGTGTGTGTGTATAATATACATCATGCCACCATGCCTTTTTGCATTGGAGCTAACCAAATATGGACTGGAACATGAGTCAAAATAAACCTCTCCTCCTTTAAATTGTGAGTTTTGTATTTTGTCCCAACAATGAGAAAGTGACTAAGAAATATATATTTCTATCAATTCTATTACTCTAGAGAGCACTAAATAATAAAACATTCAGTATCACAAGTAGGGTCTACAGAGATATCCCTCCTAAGGTGAAGGACAATCTGTTGCAAGTGATCCCACCTACAACAAAGAAAGAGGCACAATGCCTACTGGGCCTACTTAGATGATGGATGCAATATATTGTTCACATTCCTCTGATTCATTTACTGAATGATTCAGAAAACTGCTAGTATTGAGTGGGCCTTAAAACAAAAGAAGGCACTGCAACTGGTCTGGGCTTCTGTGAAGGCTGCTGTGCCACTTGGGTCATATGGTCCAGCAGAGGTGTTAGTTGAAAATTCAGATCCTGTTGGACCTCTGGTGGGTCTACATAAGTAAATCATAGCAGAGGCCCTTAGAATTTTGAGCAAGACTCTGTCAACATTTACAGACAACTACATTCCCTTTGAGAAACACCTCATGGAGTGCCATGAGGCCTCAGTGGAAACTATACACTTGACCATGGGATACCAGGTTACAGTGTGACTTGGGCTTTCCATCATGTACTGAGTATTTTCTGACCCATAGTGTCATAACAGTGGACATGCACAATAAGGGCCCATCATCTAATGGAAGTTTTATGTACAAGATAGGGCCCAAGCAGATTCTAAAGGTCCAAGTAAATTACATGAAGTCATCTAAATGCTCATAGTTCCTATTCCTAGTATACTTGCTGTCTGTCCCCTAGTGTGCACCTATGGCCTCATTTGGCAGAGAAATAGGAGGATAGGGACTGAATTACAGATGGTTCTGAATTTTATGCAGGTACGACCCAACAGTAGACAGATGCAGTACTACAACCCCTTTCCAGCACATCCTCAAAGGACAGTGGTGAAAGGAAAGACTCCTAGTGGGAATAATTTTAGGCATCATACCTGGTTGTATATTTTGCTTGGAATAAAAATAGTTAGACATGTGACTATACAAATTTATGCTCTGTGGTCCATAGTCTGGCTGAATGGTTGTTATGGTTTAGATCTAAAATGGCTCTGGGACTGGGGATATAGCTCAGAGACAGAAGCACCTGCCTGGCAAGCGCAAAGTCCTGAGTTCGATTCTCAGTATCCACACAAAAATATGGCTCCCAAGGCCTCATGTGTTTGGAAGATGATTTTACTATTAGGACAGTATATTTTACTTGTGGTTGGGGGTTGGGGTCTGTTCAGAGGAGATGGGTCACTGGGGGTATGGCCTAGAAGGGCTTAATCTGCCTCTCCAGCTCCTCCCTTCTCTGATTCTTCTTCTTGAACACCATGAAGTGAGACCAGACCCTCTCACCTTGCCTTTTTGCATTGAAGCTGGCCAAATATGGACTAAAACATAAGCCAAAATAAACCTCTCTTCCTTTAAATTGTGGGTTTTTGTATTTCGTCCCAACAATGAAAAAGTGACTAAGGCAAATTTTGTTGCCAGAGAAATGGGGTCATTTCCAGGACTGTACATGACTGTGTGGTTCAGAAATCCTTGGAACTGGTTCACATGAGTTTAGAAAGGTTTGGAGATGACAACTAGAGAAGCACTCTCAGAAACTTGTAAGCTAAACTTCATTGGAGATTCTGTTCAGAGCTCAGAAGACCAGAATGCAGATAGAAATTCAGACAGTTTAAAAAAATGAAGACAGTAAAGGCCAGACTCAGGAGGTTTTAATTGGAAACAAGGACTCTACTGGCAGTTGGGCTACAGCCCATGTGTGTTACGCTCTGACAGAAAAATTGTCCACATTTTGCCCATATCCTGAGATGGTAGGGTACTAATGTTAAGGTCAGCAGACTAATTAATCTGCCAGAGAAAACTTCAAAGCTGTCCAACATTCAGGGTGTGGTATAGTTAATGCTTCCTGGTTTTAATGAGATCTACTGTGTGAAAGAAGAACAAAAAGCCCATTTAACAAGCTTTCAGGTTTTCCATAAGGAAAGTGTTCTTAAGGATGAAGCTAAGGAGAGCCTGGCTGCTAAAAATGCATTAAACTGAAGCTAAATACTTTACAGCAGGATAATGGGAAAGATGGCTTGAGGGCATGTGAAGAACTAGCATGGTGTCATTCAGAGAAGGCAAAAATTTGTAGAAGTAAAAAAATTACTTTGAAAAGAAAGGCCCAGGACATTATGTTCCAGAATGACTGTCTAAGGAATTTGATTCAGTTTTTAGCATTCAACCATCCAGGCAATCAGAAACCTCTCCAGCCATGCTACAAAGGAGCCAGGCTAGTACTCAAGCTAGTGCCAGACAAAGGAATCATCCACATGGTACTGTTTTTATGGCATGAGAATGCAAGAGTTGTGGATCACGAAGGCTTCTATCCAGATTTCAGAAGGTCTGGATGACCAGGCAATGTGCCCATGACAGGACACTGTGTGAAACAGAGAGTGAATCCAAAAGTGCAGTAGAGATCCCAAAAAGTTGAAGAGGCCAGGAACAATGGACATTTGAAGAAAGGCACAAAGCACGAACAAAACCAGCCGAAGAAAGAAGTCATGAAGGCAACAACCACCAGCAATGCCATATGGGTAGGGTCACTCAAGTCCTTTATATCTTGTCATCACAAATTGCCTTGGGTAGAGTACTTGGAACTATAGGATGTAATGCTTGCCTTGATGCACTTTTGGTTTTGCTGAGGTCCAATTTCTTTCTATGGCTTGTGTCTAGGTGTCCTTCCAAAGCATCATGTGGTCATCATCAAGTGGGGCTTATCAGAGGTGGCTGGATCTAGTGTGTGTGACACTGGGATGAACTGTGTGATGTTGGGATTGAGGGTGCATGATTATTAAATTAGTCCACTAATTCGTTTCCCTAGATCTGAGTGTGGATAATGGGAGGGCTCACCTTGGATGTGAGTGCTACCTGCCCTAAAGGCGTGTGGCCTGGATAGATTATAAGGGACAGAAAGAGGGCTGTTGACATCGCTTGCTACTTGCAGCTTTTGCTACCCCCTGCCTTCTATCTTTCAGGCCATGAACTGTTTTTCTCCTTTGTGATGCCCCTCTGCCATACCACCCTGCCTTGGAGCCAGTCCATTATGGCCTGAAACCTCTACAAACTGAGCCAAAATAAACCATCCCTTCTTTAACTTTAGGTGTTGGCTATTTTGTCTCACCAACAAGGAAAGTAAATAAGACACTACCTAATCCTCTCTTTTAGAAGGGCAATATTAATCCTGTGCCATTGTATGTCAGCAGTGTTTAACTTTCTTCTTAATTTTTACAGGGGCTCACAGCTAAGGGTTTGCCTTGAGGCTAGGGGGAAACTTTAGACTTAAGACATTTCACCATTCCAAAAACTGTTAAGACTGTGGTGACTTTTAGAGATGGACTAAATATATTTTGCATAAAGAGATGTGCACGAGTCTTCTGTGGGCCAGGGGCAGAATATTGTTTAGATCTAAAATGCTTTCCAAAGCCTCTTGTGTTTGGAAAGTGATTGTATTATTGGGGCAGTATAGCTGGTTTGCAATTGGGGAGTTGGGTCTGGTTGGAGGAGATTGATCACTGGAGATGTAACTTGGAAAAACTGACCTCTCCTCAGCTCCTTTTCTCTTTCTGCTTCCTGTTCATCATGAAGTGAGCAATTTTTCTCTGCCGGATCCTTCCACCATGCCTTCCTGACCTAGAGACAGCCACCCATGGACTAAAATATGAGCCAAAATAAACTCCTTTAAGTTACAGGTGTTGGTTGTTTTTTCCCCATGATGAGAAAATGACTAAGGTAATGTTCTTGGAATTGGAAGAAATATGAGTGTAAAATTGGTGACAGTGACATTTGGAGATGTGGATAGTCCTCTTTATATGGGCAAAGGATGTAAACATATTTATGTCCAATGTAAATATTTACTAAAAGGTGACCTTTGAAAAAGGGTACTTTAGAAATCAAGTAGGTAGGATAACCCATTGAGTGGATAATAGTCAACATTTTTCCTCAGCTGTCCTGTTATTCTTCAGCAGGCTGATGAACAAAGTGACCATGGTGGTAGGCATCAAGATTATATACTGGCTTAGCAACATATACTTCAGCTCACTAATGCTGACCTGGATAGAGTCACTGTTGAATGCAAAATCTGCCAGCAGCAGAGACCAACACTGAGTCCCTAATATGGCACTATTTCCAGGAATGATCAGCCTGAAACCTGTTATCAGATTGATTTCATTGGATTACTTCAGTCTTGGAAAGGGCAATGCTTTATTGTTACTGGAATAGATGCTTTGGTTATGGGTTTGCCTTCATGGTATGTAATCCTTCTGCTAAGGCTACCAGAATACCTCATCCATCATCATACTACTTACTATAGAACGTACTTCATTGCTGAAAAAGTATTTGAAAAGGTTCATGCTTATGAAATTCACTGGCTTTAGAATGTTAACTATCTACAAGTAGCTGAGCTGATAGAAAGGTGGACTGGCCTTTTTGGGATGCAGTTATAGTCCAAGTAGGTATTAGTATCTTGCATAGCTGTGGCAAGGTTCTCCAACAGACTCTGTATGCTCTGAATCAGTGTCCAATACACAGTACTGCCTCTCCCACCCACTGGATTCATGGCCTAGAAGTCAAAGGGTAGAAATGATAATGGTACCACTCACCATTACTGTAGTGAGTCTCTTGGAAAAAGGTTATTCCTCAATTATTAGCACTTTTTTGATGCTACTGTAGTCACTTCACAAATTCATTAGTTTTATTTTTATATTTACTGCAGTTTTTATTCTAATCTTTTAAAATTTATTTCTAATGATGGCTTTATCTCTTTATATTTCCTTCTTTGTACAAGTTGACAACTGTGATTCCTTGAACCAAGCATTAGTATTTTTGATCTTACTATTGTATGGCAAGAAAACTAATTTTATGTAATAGTATTTTAACACAAAACTTTCTGAACTTGTATATTAAAGTTTTCAGTGGGTTTCTTAGGAATTTTAAATACCAACTTTATTCATCTACAAATGTTTATGGCATCAGGAATCATGTTAACATCATCAGTTAACTTCAACAGTTTTCAAATGTCCTACTGATCTCTATCAAACCTAGAATGGCATTTTCTCTCAGCAGTAACAACGATGAATCTCTAATATATTTTCTTAGTACTTGTATCTTAAGGTTTTTATTTATGAATTAGAATAAATTGAAGTTTACTTTTATGGAATATATGTTATGGTATTTTTCTTTCTGCAGCACTCAATACCATTTAAAAATTGTGATAAATATATGACATATATTGTTTTTACCATTTGTGAATGTACAGTTAGTAATGTTGTATAGCCATAACAATTCACATAAAACATATTTTAATCCTCCTGAAAAATACCTGTACGCATTAAAGAATAATTCTTTTCCCTTTTCTCCCAGCTGCTAATAATGGGTATGCTACATCACATCTTAATAAATTCACCTGTTCTAGGTACCTCAAATATGTGGAATCACAACTTTTCTTGCGTCTGCCTTCTTACACTAAGCATACTGTCTTTAAGCCATGCTGTTATATCAAAATTTCATTTATTTTATGGTTAAATAATATATATGTATGTAGCACGTTTAATTTATCCATTCACTTACTGATGCCCCCCCTTTTGGCTCTTGGGCATAATACTTCTATGAACATTAGTTTAAAATATCTGTTCAGGTCCCTGCTTTTAATTGTTTTGGTGTGGAATTTCTGGGTCAACTGTAGCTCTATATTTAATATCATGAGAAACTACCGAACTGTTTCCCATAGTGTTCACTATTTTACATTTCCATCAGCAAAGCACAAGGATTCTCATTTCTCCTTATCTACACCATTGTGTTTTCAGTGCTTAAATTTTATTATACTATAGCCATCTCAGTAGGTGTGAACTTTTTACCTTTGAGAAGTAAACATTCTCCTCCACTGGTTAAAAGAGCCTGGTCACAGGAACCACTGTCAGTTTCAAATGACCACAGGTTGGCTGCAGCAGCACTGCAGTTTAGATGGCAGCCTTCTGCCTCTAGTGAAGATAGGTGAAAGGAAGGCTAGAGGAGCCAAAGCTTCTGGTTGTAGGACTGGGCCTTGCTCTTTACACATACTCAGCCTGGTAGGGACTTTCCTTAATACTTTTGGAGATGAACTGATTTTTAGTATTTTGTACAATGCTTGGACAACATATGAAAGAACACACACAAGGTCTTGAAAATTATTGATAAGCAAAGCATTCAATCCTCAATTTTCAACACCAGGATGATCTCTGACAACATCTGTAATGTGTACAGGGCCTTTGTCCTAGTTCCATTGTTTATATACTAGAACCAGGTGGAAAAAACTTTGTGCCCTGAGACAAACCAAAAATAAATCACTATGTCTGTCTCTTTTACTGAGTGAAGAAAACTTTGTGTATTCCCCCTTATAGTGGACTCTCTCCAATCCACTCTGTCCCTGGTTTTTGCTCCTGTCTGAACATACATTAACTGTTGTGAATGTAAGACACATTGTATGGAATGGACTCAGAAACTTGGGTAATTTCATATTTATTTTCTTTAGATAACCTTGTAGTTTTATTTGATAAGCCAGGTTTTTGTTCGTTTTTTCAGACAGGGTGTTGCTATGCAGTTCAGGCTGGCCTTGAACTCGCAACAATCCTCCTGCCTCAGCATCCCAAGTGCTGGGATTACAGGCAGGGGCCACCACGCCCGGTGATAAGCCAGTTTTGAGATTAGTCTTTTGTACCTTATTCCTTTGTCATTCTTTAATTATAGAATTTTTCACAATCAAGTAATACATAAATTGCCTGATGTTTCACTTTTATTTTTAAAATGGGACCACTCTTTCCATGCATGATACCACTAGTCTTTTTTTAAAATTATGAAAAGTATGAGTTATCCTAGTTCTTTTAAAAACCTACCCATCATCCCTTTTAATAGCTGTATATTCCCTTAATATTTGCAATGAGCGTCAACATGATTGAACCACCTTCCTGACTTTTGGGTGCTCTATTATTCTTTAGGCAACATTGAGAAATACCTATATTTTAAGAGCAAACTCCAGCTTCTCAGCTGTTCAAAACTTACATCACCCTCTATAGCCCTCAATTACTCCTTCCACTAAATTCAGGCAGATGGGTACTTCACTCCCACAAAACATTTTCCAACTCCATGCTTTT
Organism: Chinchilla lanigera; assembly: GCF_000276665.1. Taxonomy (NCBI): domain Eukaryota; kingdom Metazoa; phylum Chordata; class Mammalia; order Rodentia; family Chinchillidae; genus Chinchilla; species Chinchilla lanigera. The sequence continues at coordinate 138,236 of NW_004955548.1, read as the reverse complement.
CAACATATCACCAGCTTCTTTCCTACACTTTAAGAGTCCAAGTTAAGTGAGTCCTTTTCTCTGAAGTATGCCCTGAATACCTGTCAGGTGTAACCTTTAAAATTAAAGATGAGAAACTTTCACAATTAACATATTGCAAGTACGATTATCAGTGAGTATTCACATCATCTTTACATCAGTTTTGTTTGTTTTGCAGTACTCGGAACTGAATCCAGAGCCTTTGCACTGAGCTACAACTTTACACTGAGCTATAAGCCCTGCCTTTCTTTTAAAAGACAGTGTCTCACTAAATCACCAAATTGTCCAGGATGGACTTAAAGTTTTGATTTTTCTTACCTTACGCTTCCCAGAGTGTTGTATTTATTGGCATGCACCACCATACCCAGCTTCTACTTTAAGTTAAAAAAAAAGGTTATTTCTGCTAAATTTAACAGAACTTTATTGAAACACAAACAAGAATAGGGTATCCACATTAGAACAACAATCAGAAGGATAGCTCATTTATGATGGCTCAGTTTACTACTAGAAGCTCAAATACTGAATATTATAATCTGGGCAACACAAATATCAACAAGTGTTCTTTCAGTTGTGATATTCAACTGGCATCAGAAAAATGATCTAGCTTACATAAAGATTTGTATAGCATCAGCATTAAAGAGGTACACTGCAACATACAGCTACTTGTGAAAACCAAAGCATTATTCAACAATCATAACTCACGAACATATCACGAATATAGTGACAATCAGATGCAAGTGATTAATCATACTAATTTTGTTGGTCTGCTTCAGGATTATTCTGATTGTCTATTTTGCTTTGCAGTTGCTTGGCAAGTTTCTCAACTTCGTGGAATGTAGGAATAAGGGACTCAAGACTAAAATCATCATCAGTGAACACTGTCTCTTTTCTGAAATTGTTACCAATATTCTCAAATATTTCAAGAACAATTTCAATATTGTCATTTGTCTCTTCCTTGTAAAATAAGCCCATAAATACTGACATTGCTTCACTACTGAGTAGTTCTTTTGTCATGACAATATTTTCAGACAAATTCAGTAGCATTTCCAGAACATGACATCTTGTTCTGACATTGCCTGTAGCTAGCAAAGCAAGAAAGTCAGACATATAATTGACAACCAGTGTGTGATAGTCAGTAGTAGTAGTGAGATGTCTAATTATCCTTAATCCAGACAACTGCTCAGGGGAATCCTTACGGTAAGCAAGGGTTTCCTCACACACTTGACAGACAAATGTCTGAATCATGTTTAGATTTGGGTAAGATGGAGCTGTAAGAATCATATCTTTCAAAAACCTTGTCTTAACTCTGGAAGATGGATAATCCAGCAAAGTTTCAATAAGTGAGACAACACCTGACTCCCGAATAAAATCTCGGGTAAATCGAGAAGCACTTCTCATACCCATTGCAATTTTACAAATTTCATGAATAAAAGGATCCTGAATTTTGTCCATTAATAAAAGGAGTTCCTCAAACTCTTCAGAATCAATTCTAAGTTCACACTGTATGCAGCTGCAGAACCAGCTCTCAGGCTCTGCACTCTTTTTGGCCCTAAGATGCTCTCGAGTTTCTTGGACTGACCGGTAGGATGGATCATACTGAAAAGAGAACTCAGGTTCAATATGATGTGAAGATGCTTGCTGTGCACCTTCTGCATTAAGCTCCACATTCCTGTTTTCCCCAAACATTTGAGAGAGTAGAGGTGCTGCTTCTCTTGGAAATCTAAAAGGGTTTAGAGAGGGGAAGCCAACTCTACTCCATGGACCGGGTTTGAACTGAACAGTGACCTCCTCCCAGCTCTGAGGTCGATGTGAAGGTTCAGGTTCCTCCTCAACTGAACCCCAAGACTCACAAGTGGCCCTGAACACAGGGTTAGGATTTGACTCAAAATGGGCCTCATCTCCCAGCCAGAACCAGGACCCCACTATGTCCTCCTCCTCCTCAGGTAATGTCTTAGACTCACAGCTGGTTCCATCACCATCATCTTGTGACCTGGACTCACAGGTAGCTACAGTTCCAATTTCCTTAATGGTTTTGTCGCTAGACCAGAACCAGGACTCAACAATCATTTCCTCATCATATGCTGGTTTTGGTACACAGCACATCCCTGCTTCTATACTGACTTCTTTTCTAGCACTATAGCAAGACCCCAAAATTGTTTTTTCACTTTTTGACCTGGCTTCATCTACTGCCTGTGACTCAGCTTCTCTATCAGCTTCTTTAGGCCAGAACCAGGACCCAACAGTGATTTCCTCCTCTTCAGTCCCAGTCTTGGACTCAAAGATATCTGCTGTAACTGTCTCCAGGCTTGTTTCTTGTTCCCAGAACCAGGACCCAACAATGACTTCCTCCACATCAGCTTTGGAACTGTACTTGTTGCAAAATCCAGACTCTCTAATAGCCTCCTGCTTGCCCCAAGCCCCCAAAACAGATTCCTCTTCAACTCCTAAGCTGCTCTCTTCTCTATCCTCAGTTTCTGCCTCAAGCCTACCCTCTTCCTCAGGCCAGAACCAAGAACCAACAATGTCTTCCTCTTCAGTTTCTGGTCTGGACTCCTTTCTGTCAGTAGCCTCCACAGTGGTATCTTTATCTTCTTTCCCAAACTGGGACTTGGTCATAATCTTCTCTTCAGTTGGTAACATGGCCTTCTGTCTAGTCTCACAATCTGTACTGCCATCTTCTACAGCCTGTAACCAGGATCCCACAAAGGCTTCTGGTCGTGTGTATTTTCTGGACCAGAACCTTGAATCAGCAGTGTCCTCTTCCTCCTCTGATCTAAGCTTCCAGTTTCCTCTATTGGCACGATATAAACAGGGTTCTTCTTTTACCCAGAAGCAAGACTTATTATTAGTATCTTCAGCTTCAGCCTTAAACTTACAGCTGGCACCAACTCCAAACTTCGTATTGGCCTCTTCTCTAGCCACAATCAAAGATGGCATAATGGCCTCTTCATGCTCCAGGCTAGACTTGCTATTGACTGCAGCCTCCTCACATGCATCTACTCTGGTCCAGAACCAGGACCCAAACACAGGATCCTCCTCCTCCTCAGCTCCTGGCACATCACAGCTGGCTTCCATCACAGAATCCATACGAGTCTGGTTTTCAGACCAAAACCAGGACAAAAATATTGTCTCTTCTTCAGATCCTTGGCTAAACTCTTCTCCAACCCCAGCCTCTATACTGACTTCTCCAGTCCATAACCAGGGACCTATGACTTCTTCCTCAGACTTTGGCCTTGATTCACAGCTGACCCCAACACCAGATTCTACACTGGCCTCATCAGTGCTCCAGAACCAAGACCCAAACATCGTCTCTTCTTTGGACTCGGGGTTGACTTCTTCACCAGCCCAGAACCAGGAACCAACAATGACCTCTTCATCACTAGCTGCTAGCACAGACTGAGAGGTGGCCTCAGCCCCAATTTCCATACTGGTTCTCTCCCCAGCCCCTAGACAGGAACTGTCAACAAGCTCCTCCTTAACTGCTGGTCTGGATTTGCTGCTGGGCCCAGTCTCCATACTGACCTCTTCTTCAGTCCAGAACCAACTACCAACAATGGACTCTTCCTCTAATTGTGGACTGGACTTTATGCTGCCCATGTCCATCAGGGTGGACTTTTCTGTAGCCCAGAAGCCGGTCCCAGTGAGGCCTTCCCCCTGTGATCTTTCTTCTGGTTTGATCCTGGTTCTGGCTTCTTCCTTTTCCATTGCTTGTACCTTGGGCTCTTTTTTGGTGTTACACCTTAAAAGTGTTTTACCCTTTTCTTCAGGCCAGAACCAAGACTCTTTTTTTATTACATCTGTAGATTCACACATGACATCAATGCAAGCATCTCGCTTGTGACTGTGTTGGGCCCTCTCATTGGTCTCTTTTCTGGCTCTAGGTAAAGTTCTGCATTTGGTCTTTTCTCTATCCCACAACCAGGATTTCATAGCATTTTCACACTCAGAACCAGAACTGAATTCAACACTGACTTCTTTCTTAGACCAAGACCTGCTATTGACCTCTTCCCTGGATCTGGACAAGGAACTGGTCTTTTGCTTAGCATAGAACCAGGATGCTTTAACAGACTCATCCTCGGAATCAGAACTACTTGATACAACATAAAGATCCTGTTTATTTTTGTGCCTGGAATAGTTAGTTGCCTCTTGTTTGGGCATGTGCCTGTATCTGGTACTAGCCTGTACCCTGTTCCTAGGATGAAATCTTACATTGACCTCTTCTTGACTCCAGAACCAGGAATTCACAGAATTCTGAGAGGGCTCTTGCTTGGATGATACAGGCCTGTGAAAACTCCAGGTCTCACTATCGGTCACCTCTCCTGACCCAAATGAAGGTTGGAATCCCACTTGAGAGTGAACCTTCTTTCCAGGAAAGCTCTCATTGTCTTTATTAACCAATTCTCTATCTATGAAAAGGCACTTAGTTTTAGCAACCAACTCAGATTCAGTACTGACCACTGGAGAGATTATGGCATTGGTTTGGGAATCTTGATCTGTCTTTGACATGGACTCAGTCCCAAACTCACTCAGGGCCCAGACCTGGGCATCATCTTTGGACCTTGATCCAGGTATCATTTTGACTTTACTCTTAGTATATACCCTACCCACTGTTCTTGCGTCAGTATTAGACCATATTCCAGGAATAACCTTGGTCTTGGTTTTAGGCCTTGCTCCAGTCATTATTTGGGTTTGGGTCCTAACCTTAGGTCTGACCACTGGAGGGACATCATTTTCTATCTCAGCTACACCAACAACCTCTTCCCCAGTCTCCTTTTCAAACTCTGTACCAGTCATGATACAAACTAGAAAAACACAAGTTATATATCCCTCAATAAATCATAGGTATAAGCACAGCTAGAGAATAAGCACAGGACTGTATTCTTAAGTGCTAATTTTTTTGGAAATTTAAACTAGAAGCTGTAAACCAAGACGTGGGTTGACAACCAATTCAGTAGTCACCTAATCACCTACTGAAAATAATATCACTCAATAATACACACACAGAGCGGAAATACAAGAAGGCGATGGCAGGGGAGCTGGAGGATTCCTGGCTGTATGCAGATCTGCTGAGGGTGGTGGGCAGCAGCAACTTCAGTACCACCAGAGCAGTCACTGGAGGTGGACCTAGGGAGAGACAACAAAATGGGTACTGAATCTCTCATTCAATTGTGTTGCCTCATGCAGAGACTGGTGCTGAGAGCTAGGCAGAAAAACTAAGCTACGGGGAAGTCTCTCTGTCCCTCTTGCCTGCTACAAAACAGGCATGGGGATGACAATGGAGGGGCACAGAAGCCCCACGATACGACCCTAATCACCCAGCTGGTCTCCACTACTCCACCCAAAGGTGAACCCACATCCATACAAACCTGCACTGGTGTGATGCAATTTCCACTCCTTTCTTTGTTCAGGTGGTATGAAGCCCTACAGCCGACTGCAGGGGTCCTACAGACAAACACACAGGAGAGAATGGAGTCTGAGTGCTCAGGAGACAGGCATGCACCCTGGCCAATGCAAATCTCTCTCTTCCTCAGTTGAACGGTCTCATTTCTCCCAAGGGTCCTGTCTCCTGCTGCCAGGTCTTCTCCCACTCACAGCCCAACCTACACCTACTCCAACATTCATAAAATATCTAGCAGAAAACAGACAGGGAATGCTGTGGCAATGTGCAAAGCTAGCAAAGGAAACGTTTCTGCGGTCCTACACCCAGTTGGGTCAAAGTCACCTGCCCCTCTTCGTCAGGAGCTGTGCCCTGCATTGCCCCCCTTCTCACCAGCCTCCAGAGATCTGAGCCGGAGCCTGTCTCCTCCTCTTGTTTTGCTGAAGAACCGACCAGCCTTAAAGCAGGCCTATGGGCAAACAGAAGAAAAGGTTGAGAGAAGTCAGGAAACACTGACAACAGCTGAGCCTGGTGCACAGAGCAACACCAAAGACAGGAGTGTCCACATCCTCTACCCCTTTCAAGATTTAGGGACGTGCTGCTTTAATATTCTCCTTTGATTTGGTCCCTGTTGCAGCGTGCCAGAGGTAAGAAGCCTTCTCTTGACTCCATCCCTCTTCCCATTCCTTCCACCTCCAATTCTGATGATTCACCACTAGGGGTACCACCCTCCTTACCCTGTGCAGCATAAAACGGGAATGGCATAGCATCTTCTAGAAAGCCTGTTGCGAAGTCTTAGCTATGACTCCCTCATCGCCCCCTGCACACGCCCATCTTTTCAGGCCCCCAGTCTGGGGCGCACGACGTGTGGGGGCGTAGGGACAACACCTGCACCGTCCTTAGGCAGGGTAAGGTTAGGAGGCAACACTGGAAGCCTCCTCTGC
>NW_004955548.1:118217-130212 GCF_000276665.1 Chinchilla lanigera | reverse complement strand
AGGGCCGGGCCAAGAGTCATTCTTTCTGCCACACTGATTGTTTCTCAATTCCAAATGGGAACTCATGTGCTCATTGTGCTGTTCCCACAGTTGCCAAAGAAACTAAGGCCTCCTGTTGGGACTCGCAGGGAGTCTGTCATACAGTCCTCTGTCTGCTGCGCAAGGGCCCAGGGTCAGGCACCAGGTGGGACCTCAGTCCTGGCTCCCAACCCACTGTGCTTGGCATAAGCACCTGCCGGGAAAGGGCAAGGTCCTGAGTTCGATCCCAGGCACCGCAAAAAAACCCCCCAAAAACAAAAAAACAAAAACCAACCCACTGTGCTTTCCTGTTTGCGCTTGCCATTCTTTCCAGGCCCTCATGATATTTGGCAGCGTGGAAATGGTACCTGGACCCGAAGCAGCTTGGATCTCAGCCATAGCTGCCTGCCTAGGTTCACCAGTTATTCACAGGCAATAAAAAACCCCACTTTCTCAAGTCAGAGTTCTGGCTGCTTTTGCATCCTTTCCTTTCACCCCACGTTCTTCTACTCTTGAGCCCTTGCTGTCTCTGCTTGCTCCATGGGACAAATGGGGCAACACAAAAACTGATGGGGTCTCTGCTGTGCACTTCAAAACTCACTTAAGTGGCCCCCACACCCATGTTTGTCAGAGTAACGTGGTTCCAAAGGTACCCACATATTATCTTCTAGAACATGTAAGCATATGTTACCTCGCAAGGGACAATTAAGGTTGTAGATGGATTGAAGGGTACTAATCGGTTGAGTTTAACGTAAGATTATGCTGGATTATCGCGGCCAGTGGGATTGCAAGGGTTCAGTAGCACTGGTATGAGAGGGAGGCTGAAAATACAGTGTCCCAGTGAAGCAGCCTGAGAAAAACTAGGCAGGCCATTGTTGACTTTAAATACAAAGGGGAACCTAGGATTCAAGTCAGCTAAAAAGACAAAGAGATTGTTGCCTGAAACCCTGGAAGGAAAACAGCTCTGCTAACCCCTTGGTTTCACTGTAGTGAGAGCTTATCTTTCTGATTGCCAATCTTCAGGACTGTAATTTGTGTCATTTTGAACCTAATATTTATTTTGGGTCTCACCACTCCAGCCACCAATCTCCTTTCCTCTGTTTCACAGGTATGTCTAATTCTTTAACATCATAAACTTCTCTTAATTTTCAAGATTTGAGTACCTTCATACCAAAGTTACTTACTGACAAAGAATTAGTTCTACACAAAGCTGACATATTTTCCTGTTTAGGTCTGATCCGTTTGGTAACTCGCTGTCAATTGAACTAGGAAACATGGTCTTTTACTGGTTAACATTGAACTGAGAATGGCCCTCTTTTAAGATTTTTATTTGTTTTAGCATTATATTTTTGTTAATCAGATTAAGTATTATCATTATTTTTAAGGTTGACCAGTGGATTTTTATGTAACAGAGTTTTAACATTTATTGATTTTTCTACATTACAAACAACTGTTAAGAAATTACACTTGTCAAGTTTTGGCTTTGTGTTAAAGAGAAATATTCCCAATCATCTGAATAGCCTATTAAGTCTCCCTTCCGTTTTCCAAATCTGCGTGTTTGTGGCAGTATGTGCATGGCAGTCCTAGGGATTGACACTAGGGCCTTCATGTTGAACTATATCCCTAGCCCTTTATTTTTTATATTTGAGACAGGATCTGTCTAAGTCACTATATTTCCCCAAGAGGCCTTGAACTTAGAGTCTTGCTGCTCAGCTTCCAGAGTGCTGGGATCACATACTTGTGCCACAGTGTCAGGCTTGATGTTAAGCCAAAACAACGTATTCTAATATACTAAGTACAGAATGTACCTGTCTAATATAAGCCAGACATTATAAAGAGATTTCCTAAAAGTATAGAACAATTCTACTCTTCTTTTTTGGAAAATAAATTTTTCACTAAACTTACATTGTTTATATTTCCATGCAATGGGTCTATTATTTTGAATCTTAAATGGGCCAGGAAATGTTTAAAAGTTTTCTTACTGTTGATTTCTTTTAGGAAAAATATTACTATGTACCACTTAAACTCTCATTGATATACTTTGGAATCTTTTAATTGGGATCCTGAAGTCAAAAATTGCTGCTTTCAGTTATGATTTGTGAACACTACAATGGCTCAACCAAGTATTTTCCTTAAATGAGAGAGTAAATAAAAGACTGACAAAGCTGCTCATCTATATGATGACTACTAGGTACTATTTACTGCCAAAATGGATTCCAAGTCAACAGATTGTAACGGCCATGGTTCTACTCTACAGTGCCATCTGAGTAACCCAGACTTGCCTTTAAAATCTACATTGCAGAAGTAACCCACCAGCATTAATCCTGGAATACAGAAGCAGTTATGGTCACTCACTGTAGGATACCCATCTTTCTTCCCCTAATCCCACTCCATTTCCCACATGTGGTGATGAATGTGCAGACTAGCATGTGCCTTTCCTGTACAACTCACATAATCTCCTGTCCCTCTCACTCACCATACTCATTGACCTATTCTTGTTCATTTAACTTAACTTGCTTCTCAACTGTCCTTCATTTGCTTTGAGAAACCTTTCTGGGTCTTCTGGACTAGGCTGAGCTGAACCCTGTGTATTCTTAAAATGCATTCCTTCTTGTCTACCTGAATTTCAGCACTGTATACTATGGTTTGGACCTTTTATAACTACCCAAAGCCTCCATATCTCTCTTCTTTTTTTACTACATGGTCATGAGGTGATGAGTTTTGTTCTGTTGTGTGCTCCTCACAATGATGTGTTGCCTTACCACAGGCCCAAAAGCAATGAGGCAATTTGATCATATATTTAAATCTCCAAAATTGTGAGCAAAAGTAAACCTTTTGGTAAGTTGATTAACTCAAGTAATATGTTATAGTGATGGAAATCTAATGTGAACTATAGTAATTAAATTCTGAAGTCAAAACCAAATAAGCTATGGTAGGTCTTGTGAATTAACTGATGAAATACACTCAGTGAATATCAACTTTTATTTCAGGCTGGAGATGTTCTGGAAAATATCTCAGCTTGTGTCCATGAGTTCAAATAGGGCACATTTGCAGAACTAGTGGCAAGACCTGACCCACAAATACTTCCAGGTCATATGAAGAGATATTCTCCAAAAAAATTTATCCTAAGAGAAAAAAGAGTCAGAGCAGTCACTTTAGCCCATGAACAATGCCTTGTCATTAGGGAAGCATAGATATTCTATTGGCACCACTGGGATCAGGAATCCTATTTGTGCCATTTCCAATACAAGCTTTCAACTTGTGTCTGTCATAGTAAAGGTAGATTTATAACTAGTTCCAGAAAGAATCTGAATAAATGCTATACCATTCTAGTGTTAATAGAGTTTATAATCTAAAGAGAAGAAAAACATCTTCCTCTTCAACATAGCTTTAAAATTTTACTACTACTTGGCTCTCACAGGAAGATTCTGTGTATAGGTGATGATTGGGAAACTAACAAGGAATAGTTGAAGGGACTTACATGACTAGAAATAAAACTTAGAATGATAAAAGCAACTGGAAGAATCTTTCGAAAAACCAATGACATTCAGGATTTGTGAACTATTCCTTGAGCATTTTTAGAACTATAGAAGTTGCAGAGAGCAGCTAATTAGTTTGCAGTGGAAGAAGTCCTAAATTCCCAATGCTAAACATATTGAAAATTAATGAAATGTCAAAATTATTTTTAAAATAGAAAAATTAAGAAGTCCATATTATCTTTTCTCAGTGTTTCTTATGGGCTAGGCATCACTTCTTGCTTTTTTATGATAGGGCACCAACATCAAGCAAGATGGGAAAAAGAAGTGGACATAGTGTACCTCCTTCTTAAAATCTTTCATCATGAAATACTCACATTATTTTTAGTCACATTCCATTGCCTGGGTTCAGTCATGGTTTATTGAAAATCACGTCCTTTCTCTATGAGATGAGGGTGTCCACATGCAAAATAATAAAGTTGTCATGGCAAGGAATACAAGGGAACATCCTCAACTTTATAAAAGATATCTAGAAAAAAAACCTATAGCTCACATTGTACTCATGGCAAGAAGGTAGAATCTTTCCCATTAAGATCAGGAACAAAGCAAAAATATCCTCTCTCGCTACTGATATTTAACACTGCACTGGAAAGTCTAAGCTAATGCAATATGTTGAGAAAATTAAACAAAAGTCATACTGATTGGGAAGGGAAAAATAAAACTTTTTGCTTGCAGATGACAGAATCATCTATGCAGAAGACCTTAAATAATTGACAATTCCTAGATCTAACAAGTGATTATAGTAAGTTTTGCAGGATATAAATTTAATATGCAAGAGAAATGACTTTCCTAAATATTAGCAATGAACAAGTGGAATCTCTAATCAAAAACCAAATAAAATTCGTATTAGCACCTAAAATGAAATACTTACTAATAAATCTAACAAAATGTGTACGAGATCTATCTGACAAAACTACAAAACTCTGATGAAAGAAAGGGACTAAATAAAGGGAGAAATACTGCAAGTTCATGCATAGAAAGACTCTGCTGTCAAGGTATCAGTTCTTCTAACCTTATTTATAATTTCAATGCAATACCAGTTATAAATTCAGCAAATTATTCCGTGAATGCCAACAAACTGATGCTAAAGTTTGTATAGAGAGGCAAAAGACCCATAATGGCTAACTAAATATTGAAAGAGAAGAACAAAGTTGGAGTACTGGCAATATTTGAAGAGTTAACTGTAAAGCTACAGTACATGATCAAGACGTGGTATTGGCAAAAGGAGAGACAAATACAACAGAACAGAGAGTGTACAAATAGACACACAAGATAATCAACTCATCTTTTTCCTCAGTTCTAGGGATTGAACCTGCAAATGCAAGGCAAACACTCAACCACTGGGCTACATCTCCACCCCTCAGTGTATCTTAGATAATGGCACAAAGGCAATACCACACACACACACGTACTGACATACATACCCTCACACAACTAGACTCAGATCTTATACATTCTTTGAAAATGAATTCAAAATGGATCACAGACATAATGTATAATGCAAAGTTATAACTCCTAGATGATCACATAAAAGAAAATCCAGATGGCATTGTATATGGCAACAAATTTCTAAATATAACACTGAAGCCACCCATAAATTAAAGAATTGATAAGCTGGGCTTCATTAAAATTAAAATTGTTTTTTCTTCAAAAGACACTGTCAAGATAATGAGACAATAAGCCATAAGCCAGGAGAAAATGTTTGTATAACAGATTTGATAGAGAACTACTATCTAAAGTATACAATGAACCCTTAAAACTCAACAGTGTGAATCAAATACCTTAACAGACACATTACAGATGATTGCAGATAACAAATAAGTATATGAAAATATGTTCTACGTCAAATTTAATCAGAGAAACATAAATTTAAACAATAATGAGATACCACTATTTTCCTACTGCAATGGTCAAAATCCAGAGCACTAACAGCACCAAATGCTGGCAAGGATTTGGAGTGACTGGAACTCTTATTTATTATTGATAAAAATGCAGAATGGCACAGTTGCTTTTGAAGAGTTTGACAGTTTCTTCCCAAACTAACACACTCTTAGTATAGAATCCAGGAAAATCACTCCTTAGTATTTGTACAAACAAGTTAAAAACATATCTACCAAAACACCTGTACATGTATGTGTCTACCAGTTTTACTCATAATTGCCAAATACCTAGAAGGAACTAAAATGTCTTTCAGTAGATGATACCTCCAGAAAATGGAATCTAATTAAAAAAATTAACAAATGAGCCAGGAGACCTACTTCCTCCAACGTGGCCCCACTTTCTAATAAGCTCATTCAACTAGGAACTCTATCAGTGCATTAATCAGCACCCTCAGGATCTAATTACTTGTCTGGGCTAACTTCTTAACATTGCTGCACTCAGGATCCAGCCATTGATACATGTGTCTTTGAGGGGTATTTTATATTTAAACCATAAAAAACCACTTTTACAGAAATAAAAAAGATTATAAGAGGGTACTGTGAACCACTGCATGATGACAAATTGGATAAGGGGGATAAAACAGACAAATTCACAGAAACACCCAACCTATCAAGACTGAATAATGATATAATAGGAAAAGTAAATAGAACTATACATAGTAAGGGTATCAAATCATTAACCAAAAACTTCTCAAGAAATAAAAAATAGTGAATGATACTATTTCACTAGTTAACTATGCTAAACATTTAAAAAACTTTTACAGTAACTTTTCTCAAACTCTTTTAAAAACTGGAAGATGGGGCAACACTTCATAACTCATTTCATAATGTCAACATTAACATAGTACCAAAGTCAGACAAAGGTACCAAAAGAACAGAACACTACAGACCAATGCCCTTTTTGAATTTTATTGTAACGTTCCTACAAAATACTAGCAAACCAAATTCAGCAGTTATTTCAAGAATTAAAGCTAGACATGGGGACACATACCTGTAATCCCAGCAGAGGCTGAGGCAGGAGGATTGCTGCTAGTTTGAGGCCAACCTGGGATATATAGTGAGTTTAAGGCCAGCCTTAACTACATAGCAGGACCTTGTCTCAAAAAAATTATACTCCATGGCAAAGAGGGAATTATTCTTGGACTACAAAGGTGATTCAAAATAAAAAATGCAAACTACGTAATATATTCCATTAACAGAATGAAGGGAAAAACACATTATCATCTCAATTCATACAAAAAAACATGTTACAAAGTTCATCCTTTCATAAAAGTAAAAAATACTCAATAATCTTGAAATAGAAGGAAACTTCCTCAATATAACACATGTCACATGTGAAAAACCCATAGCAAACATCATATTGAATGATTAAAAACTAAAAAGTTTTCCCTTATGATCAGGCATAAGACAAGTGTGTACAGTTTTTTAATTTCTACTCAACAGTGTTGCAAGTACTAAACAGAGAAATTAGGCAAGAAAAAGAAATAAAATATATCTGAACTAGAATGGAAGAAATGAAGTTACATTTTCAGATCACATGATTATGTAAGTTAAAAACTCCAAAGAGTCCACAAAAATTCTGTGAGATTTAATAAACAATTTCTGAAAATCTGCAGTACACAAAATTGACACACAAAACGATGTTATTTCTATATACTAACAATGCACAACCATGTAAAGAAAAATACTACAGGAGGAGTCATATTTCCTAATTTCAAAGTTAGCTACATAACTACCATAATCCAAACAGTATGGTACTGGCATAAAGGCAGATATATAAAAGAATGGAATACAATGGTAAACTCATAAATATGCTCTTGAATACATGTTTAAATAATTTACCAAGAGTATTAGTAGGGGAAGGGATGTTGGGAAAACTAAATGTCCACATACAAAAAATAATTGGGATCCTTGCCCTACATATGATATGAAAATTAACTCAAAACAGATCAAAGATTTAAAGGCTAAAACTCTAAAATTCTGTGGAGAAAATGGGGAAAGTCTTCATAACACTGGACTTAGTTATGACACCAAAAATACAGGACTCATAAGAAAAAATATAAATTATATTTCATCAAACTTTTAAAAAATTGTCACATCATCAAGAGAATAAAAAGGCAATACTCAGAATGGAAGAAAATAATTGTAAATTATAAATATGTGAAAAGACTAATATCAAGAATATATAAATAATAAAATCTGACAAACTCTAAAAAGTCCTATTTTTAAAGAGTAGAGCTCTTGGACACTTCCTACAAAAAGTAAGCATAGTAAACATTGCTCAGTACCAGTAACTACTAGAGAAGTGAACATTAAAGCCACAGTGAGCTCAAGTTGCATCCATTTACCTATAAAATCTCAAATTTATCCTTCTAAATGACTGATTAGTACTCCACTGTATAAAAATATGAGATCTTCTTAACCATTTCTCTGTTGATGGGCATTTGGGTTGTTTCAAAGATTTAGCTATTACCAATTGTGCTGCTATAAACATGGGTGCACATATATTCTATGGTATGATGTTTTTAATTCTTCTGGGGAGGTACCCAGAAGAGGAATAGGAAAGGAAGTTTTGTGCTAATATCTATTAGAGAATTTTTTGTGCCCATATTTTGTACTCTGAGTATTTTAAAGATAACAATTTGAAATGTATTAACTATTATTATTCTCCCATTATCTTTTATGAGATTTTGTTTCACCTTTTTTCCATAAAATAAAAAAAATTAAAAATTAAAGTAAAAAAGCCACAATGAGATGTCTATTCATACAAATCAGATGGCAATTATCAAAACTACAGAAAATACAAGTGCTGGTAAGGATATGGAGAAATGAGAAGACTTGTTCATTACTGATGGTTGCACAAAATAGTGCAGCTATTGGGGAAAACTGAACTATGATTTCTAAACTAATATGTGATTGCTTTAGTATACGATGTAGTAATTCTACTTCTAAATATAACCCAATTGAAACTCAGATGTTTGCAATACCAACGTTCTTAGCACTATTATTTACAGTACCTAAAAGGTAGCAGTGGAAATGTCCATCCATGAAGAAATGGGTACATAAAATGTAGTGTAAATGCACAAGCACAATATAACATTTTATTTATTTATTTATTGATTGATTGATTGATTGTCTTTTTGAGACACGGTTTCACTCTGCAGTGCAGGCTGGACTTGCACTCACTTTGTAGCCCAGGCTGGCCTTGAACTCTCAGCAATCCTCCTGCCTCAGTCTCCTGAGTGCTGGGATTACAGGCGTGCACCACCACACTTGGCTCAATATTATTGGATCTTAAAAAGAATTGAAATTTGAGATGTAATACAAAGCTAACCTCATAAAGAAGAGGATTGAATTGCAAAGGAGCAGAGTCTTGTATAGCCACTGAAAAAAAGTTAATATTAACATAAACTTGACTGTTACATAGTTAAGATATTAACTGTAATCCCTAGAGTAACCACTAATGACAAAACTATAAAACATAGAAGGAGAAATGAGAAGTGAAAGAAAATAGTACTTTGAGAACTACCAAGCTGTTTCTCACACTGGTTGTACCACTTTATATTCCTACTAGTAATGTGCAAGGGTTCTAATTTCTTCATATTCCTGCCCATTATATATATATATATATATATTTGCAAAGTAATCTCATTGTCATTTTGATTTTGTCTTTAAGACTAATGATGTTGAGCATCATTCATGTACTTCTTGGTTATACTTATATCTTATTTAGGGAAATGCCTATTATAGTCCATTATTTAGTTTTTGATGGTGATATGCATCTTTGTGTTGATTGGTAAGGATTCATAATAAGACAATCTTGAAGCAGAAAAACAAATTTAGAATATTTACACTTCCTGATTTTAAAACTTACTGCAAAGTTACAGTAATCAAAACACTGTTTAAGTATAGACACAGAGACAAATGGAATTGAGAGCCCAGAAAAAACTTTAATATCCATGACCAAATGATTTTTCCCGAGTGTCCAGTCCATTCAAGAGAGAAAGAACAGAATCTTCAACAAATGGTGCTAGGACAACTGCATTTCCACATGCAAAAGAATGATGTCAGATCCCTTCCTCATGCCGCATACAAAAACTAATTCAATATGGGATCAACAACCTAAACATAAGATAAAATTGTAAATTCTTAGAAGAAAATGCAGCGGCAAATCTTCATGACCATGGATTTATTCTCAGATATAACACTAAAAATATCAGCAACAAAATAAAACATGCACAAATTAGCCTTCATTGATATTATAAAGTTTATGCACTAATGGACATCATCAAGAGTGAAAAACACCCTACAGAATAGAATTTTCAAATCATAAAGTTGATAAGGGGTTTGCATTTAGAATACATAAAGAACTCCTGCAATGTAACAATAACAAACATGCAATTTAAGAATGGACAAAGACCTTGAATACACACTACTACAAAGAACATATGCAAATGGACAACAATCACATGAAAGATGTTAAACATCATTTGTTATTAAGGACATGCAAATTAAAACTACAATGAGATACTACTCTATACCTAATAGAACAGCTATTAAAAAATTAACAGAGGGAAGCCTGACATTGGCACACACTTGTAGTGCCAGCTATTTGAGAGGCTGAGACAGGATTACAAGTTTGAGGTCAGTTGGGACAACTTAGTGGTAACTTATCTCAAGATAACATACAAAAGGTCCTGAGGATGTACCTTAGTGATAGAGTCCTTGCCTAGCGTGTATCAGACCTAACACCACATGAAAAAAGAAGAGAGAGAGAGAGAGAGAGAGAGAGAGAGAGAGAGAGAGAGAGAGAGAAGAAATTTCAATGGAGTGAGGTAAAGCAAGATGGTTGTTGAGAAAGATTCTTCAGTAATTTCCCCAGAGACACCAAGTTGAATAGCTATCCAATTGCAAAACTATCTTCAAACGAGCTAAAGAAATCATGTAAGAGACCACAGTGCCTGCTTTTAGTATAACAAATCAAAACACACACACACACACACACACACACACACACACACACACACTGAAAAAAAGAAAAGAATTGCCACATCATTACAGCAGGTTCCAAGCAGAATATTCTGGAGAAAGATGCCTACAGCTTTCGGAAGGGAGAAAGAATTAAATCCAGACCTTAGACCTGAAACCACGGTAAAACCGAATATGCAGCAAATCCCCGCAATCACTACCACCAGACAAATATCTGGGGACAGAACTGCTGGATCTGCTACGTGGCTGACTGCTCTACCATTCTATCGCCAAGCTTGGGGAGGGAAGATAGGAGTAATATTCTACCCACTGGGGAGCAGGGCACAAAAGCTAACACTGGGCTTTGTCTTAGAGCTCAATGCCAGGCCCACTGCAGTGAAATCCAGCACTCAGGAGAAACCAAAGTCTCTGTACATAGGTCAGAGGTCACAGATGGAGCCTCTAAGTTTGGCCCTGACTTTAGGTGGAGATGTATGTGCTGATGGGGCAACTCAAGTTTTGACCTGTACTATTTTTAGCTCTGCAGTGGACCTTGGGTACACCCACCCTCCTCCTGCAACTCTGTAGAATCTTGTGGCTTTGAAAGTCAGGCAGAACTTAGATTAGAAACGGCCTTTATTACCAAGAGACTGTCTCCACCACCTGCCCCACCTCAGCCTCAGAAAAGACAGCTATCACCAGGTCTGTGATCACAGATGGAGCTCTAGAACTTCCCCACCACCAGATAGAGGCCTATACCCTAGAAGAGGGTCAGACTTGTGTTTCAGCCTATATTAATATCAGCTGTAGCATGGGCTTTGGCAGTGAACCTCTGGAACTGTCCGGGTTCCTACAGCTACAAACTAAGGCATGATTTAGCTTAGCATCAGCCTTGGTGACCAAGGGTCCACCTTTACCAACATTACCTCAATCTTAGAAACCATAGAGTGGCACAAGACTCTATTCACTGGGGGTAGGACAGTGTAGGAAGCACAAGACTTTGCTCTGAAACTTAGTGCTAGGTTGATGAAACCTAACACTGTGTGCAGCCTATCAGTCCCCATCAGCATGCCTACCTCTAGACAGAGGTTCTGGAATGCCAGAAGACACATTCCCACTCTATTGGACTTTTATTCTAGGTACCATCACCTCTGGCTGGTTGGAGCAATTTTGGGTAGCAAGTTCAGCTCCCAAGTGGGCACCTATAGCAGTGCAGGCCTTGATCCCTTCTCAGTGTAGTGCTGGTCTTGGCAGGCTGTGTGGTCAGGACATCAACACTGGTTGGTAGTCCAGGTGGTCATAGATGTCACTCCACAATGACAGCCCAGAGCTTAGCAAAATCCCACTGCCTCACTACAGATCAATAACTTTAGACAAAGCAATATACAAAATCTACAGTGGGAAATAAAAAATTGAAAATATGGTGAGAAATGGAGGAACAGGGGGCTGGGGATTTAGCTCAGCGGCACAACGCCTGCCTGGCAAGTGCGAGGTCATGAGTTCAATTCCTGGTACCGGAAAAAAACCAAAAAA
>NW_004955548.1:104280-118117 GCF_000276665.1 Chinchilla lanigera | reverse complement strand
AAAGAAATGGAGGAACATATGTAATATTATTCTTATATTTTGTTCTTTGTTTTGTTTCTGTACTTATCTTTATGGTCAAGTTACTGTCATCATTTTTTTTTTTTGAGTTTTTTTCTGGTACCGGGAATTGAACTCATGACCTTGCGCTTCCCAGGCAGGTGCTGTGATGCTGAGCTAAATCCCCAGTCCCCTATTGTTATCATTTCAAAATAGCTTGTTATAATGAAAACAATTTTATAAGACTTATAGTAACCACAGAAATCTATCACAGGAAAACCAAAAATAATAAGCAAGGAATCAAAACACACTTCTAGAATACATTACTTAATCACAAAGAAACACTAAAAGGAGAAAAAAGAAAGAACCTAACAAAAGTAGAAAACAAGTTACAAAATGGCAAGAGTAAACCTTACTTATCAATAATTATCTTGAATATAAATGGATTAAATTGTCCAAGTAGAAGACATAGTCACTGAATTCATAAAAAACCCCAAAACAAAACCCAACTATATGTTGCTTACAAGGATTTCCTTCATCTCTGAGGACACAGATGGACTGCAAGTCAAGTGATATTATTCTATGCAAAAGAATCCAAAAAAAAGCAGGGGTGACCATATTTTATCTGTTAAAATAAACTTTAAATCAAATGTAAGAAAAAGACACAGGAAAGGTCATTTTATAAAGGAGGCAATTCAGCAAGAGGGAGTAATGATTCTAAATATACATGCATCCACTTTTAAACATGCAAATATATAAAGCAAATATTAATGGATCTAAAGTAAGAGATAAACTCCAATACAATAATAGTTGAAACTATAATACCCCACTTCCAGCAATGGACAGATCGGAAAATCTAAAAGAAACTAAACTGCACCCTAGACCTAACAGTCAACTAATGCATACAGTATCCAACAGTTTCCAATTGCACATTTTTCTCATTCACACATGGAATATTCTTCAGAATAGATCATATGCCAAGTAACAAAACAAGTGTCTGAGGGCTGGAGACGTAGCTCAACAACAGAACTGTGTAACATCTGCAAGGGTCTTGGATAGATCTGCAGCACTGCCAAAAACAAAAGCAAAACGAAAAATAAAAACAAACCCACTTATGAAGCAAATCCAAACAAACTTTTAAAAACTGAAATCATGTTGAATAGCTTCCTTAAAATAATGCAATAAAACGAGAAATCAATAAGAAGAAAAAACTTTGGAACTTTACAAATACATAGAAATTAAACAGTTTACTTGTCAATAACCAAGAGATCAAGGAAGAAATCAAGAAGAATATTGTACCTATTTCTTGAAGCAAATGAAAATGGAAATACAACATAGCAAAACTTACAGGATACAGACAAGGTAGTATTAAGAGGGAAGATGATAGTAATCAATGGCTACATAAAAGCATAAATATCTGCTATAGAGTAGAAAGATCTCAAACAACCTATCAGTGCTTCTTAAGGAAGTAGAAAATCCAGAAAAAGCTAACTTCAAATTAGTAGAAAAAAGAATAAAAATCAGAGGAGAAAGAAATAAAAAGATTAAAATATAAAATATCAACAAAGAGGTAGTTCTTTGAAAACATAGATAAAATAGACAAACTCTCAGCCAGACTAAATAGAAGGTTTAGGTAAAAAATCTGAGATTAAAAGAGAGACATTACAGTGGGTACTACACAAATATAAATGATCATTGGAGATTATTATGAACAACTATATGCCAACAAACTTGATAATCTAAAACAAATGGACAAAATTCTAATTGCATATACCCTTCTAAGACTAAGTTGTGAAGAAATAGAAAACACAAACAGACCAGTATCAAATAATGACACTGAATCAATAATAAAAAGCCTCTTGTCGAAGAAAATCCAGATTAGATGGCTTTATTGTTGAATTACATCAAACATTTCAAGAACTAATACCAATTCAACTTGCTATTTCAAAAATTATATGAGGAAAGAATTCTTCAAAACACACTCTATGAGGCCCTCACTGTAGTGATACCCAAACCTGTCAGGGACATAGCCTTAATGACTACAAAATAATAAATCTACTGGACAGTAACCTTGAAGACCACAAATGCAAAAATCCTC
Source organism: Chinchilla lanigera (assembly GCF_000276665.1). Lineage (NCBI taxonomy): Eukaryota > Metazoa > Chordata > Mammalia > Rodentia > Chinchillidae > Chinchilla > Chinchilla lanigera. Next base: position 116,022 of record NW_004955548.1, on the reverse strand, counting down.
AACAAAGTACTAGCAAACTGAATCCAACAGCACACTAAAAAGATTATTCATCATGATCAAATGGGATTCATCAGGGATACAGGGATGGTTCAATATGTGCAAGTCGATAAATTGATATACCACATAGAGAAAATGAAGGACACAAAACCATATGATCATTTCAATAGATCCAGAAAAGGCAACTGACAAAATTCAACATCCTTTAATGATAAAAGTTCTGAATATGTTGGATATAGAAGAAGCATATCTCAGCATAGTAAAGGCCACTTATGATAAGCCAACAGCTAACATCATGATACTGAATGGGAAAGGTTTTTTACTCTAAGACCTAGAACAAGACAAGGATGCTCGCTTTTACCACCTTTATTCATCATAGTACTGTAATGCTTGAAATTCTAGCCAGAGCAATTTGGTGAAAGAAAAAAGCAAATGGTATTCAAATTGAGAAAAAAAAGTCAAGTTGTGATTTTATAGATAGAAAATCCTCTCAAATCAACCAAAAGCTATTAGAATTAATAAATAAATTCAGCAAAGTTGCATGGCACAAAAGTGACATAAAATTCAGTAACATTGTATGGGTGAATGACAAAGTACCTAAAAGAGAAACTTTCAAAATCCCTCTTATAATAACTACAAAAATGAAATGCCTAGGAAGAAATTTAACCAAAATGTTAAAGATTTTCTACAATAAGAATTATAAAACATTGATGAAAGAAATTGAAGAGGTTAAAACTTTCCAGAAAGACATTCTGTGTTCATGGATTGGAAGAATAAATACTGTTTTCTCCATATTGACGAAAGTGATTTAAAAGCTAAATACAATCCCTATCAAAATACCAACGACATTCTTTCTTCACACAACTAAAAAACAGACCTATTAATTTATATGGAACCACTAAAAACTCTAAATAACCAAAGCCATCTGGGCCAAAAACAACACCGCATGACATATTACACTACCTGACTTCAACACATGCTACAAAGCTGTAGTAATCAAAAAGAACATGCTATTGCTAAAAAGTCAGACACATGGAGCACTGAAAGAGAAGAGATGTCCAAGACATACACCAACAAATCTAGAGCCAAGTGACTTTTGACAAAGGTGCTAAGAATATACATTGGAGAAATGACATTTGTTTTCAAGAAATGGTGGTAGAAAAATTATATATCCATATGCAGAAAAATCTATCACCAATTACAAAATTCAACTATCTCTCATCAGTTAGAAAAATCAATTCCAAATGAGTTCAAGACTGAAATGTAAGACCTGAAATTATGAAACTAATAGAAGAAAATGTAGGGGAAAGTTGGAATGCCCCAGGAAAGTACAGGAAATAAAACCAAAAATAAACAAATGGGTTGACATTAAACTAAAAAGCTTCCACATGGCAAAATGTACAGTCAACAGAATGAAGAGACAACCTTCCAAATAGAAAATACTTGCAAACAACACATTCGATAGGAGGTTGGTATCCAGAATATATGAGGAACTTCAAAAACTCAATTGCAAAACAAACAAAACACCACAGAACCCAAATAAAAAATGCACCACATATTTAAATAGCATTTATTAAAATAAGACAGACATACAAATGGCCAACAGGTATACGGAAAAACACTCAATATCACTAATCATTAGGGAAGTGTAAATATCACTTTATTCCAGTAAAGGTGACTCTTACCAAAAACACTAAAGGTAATTGTTGGTCAGGATGTAGAAAAAAGAGAAACCTTGCATTGTTGGTGGAAATATAAAATTAGTATAGCTGTTAGGGAAAACAATATTCAGCCTCTCCAAAGAATTAAAAGTAGGTCTGACAAGCACAAAGTCCCAAGTTCAATTCCCGGTACCAAAAAAAAAAAAAAAAAGAAAAGAAAGAAAAAGAAAAAATTAAAAGTAGAAGTACCATATGATCCAGCAATCACTCTATGGGTATATATTCAATGAAAATGAAATCAGTGTGCCAAAGAGACATGTGCATCTCTGTTTTCAAGGCTCACTATTCATAATAACCAAGAAATGGATAACCTAAGTGTCCATCAACAGATAAACAAAATGTAGTTCATATTCACAATGGAATACTATTCAAGCATAGAAAAATTCTGAGCCATATATTACTATGTTTAGTGAAATAAACCAGGTAGAAAAACGTAAATATCACATGATCTCACTTACATATGTAATCTAAAAAAGTTGATCTCATAGACATTGAGAACAGAATGGTGGTTATCACAAGCCACGCCAGGGATAGAGAAAGGTTGACCAACGGATTCTAAGTTTCTTTTTTTTTTCATTAAGTTTACTGGTACATTTTAGATACACATAATGATCATATTCACCATAGGGAATTTGTACTCGTACATGATATAGTTTGATTCCTCTTTCTTTCCCAATCTCCCTGCTCCCATCAGCCTATCTTCCACTCCCTATTTACAAAACTTTGTTTCCATTTTATACTTTTTCCCCTTTTTCCTTTCTTCCTTTCCCCCTTCCCACCCTAGTTTCCCTTTCCCTTTGAACAATTTCTTCCCATTTCACAATAGCTACTGTACATTTTGGTCCTTACTTGCTCTTTCAGTTTTTCACATTAGGGAGAATCACATGTTTACACATGTGAGTACGATTTATTGCAGTTAAGAGTATGGTCTCAAGTTGCGTCCATTTACCTAGAAATGCCTCAAATTTATCCTTCTTTATGGCAGAAATAGTGCTCTACTGTATAGAAAACCACATCTTCTTTATCCATTCCTCAGTTGATAAGAGCAAGAATTTCTGGTGTGCAGAATTTGTACAGTGGAATTACAACACATAACAATTGTGTACAGCACATTTTGAAAAGCTGGAAGAAAGGATTTTAAAAGCTTTTAGCATAAATAAATAATACATGTTTAAGAAGATGGATATGTTTAACCTGATTTAAATGTTATAAAGTATTATGTGTATCAAAACATTACATGGTACTGCATTAATATATACATTCTTTATGTTTCAGTTTAAAAAGAAGTACAAAAATCAATGGAAAATAAAAAAGTTTTGGTGAGTATGTGCATAAATTGGAACAGTTGCACATGAGGATGTAAAATGGTGCAGTTACTGTGGTATATAATTTGGAATTTCTTAAAAAGCTACATATGCAATTATCATATAGCCCAACAATTCCACTTTTAGGTATGTAGTCAGATGAATTGAAATGAGGGACCCCAACAGACAGCTGTATTCCCATACTTACTGCAGCATTATTCATAATAGCCAAAAGATAGAAACAAAGTAGGTGTACATCAATAGATGACATCTCAGGAATAATTTTAGAGATGAGTCTCCCTCTTACAATCCCCACTCAAGGAGAAACCATCAGCATCTCGATGCAGATACATACACATTTCCCACTCACTCCTCTCTTTAGCTGATATTCGAAATTGCATAGCCATCATTTGTGTTCTCCACAGGCCATCAGATATAATATTTCCAAAGGCTCTGGTCTGACCGTACAGTGAATATCTCCAATACTGACAGTAGTATCCACAGCTGGTATTATAAACTAGTAGAGCTCTGTGGATTAAAAAAAAAGGTTATAAAAAACTTCAAAAAATCACCTAAATTGAAGCTACACATTGAAAAAAATCCTTTACATTTTTCCTTTCTTAATTTACAAGTGTGACCAACTGTCCTTTATTTCAACTACTACATAAAACAGATTCACACTTAATCTTAATAGAAATTAAACTTGGAAGCCAAGCATGGTGGCATATGCCAATAATCCCAGCATTCAGATGGCTGAGGCAGGACTGATTCGAGTTCAAGGCCAGCCTGTGGTACATAGTCATTTGAAAGCCAGCCTGAAATACAAAGCAAGACCGTGTCTCAAAAATAAATAAATAAATAAATAAACTTGGGAAAGCAGTTAAAACCAGGGATATATGTTCCAGCACGTTGGCATTCCTCAGGTTAGGTCTTCCCCTAAAGCACGAAGTTAAGAGAGGATAGTGATCTGGAAGACCAGCATTTCTACACTAATCCTTGTATCTGTTATTCCCAATGTTGGACAGTAAATTAAGAAGAAGAATAACAGCAAAACAGTTTATGAGTAGAAGAGAGAGAGGTGATCTCAGATCTCAATTTGTATTCTGTCATCCTATGCCATAAACCTCTGCCAAGAACCTAGCTTTTTGTCAATTATAGACAGAAACTAAGGAGATATAGACAACATGTCTTCAACTCTGTAAACTGTTCAAATCAATGAAATAGTGAAATTAGGGGAACTTCTTTTTTCCTAACTATACAGTCCTATAGGACTTTAGTACCCTATCACTGTTGCCCTCGTAGAGCTGTGCTCTGACCAAGAAGAACTCTGATCATCCCAAATAAGGGGCTGCCATCACAAACAGGTACAAATCACCAAATACAAAACATTGGCCAGGAAATGAAAGAATGAGTGTTAAGAGTCATGAAGGTAAGACATGAGACTATATAGGACAAGGTGTCAGTAGGTGGTTCCTCAGATCCTCTTCTGAGGCTCAGGACTGTAGCAGGGAGCAAACCTCAGAGGAGGCAGTAGATCTGATACCCCTGTATATGGAAGGTGAGGACACAGCAGGGCTGGATCTCTTCCAGACTATACTTCTTCCTTGGCTTTACTGATGGTGAGATAAAGGAATCTTCTTAGGAGTTGAAAGGCTTCAAGGCCTCCAGGGGAGACACCTCATGTAAAGTGCTAAGCACAAGTTCTGAGACTTATAGATGAAAGCATCTGTGTTCCCTTTCTCTCGAATCTTATCCTTACCACTTCCCCGGAGCTGCCCAGATGCTGCTCAAGTATTGAAACTTTATCAGGTGGAACCTATGAAAAGCTAGTAGCACAATTTGGTCTTCTTGATTACTCCTTGAACATGTTCAAACTAAAGATTTTTCTAATGTGAACTTGTTTTGTTTGGATGCTCCTATAGATAACCCCTTGTTGTTTTCTTTTCTTTTCTTTTTGTCTTTTTTGAGACAGGGTCTCACTATGCAGTTCAGGCTCGCCTTGAGCTCACTTTGTAGCCCAGGCTGGTCTCGAACTTGCAGCGATCCTCCTGCCTCAGCCTCCTGAGTGCCGGGATTATAGGCGTGCACCACCACAGTTGATATATTCTGTCAGCGTGAAGTCTAGAAGTTTAAATAAGTAACTCAGCAGTTCTACATTCTGGGGTGAAAAGGACATGCTCTTACTGCTGTAGGATGTTGTTCATTGTGTCAACTTGAGACATTTAAAAATTCAACTAAGTGATTCAGCAGTGGGCCAGGGATGGTCTTTTGTAAACATCCTCAGCTTGTGGAAGAGGAGGGCATGGAGATGGTGTGACCATGGGAGGATAGCCAATATACGACATAAGGGAGGAAAAGAGGCTTGCTCCACCTCCTTTTTGCTCTTCCTGATTTTGCTGTCTTCTGCCGCCTTGAACTGTTGCGCCTGTGCCATGCCACCCTGCCTTGGAGCCAGCTGATTATGGACTGAAACCTCTGCAAACTGTGAGCTAAATAAACCTTTCCTTCCTCAATATTGGGTGTCTGGTATTTTGTCTCAGTAATGAGAGAAAAGTAACCAAGCACCCGTACAGATAGTGTTCTTCACCATCTTTATGTTGTTTCTGACTATATTTGAGTGAAGAACTAGGACAAAATTTTCACTTGTTTCAGCATGCAACTTTATTAACATGCAAATAAATTCTTGAAGAATACATTTATATCAATATAAAGCACAGAAGTATAATCAGGATGAATAGTATCATTATCAGGTCACCTAGGAGAAATACTAAAAATCTCTTGAGTTATGTTATACAGCACAATAAAAATTAAAAAACGTTCACACTCTCAGGATGATTTGGTATTCATAAAATTGGCTCTTTGAATCAACAGAGAGGACATAAACATTTAAATTAAATATGCATTGGCATCATGAAAGGCTCTGCGAGAATACACAGCTACTCAAAGTTTGAGCATTAAATGTATAACTCTCTCTCTCACCTCGGAATCACTGTGCTCTGCTAAGTCTTGGAGTTTCTGACCAAACACTTTTGCTTCCTGGAATATAGAAATGAGTTCAGATTTAGTGAACTTTTCTTTGGTAAATAACTTTGACCCTCTTTTGAATTGGAAATTTATATTCTCAAAAATTTCAATGATATTAAAAATATTGGCCTTTGACTCATTCTTGTTAAAGAGTGCAACCAGTGATGACAGTACTTCAGCACTGATCAGTTTTCTTGTGTTGGCTTGATTTTTAGACAAGCATAAAAACACTTTTAAAGCATAAAATTTGATTTTAACACTTCCCTTGTTTAACAATGTGAGCATATCTGGAATGTAACTGAGAATCATCTGGTGATTCTTAAATTTCACACTCAGGGGCACTAATAATTTTAGACCAGCCAGTTGCACAGTGGAGTTCAAAGGATAAGAGATTATATCTTTACACATTTGAGGTATACACGATTCACCCACTTTTGGTTCTGCAGAAGACTCAGCGCTATTATCAACCACATTACAAGCTGTAGAATCTTCTTTAACATTGGAATTATTAACCAAGTTTTCAATCATAACTGTAATACCAACATCATGAATTATACCTTGGGTAAAGGGATAAGCAGGGCTGATGCCCATTGTCATTGTAGCTATTTCATGAATGAAAGGATCCTTAGTTAACTTCAGTAAGGCAACAAGTTTATCAAACTCTTTAGGCTCTAAACTAAAGCAACGTGACTTGCAGTAGCAGGCCCTTGGATTAGGCCCATACTTTTCCCTTTGCCTAATCTGTTTTTTTATCTCTGCCAAGGTTTGGAGGTAAGGCCCATTATAAAGTGGAATCTTGGTCAGAGGCCGAATACCCAGAGGAGTTTCAATCAATGTTGTAACTAGGGTCCAGTTTCCTTCTGGAGGCAAGGGTTGTTCGTCTTCCTCAATTGGGACTAGGACAATGTATCTATCCCTTGACCATGCTGTTGCTTTTTGTTTTACAGTAAGTTTCAGTTTGTGTGTGGGTGTGGGCATGGGTGTGGGTGTGGGTGTGGGCGTTTCCTGGATTTTAGGTGGGGCCTCATAAGTTTGAAGAGAGTTTTCTTCTTCAGGCCAGAACCAGGACCCTACACTAGGCTCTTCTCCAGTCCAGAACCAGGAGCAGACATTTTCTTCATCTTCATCAGTGGACTTGATTCCAAAGCCAGCTTTGTTCCCAGCCATGGATTTGATGCTGGCCTCTTCCTTTATCTCATATCTGGACACAATATTGGCCTTATCATCAGCCTTGGCACAGGACCGGACATTTTCCTCACTGCCAGAAACAACTCTGACTGTCGGCTTAGTTATAGCATTGAGCCTAGACACAAGCACAGCCTCTGATTTGGTTTGGGGCACTATAGCAGGCTGTGCAAAGAGTTTTGTCTGAGTTTCAACCACGACTCTAGTATCAGTCATATGTTCCATTTTGTTTACTTCCCTTATCCTAGTCACAGGTTCAGTGTAGGTCATTGGCTGTGTCATGGCCATTATTCCATCTCCAAACTTGGCCTGGGTCATTAATTCTGCTTTTGGTTCTGCCTCAACCACTGCTATGGACTGAGCCTTAGCCCTCACTCTTGCATTGTCAGGGCTACTGATTGCAGCTTTCAGGCCATCCCCAACCTCTTCTCTAGCATTTTCTGTAGCCTTGGAGTTAATCATGGTCCAAGTTAAAAGCAACACCAAATAATGTACCCCTAGCCTTGTGTAGGCCTTCACTGAAGGTCTGTCCCAAGTTAATGTTTTTCTACAAAGTCTAGTAGTCACTCAGCTCCCTTTCCAACTAAGGTTCTGCTAGTGATATGGATAACATGCTGAGGAAACACACTCAAGTTAAAGAGGGATGGCTGTGCCTGTGTGCAGCCCTGTGAGGGTGGTGGTCTTCAGCCACTCCAAGGCCACCAGATCTGCCACAGAAGTTGGACCTAGGGGTGGAGGAAGGAAATGGGGCTTTAAGTCTCTTCCAATTTTTATTCCTCTTGCTGATTAGCGAGATAAGAGAGTATGAAATTCAACGTTGTGTGGGAGATGCACATCATCAGCAAATTCCTCTCATTTCACCCACATTCTACACCTCTAAGTGCTTCCAATCTCCTTTCTGGGCAATAGAAAGGGCGTAGAGGGTAAGAAAGCTGCATGGGAATGAGAGAGGCTGAGGAATACCTAGACTGGCTCTTGACCCTGCTGGAACCACAGAGATCTCCATTATTCCATCCTACAGCTCTACCTGGGCAGTTCCTACAGTTATACCAACCTGTACTAATCTGAAGTATTTTCTTCTTTCCTTGCTTCCAGTGGTGACAAGCCCAATAGCAGACCTACAGGCAGATCTATGGACAAATAAACAAACAAAAGGACATTAAAACTGATGTCTTGATAGACAGACTTTGGTCCCTAGCCCTTATTTCTGCATTTCAAGATACAGTTTTCTTAGTGTTTCCCTCATCTTGGTCCCCTCCCTCACTGCCCTGCTTCAGGGAAGTCCCTCATCCTCCTTGTAGCCCACCATTTGCCTTTTCAGTGACTGTTCAGGCACTCCCCTAGTTCACAACTGGATCACAGTGAAGCATGAAACCAAGATAAGCAAGGGAGAATAGGAAAGGTAGGTCTCCACATTCTGTATCCCCATAGTGTACCATGCATCCCAACTAAACCAGCAGAAGGACAGCAAACAGAAGTCATTAATAAGCTGGTAAAAGAGAAGTGAGGGAATTCTCTGCCTTAGTCACTCCTGTCCCTGTTACCTCACACCAACCTTAGCAGATACAGGGCAATTTTTCTTTGCATTATTTCCTAGCTTCGGGTTGGGTTATTTTATAAGTTTTATAACAAGTGACAGTTCTATAAAATATGAACAGATCTACCCACAGAGACTCACAAACACAGACACAAATAAATGGAGACACAGCAGACCACAGACACTGAGTCCTTAATAAAGACCAGGAACTAAGCATAGATGCCTTGTAAATAAAGGTACCTGCTTACCAAACATTTTCTACTTGCCTTTCTCTCCAAACTCCTAAATCTCCAAGATCCTCTGCTCCATTCTCAAAGTCTGACAATTTCAGTGCAGAGGCAATTCAAAATATCACTGCAAGGTAATAGTGATGTTAGTAGGGATGAAATATCCAAGCAAATCATGGAAGCTAGAACAAAGTATCATTTCCAGATTTCTCACAGGTTTTTAACGTTTCCTTCCTCTCCCCCAATGCCCATTAATTTCTGCAGTTTGATGGAGTAGGAGAGGACATATCTGGAAAGCCGACAGAGGAAATGTGGAGATCATTCTAGATCCCAACCTGCTCTACACTTGGGTATCTACCTTTAAGCACTCCATATGATGCAGAAAACAGGCCAATATTCTTTTTTTCTCTTTTTTCCTTGGAGTCTGCAGCTTCCTAGAGATCTTTACGGAAGCATGGACTGCTACAAACTTAGAAACCTATCTACGTAGATAAACGTAGGAAACACACCCAGAAATCAAATGAAAAGACTTTGAGAGACGTGGTTATTAATAGACCAGATCAGGATATGAAATTTCTTCGATTTCAGGTCCTTGATTATCACACATTTACAGTCTATTAACGTTCTCTCCCTCTCAGTTCCCCACAAACAACTGTCTTCATCAATAGCACAAACCCCTCTTCTTACATAGTCCACCATTTCCACGATGGATGCCGGCACTACACCTCATTCTCTTTCCAAACTGGGTCGGAAGTGGGGTGAGTTTCTGGAAGCTGGAAACAGGTCAATTTTACCCTAGTGCCTTTCTCCACCCACCTCCCAAGACCAGGTCACATATCCCACACTCATCTCTGACATCCTCATTCACATCCTCAAGCAATGTCCGCCTTCTCACTGACCTTCTCTGCTTGCCTCAGAGGCAGTTTCCTTTTTTCCTCGTCAAGGGGTGACGTGCCACACAGGAAGGACGGACTGTCAGGCACAAGGACCCGAGACAATGGCGGCGACTATGTTTGGGAGTTGACACGGCACCTAAGACTTATAACTAGATAAAGGGCTGGGACTGGCAAGCTATTTTCATTTTTTTAGTATCGTCCTCTCTTTCCAGTGCTCAGGGCGCCTCAGGAACCCGCACATAGTGACTAATCAACATCTACCTTTTGCTCCGCACACTAAACTCAGCCAGGTCTCCCTTACGGAAATCAGCACCACGAGCAGCTGGAGTGTAATTTAAAGCGATCCGGCTTAGGGAAGCGGAGTGATACCAATCTTTACTTCCAGCCGCATCCTGCTGTCATCGGGCTCCGTCCCGCCCACTCGGTTTCAGATACAGCCTGGAAAGTGCTCGGGCTGGATTCAGACGTAGGACAAACAGCACTGAATGGAGAAAGGCAGGCAGACACCACGATATCAAGTTCTCTGTTAGGCGCTCCCCTCACTTCACTTTCTTTCCCAACAGGAATGCATGTGTGTTTCGGGCTGTGTAGTTGGGAAATTAGCTCTGGCCTGACAAGGCGGACGGATATAATAGAAAATACAATGATTTTCATGTTGACAAAATCACCTCGCCAAAGCTCCCTCAACTGGGCCGGTTAAGGGAAGGTCTCAAGATAGAAAAGTAGGGGGCAAAGGGTCAAAACTGAGGTAGGAGTATAATTTCTAATCTATTCCACAAACTGTTTTCTTTCTATGTGAGAAGCCCTTCAAACCAGCCCTCCAAGCACTTTTCTATTTCATGTGGATGAGATCTGGAAAGCTGCTTTGGCCTGACTTACTGTTTAATACCAGTCTCTTCCCCTTTATCTTTTCCGGTTGCTCTTGCCTGGTATTTTGTTTTATTGTCCAGCATCTATCTTACATCGAAATAATCTTAGGTAACGTGTGATAAGGATATGGGAAAAGCAGCAGTGAACAGAGAAAAAAGCACATTAATACCAAACTACCTCTCTGTGGATGTATCCCATTCCTATGATATTTTCCCCACCTAAATATGCACTGAATTTGGGCAAGAGAAAAACAACTCTTATTCTTATGAAAGAGAATTAATAATAAAATGTCTTAAACCAGCTCCCCTCTTAATGGGTCCTTTCTAAGCTTGACCCAGTGTAGCTCTCCCAAGTCTTCTGCGGGTGAAGGGGTCTCAGGACAGCAAGTTGGGAGAGGAAACACATTTTCAATCCACATATTCCCTTTAATTGTCTCATGTTTTTCTTTCACTGCTTCATAGAGCCAGAAAGGAGAGAAAGGCATTTAAGGGAACTGATCTCAAAGGAACAGAGATGGTACTTCCTTACCACTGCTTCTCTTCCAGACTTCTAGCCTTTCCAGTCTCTTTCATGAAGGATCATTCTTTGGGGGCCACACTGATTTTTTTCTCATCCTGAACAGGAATTCACTTGGGTATTGTGCTGTTCCCACAGCTGACTAAGAAAAAGGGCCCTTCCTCGTCAGGACCCATACAGGGTCATACAATTCTCCTTCTCTGCTGCCCAACAACGAAGTTTCAGGCACTCAGCCCCTGGCCTCTCACCCACTATAATGTCAGAAAAGAGGGCCACTACTCTCATACACTTCTTCAAGGCAAATACCAGAGCTGGGCGTGGTGGTGCATGCCTGTAATCTCAGCACTCTGGAGGCTGAGGCAAGAGTATTATTGCGAGTTCAAGACCAGCCTGGGCTACAAAGTGAGCTCAAGGCCAGCCTGAACTGCATAGTGAGACCCTGTCTCAAAAAGACAAAAAAAAAAA
>NW_004955548.1:100997-104180 GCF_000276665.1 Chinchilla lanigera | reverse complement strand
GACCAGCCTGGGCTACAAAGTGAGCTCAAGGCCAGCCTGAACTGCATAGTGAGACCCTGTCTCAAAAAGACAAAAAAAAAAAAAAAAAAAAAAAAGCAAATACTAGCTGCTGTGTGCTCCTCCTTTGAGTTCTGCCTCCTTCCTAATGAATGCATATGCTCCTTTTATCACTGGCTAGCTTGGGTCCTTGCTTTTAGTAATAGTAGAAATTAAAACTAAAGCACAAATATATAGGGAAAAATATTCTCGAGGGAAGATAGGAAAGAACTGCAGCTCAGGTAACTGGAGGGGGCACTCTCTGATACAGGGGTTCAGACTGGCCTCTTTACTAAGGCAGAAGGCCAACTTTTAAGAATTTGCTGGTGGTGTGGAATCAGGTTCATCATTATCTCAGTCCTGGTGTTATAGTTGTGGAATTTTTATGGTTGAGAGATGGTTCTGTTTCCAGGAAAGGATTGTTTCTGTCTGTGGGGTCTCAGTTCTGTGAAGCTCTGTTTTTTCTGAAATCCAAGTGATCACACGTTTAAGACAATGGCTGGGGTCTTCCAGGCACCATTATATGTCCCTGGAAATTCCCTATCCTGTTGTCCTCAATCTTGAAGGATGTGAGAATACAGTGGTATGAACTTGATTCTTGACCTGATTCTGGTTCGAAACCAAGTTGGATGAGAGCCAAATGAAATTCAGTAGTTAGGTTCAATGCTGATCTTATGGGGATATTCAATTTGGTTCTCGTCCAACTTGGTTTTTGACCAGAATCATGGAAGGAGTTGAGCTATGATATTTTTAGTGCTAATCAGTGATGTTTAACATATCTATATGCAGAGCTGAGAGGAGATTCAAACCCTGATTAGTCCTGTTTTTCTCTTTCATTTACCTATTGGGCAGCTGTAGGCCTAAATAAAGAGTCATGCTTTGTAGCAAAATTGTCTTTGAAATTCCTGGTTGTTTTAGGAGAAAACACAAACCATGCTTTTAATCCTGGGCAGGTAAGGGCCCAGGATTCTGCCTGTTTTCCCCTCCCCATAGTAATCCCTGACTACTACTGTTGTACATATAAAATGGGCTATGTGTACCAAGTAGGTCTCTGTTTACTCCTTAGGTGAATGTCTCCATTTAATTTGTTTTGAGAGCTTGAAGTTTTTCCAACCCCCACATCAACAGTCTGAGCTGTATATGCACCCTGGACATTCTCGATACATTTAGAGGATGTTATCTTTTCTGGAGCTAAATTTCAAATCACAAGCTTGTTTGGACCTTATCTATAGATAATGATTAAGAAACTGAAGAGCAATCACATCTTCTTTGCTGTTCATGTTCCATCCCAGTCTGTTAATGACTAATGTTCTGACTAACATTATGACTGTGTCACTTTCTCTAAATATATACAAGTTTTGAATCTCCCAAGTGGTGAGTCATTTGGGTTAGACTGCAAGTTCCACCAAGGAAGGGTCTCTTTTGAGTCTTTTCTACCACTGTGTCCTCAGCACACAAATAGAGTAGTCAGTGGTTGAAGGAGGTTAGGGGCCATGAGTCATAAAAGTTTCATGATGCTCTTTACAGTTTGCAACCCAATGCCAGTCTATAGATGTGTCTTTGTCTTTGATACCTGCATTCCTAGGACTTACCAAGAGAATCCCACAGAGCAAGTGCTCTCTACATGGCTTTTCAATAGAGGAAGGGAACAGGGATTTTGGCTTGCTTTTCTTGAGAGAAAGTGTTGCTATATATTTCAGGCTGGCATTGACTTCACTATGTTTCCCAGGCTGGCCTTGTACTCTTGGTGATCCTCCAGCCTCAGCCTCTTGAGGGCTGGGATTACAGGCATATCTTACCAGGCCCAGCTCTAGGAATAGACATTTTTAAAACTGTGTTTTGGAAAAGGACTGGAGATATGTTACATACATGTATCAATTCTCCACAATGAATGCAATCATTATGCATGAAACATGCTAATAAAAATTATTTAAGAAGCAGTGTTTTGAATGGAAGCCTATGGCATCTTAATATCTTACATTTTAATGAATATTTGAGAGGGACATGTGATTTGGATTCAATATTAGTACCTATTTTTTCTTTTCCTGTCTTCTATTTATCTTTACCATTATGTATTTCTAAGTTTCTTATTATACAGCAATTCATAGAAAGACTGTGGTGGATTAGCTAATGGTCAACTTGTAAAACCCAGCTGAACTGATCAGTGTGATTCTGGGTGTGGGAAGCCCACCTGAGGATTGTTGCCAACAACATAAAAGGAGAACTGGAGGTAAAGATGATGTGCTGTTGATTCTCCTGGAGAAGTTCTCATGCTGGCTTTCCTGGTATAAACTCAGGTATTCTCATCCTCAGAGGAGCTTGGGTCCTCGCTGTCTCTGAGGATGGCTGCAGTTCTTTGCAGGGGAGCTCTGCTCCCCACCTTGAGCATTGCTTCCTGGTTCCAGTGCAGATCCCTCAGCCTGCTGGCACAGATCCTTTGTCTAGCTGGCACAGACTTTCTAGCTTCTACCACTAGTCTTTGTGCCTTCCAAGAGCAGATCCATGATACAGTCTTGCATGAGACATTCTCCTGTGCTCTAAGGCCTCTAGTTGGAATCATGGAGGACATTGCCATGGGCTCTAGGTCTTCAGGTGGACTCATGTAGGACATCATTGTGGGATCCAGGCCCTCAGTTGGATTCTTTGGGTCTCTAGGGTTTGGACAGTTCTCCCACACACTTCTGCATTTGACTTTTTGGGTGAATATTATAAAATAATCCTATAGGAAATTATGTATATATGTATATACAGGATGGCTAACATAGTTGTACTACTGACTTCTATCGCTTTACTGAAAGGAACAGTTAATGATTAATTGTTTGATCAATCTTGCATGTCTCTATTGTTTTCCTGGGAAGCCACTTTGAAGATATCAGTATATAGTACAACAACCATTGTTAATTTCCTACCACTTTGTCTGTAATTCAGTAATGCTTATATTGTTCTTATGCTATTTTGTAAATGGATGTCTGTTTGTTAATATGTTTTCCTTCTTTTATTTTTTTAAAATAAATTTTAAAAAAGAAAAAATAAAATAATTCTATAAATTATGTTTTCTGTGTTAAATCTATTCCCTTGAAAATGCTGACTACAACAAAGGCCAATAGCCAACAATCCAATGGAAATACAAGCAAATATATGAACAGA
>NW_004955548.1:86413-94591 GCF_000276665.1 Chinchilla lanigera | reverse complement strand
AGCCTGCTTGGCCGGCTCCGAGGGCCTGCTCGCCCCACCCGTCAAACCAATGTTTCTTAAATATATGATAAAACCTTCTTCCCACTGATAATAATAAATTCAAATTACAATTACAGTAACATTATATTGACAACAAATATTTGACAAATTGCATTTGATAAGAGGCTAGAAAATTGTCAGTCTTGTGCATTATTAGAGGGATTATAAAATAGTATACCCTCCAAGAAGGTTATTTGCAAATATTTATCAAGATACAAATATACATAGCCATTGACCAGCAATTGTACTTCAAGAACCTATCCAAAAAAAATATTTTTACTTTACAAAACATGATGCATAGATTGACATTCATTGCAGCTTTTCCAGTAGTAAATTATTTTTTAAAAATAGATATTCATCAGTAGAGGGCTGATTAAATAAACTATGATATATCTCCAAGCAATGATATATTATACAACTATTAAAAAGAAAGGATAGATATACTGTAGTTCCCCAATTGTTAGTATTGAAGCTGATCTCTGATAACTCATGCCACATGGAAAAAAAAGACTCATGACAGAAGGAGAGGACTGATGACCACTCTGTTTGCTAAAGGGAAACTGTTTTAAGTACATCAAGAGAACAAAGATGGTCTTACAGAAATCCAAAAGACAGTTTGAGAAAAGTGCACGTCATACTTGAACTGATAGCATTGGGAACTGAGCTGATAGGCAGCACAGAAAATATGCCTATGTTCTGTGGCTGCAAGGCTATGGTTTCCCTTCAAGCCATTCCCCACTCCATTTGCAAAGTCCTTAGCTGACCTGTCAGGATGGTCACATCTACAGCCTAGGTGTAAAGCACTTTGTATATACATTGTCAGTGGTGACTCCCACATTTTCCCCTTTTTTATTATTATTAACAACAGTGGCTTGGAAAACATTGAGCTGAACCTGAGCCAGAGGTCTTCACATAGCTAAGGTTTGTTCTTGAGATTGCATCCTGTGGAACAAATGACATAGAGCAAGCACAAAATTTAAGCAAATACATAATAACAATCCTACAATAATAAATATTACCTGTATGTGAATATTTAGTCCTGAAAACTATTGTGAATGGTGCAGCCAATGGAACTCCTCCTCTAACTGTTCAAACATGCTCTGAGTGAACTGTTGGTGTATGATATTTATTTCATGTGCTAACTGATTATGTAGGGAATCAATGTGTTGCTCCAATGAGATGTTAAAAATACCATGTAGGTGAGATTTCATACCCTCCCAAGTTCTTTTGGTATAGTTAAACAGAAGAGCTGTTACACAGTGCTTAACATACTGCCAATCACATTTTGACTGCAAATGGGCAGCCATAGAGGCCCGCTGTTCCCCTAACCATTCTGCTGCAGGCTCAAGAGCCTGAAATCTAGCCATAATACCTCTGTCAATATCTACTTGTTGTTATAACTCAGCTGTAGCATTAGTGAGTACAAATTCCACTGCAGTAGTGGTGTTGAAGCTGTAAACAAGGGAAATATTAACCATGGTAACTGGTGCAAGTACAGCAGATATTATGAAGACTATTAGAGCGGTGATGTAATGTTTTGGTCTAATCTTTTGTAAAGCCTTAAGCAGTATTTTATACTGTGTTTCTCTGACCAAGTTCTATTCAGATCTATTGACAGCCACACTGCTGCCCTACATTTTAGAACCATAACAAAAGTAGCACTGTGCTGAGATATATCATTATTTGAAATATAATGATATATACAATCACTATACCAGTAAGAAACACTGACAGTAACATTATACCAAGAAGATATAGTTACGGGTGGAGGAACATTGCCCCATAGAAAAACATAAGGATGAGTCGTACAGTTGCAAAGATACATTTTGATCAAAATGAAGGGAATAATTACCTGTACTGTTTGAATATTTTTCATGCAATAGAAGGCAAGTAAGGAAGGGCAGTTCAACCTGCCAACATTGTGCTTGTGGGGGGCTCATATGGACATCACGGTCCATTTGTTGTACAATAGGCCCAGAGAGTCCATGCTCACTCCAGCTGATAGTCTCATTGGAGCAAGTGCCAAAGGCAAATGTCTTGTTCCTGCTACGAAGTGATCCATGTGGCTGCCAACTCAGCACAGTGGCATTGAAAAGGATGCTGGTGTGTGGTTGTTCCGTATGGCATGGTGCCCATTGCACTGAATACTGTTTGTACCTCCAATACCCTTTTGGTTGGCAGATTGGGAAGGGAGGAGGAAGTATAGTTGAATTGTCCTCTCCGTCTTATGTGACATCTGTAGCGACTGCCATCATAAAAGATTGGATGGTTGCGAATTTTTCTTTGGTTTATAATCCAAATATGACTGCAACTTGATTGTGACACAGGATGTGTGATTATGATACACAGTAAAGCAGAATGGAGGGCTTTGAATGAGGAGGGTGAATGTTTCATTTCTCGACAACTGGTACTACTCTGGAGGACCCCTAGTCAGTGGGATCCATACACCTGTTCAAACTGAATCATTATAAGTGAGGAGGGATCTGCATGTCACCAGGTTAAAGCCATGAAAGGAGGAGGATTAAGCACATGAGCCCATTATGTTGTGTTAGGAGATGTGACAGATGCCTTCAAAAGCAGGAGGCCTGTCCCTCAGAAAACACTCACCCTCTAAGCCTGGCATGATACCCACACTTAGATAACCCATGAAGATGCTTATGGGAGAGACTGATGTCACAGTGTCCTGGTTTGATATAGTATATCACGAGCCATTTGATTCACTTTTTAAGTTGGCCCCATGTCCAGGGATTAGCTTGAAGGGTCACCTGCCATCTTCACTGATATGGTGGATCATCAGGGATTTCATCCGGCTAACAGCTGCTTTGCATCCCTCGGAGATGCATGGCCACAGCCCTCTGGTGCTGTTATGGTTTGTGTCTGGTTGTCCCCTCAAAGCCTCACTCAGTCATATGTGGGATGGGCTTTTTGGAGACAGCTGAATCTAGAGTTTGTGACTGGTTGATTGTCTAGTGCTGGAATCAGGGGTGTGAGTGCTACACCTGCCCTAGAGGGTGGTAGCCTGCAATACAATGTAAGGAAGGAAAAGAGGCTTGTTCTTCCCGCTTTTGCTCTTGCTGCTTTTGTTGTCTTCTGATCATGAACAGTTGTTCTTTTGCCATGCCACCCTGCTTTGGAGCCAGCTGATTATGGACTGAAACATCCACAAACTGTGAGCTAAATAAACCTTTCCTTTTTTAAATTTTGGGCATCAGATATTTTGGCTCAGCAATGAGAGAAAAGTAATTAAGATAGGTGGGAACCCACTGGGTTGCATTATCCATAAGCACACAAGCAGATCCCCTCCTCCAGAACTTTACTGGCTAAGGGCCTTCAGGCTGATCAGACATATACTGTTTAATAAGTACCATGCACTGTGGCACAAAGGTGAAAGGGAGAACACGGCACTGGTAAGCGAAAACACCTTCAGAGGAAAGATTTAAAGTTTGGAGTGAAAATATCATGATGAAGGATATTATGTGGTGATTCATATAGGGGCCTTCCCACTTTTTAAATTTATTTAAGTAAGATTTTAACATCCTATATTGATACTGTATGATGACTTGACCTGTGCTGTTATAGAGAATGCCAGTAATATGGATAATGTTTCAATTTTGAAGGAAATTTCTAAACACAGTATTTTAAAATTCTGGATCATTGTCAGTTTTTAGACACTGAGGGGTCCCCATCACAGCAAAGCATGTCAATAGATGTTGAATAGAATTTTGCCATTAATTTTTTGGTGAGCTGTGGCATAGAAGAAACCTGAATAGGTGTCTATGGATACGTATAAATACTTAAAACACCCAAAAGGCATGACTTGGGTGACATCAACCTGCTAGGTATGATTGACCTTATCACCACAACGACTGGAAAAATGGCCCACCATAGGAGGGCAGGCAAAGGAAAATAAATTGCAAATAGTACATTCCTTGATGATATAGGAAGCCTTAGCTTTGGAGAGTTGGAAACAATGGCATAAAGCCAAAGCATTGCAATGATGCAAGTCATGGAATATTCAAGTGTAAGAAAAATCATTAACCACAAAAGAGGATTACAGTAAAGTTGCAGTGGTATCAGTTGCTTCATTGCCTTTGAATAGAAAAACTGGTAGTCCAGTATGTGACTATAGATGAATAATAAAAAAAGGAGCAGAACACTGAGGAATGGCTCTCTGGATGGCAAGAAAATATTGCATATGGATTTTATCAGGGGCATTTTATAGAAAGGAGTCCACTAAGGATGGGCACTGTCAAGGCTGTGTAACTAGAATTAGAGACAATACTAAGCAGTGTGTCAGCTCACAGGGATAAAGCTGTGTTGACTTCGGTGGACTCTGCATGTCATGTAGTCTTATGTGGGAAAGTACGGAGTGAAGGCTGCGTTCCATCAGCAAACCAGGCCAACACTTCTTTACCTATTTTACCAGATCCCTCTGTAAAGACAGTGAATGCTACTTCAATGGGTTTTGCCTTTAATACCAGAGATCGTAAAAACATATGTGAAGAGAGAAACTTTAGTAAGAGTCTCCTGCCATATGACTGTGGATACAGTCACAGAAATCAGCAAGAAATGCTTGCCATTCCAAGCTCCTCATTAATAGCTGAAAAAGAGTATCCTATGGAAAAGGGATGATAATTTCATGGGGATCTACTCCAGTGAGTTGTACACAGCATTGTCATCCTTTGGATACCAACTGTACTGTAAGGAATAAGATAGGATTAATTACCTTGGGGTAACTAGTGGGCAGGAAAAGCCATTCTACAGGAATACTCAGGAACTGAGTATCATATTGAGCTGCAAGACTGGAGAGGGCTGTGATTTGTGTGGAAAAGCATTAAAAATATAATAATAGAGGGTGAAATATGCTGTATAAAAGGTGAGGAGATAGCTGTCTATACTAAACATAACTCATGCTATACCTCGAGTGTTAAGAAATGGGAAGGAGAAGGATCTGTGGACACCTGCAGAGTAGCAATTAGATTGGATAAGGGTGTGTGGGTATGCCCAAGTATGGCCATAGCCAATTAGTATCCCTTAGAAGCTGCACTGAGGAAAGTGTCCATGATAGTGGGATTGTAATAGAGAATTTTAAGGGTTTAATGTATCTTTGACAAATCCCAAATATTTCTGAGGTGGCAAATGCCGAATTTTCTCCAGGGCAATACATAGGCTATGTCTGGATGTTTATGTTATTAGCACACAAATGACTAGCATGTCTGCTGAAGTAAGATATCATCCATATAATGATAGATTAAGGCATGTGGAATTGTTCACAAACTTGAGGAATGGCCTGATGTACCATTATTGGCACATAGTAGGACAGTTTTTCATTCCTTGCAGAAGACATTTCCATTGATATCTAGATAAAGGTTGTTGGTTATTATATATAGGGAATGAAAAAGCAAAATTTACCCTATCTTGAGGGTGTAAAGGAATGGTGAAAAAACAGTCCTTAAAATCAATGATGATTAAGGGCCATCCTTTTGGGATCATGGTTGGCTTTGGGAGACCTATTTGTAATGGTCCTAAAGGTTGTAAGACTATGTTAATGGCCCTGAGGTCTTGAAGTAGCTGCCATTTTCCTGATTTTTTTCTGAGTGGTAAAGATAGGGTGTTCCAGGGGCTAGTAGATGGCTTAATATGCCCAACTTCCAATTGTTCTTGAACCACATTTTGTAAGTGTTTCAGTTCTTGTCTAGATATGGATCACTGTTCCACTCACACTGGACTGTTTGTAATACAAGTTAATTTAATGGGGGAATGTCAGGTGGTATAGCAGAAATAGCAGCCTCTATTGAAAAATGTTGGTTATTCAAGAAGAGGCCCGATTGTTGCAAAGCATCTTTCCCCCACAATGTATAGGGGATTGGAAGGATAAAAGATTTAATAGTTTTTCCATCAGGTTCCTTAGCTGGAAGGATATAAATATTAACCTTTGGGCCACCAACTCCCTCTAATGAATTAGAGGAGGGAGCCTTAAACCAGTCAGAGGGCCCGTGTGAGAGAGATATAATAGTACAGTCAGACCTGGTATCCAATATTCCCATTAAGGAGAGACCTCTTACTGTGGCAGGTCTGATTTTAGTGATGGGAAGCTAGGTCTGATTTTAGCAATGGGAAGCACCTAAAAAACCTCTTCCCTAGTACAATGAAATCCCCCTGTTCCCCTTTCTCTGGGTATAGCCTTACTGGATAAATATGGGATAAGAATAAATTGTGCAATTTGGGTTTGTACAGGCAGTACTTGATAGGTTTTAGATTGTAACGTGACCTGGATTTCCCCACAATAATCAGAATTTATCACTCCTGGTAGTACAAGAACACCCTTGGAAGATCATCCTGATTGACCCAGCAAAAGCCCAATGAAACCCTTAGATATGGGGCTATATATTCCAGTGGGCACCTTATATATTTTATCTGTGTCAGTAAGAATTAACTCATGTTGGACGACAGCATTTGGAACTAGGTCCATAGGCTAGAGTACATAGGCTTGGGAACAGCACAGAAAATGTGTTTACATCTTGCGGCTGCAAGGCTATAGCCTACCTCCCAGTCACACCACACTCCATCTGCAGAGTCCTTAGCTGACCTGTCAGGATGACCACATCTACTGCCTAGATGCAAAGCACTTCATATATACATTTTCAGTACTGACTCCCACAATCTACACCACTATGCATGAGACATATGGAAAATAGGAGGTGCAAGCCGGGCACAGTTGTGCATTCATTTTGCCTCAATGCTCTAATGTTCTGGGTGACCATCCAGAAAATGACCTTGAAATTCCAGTGCTTTCAAGGAACTATTGGATTCTCACTTTTCTCTACCAGCAGACACTGGGCAGTGGTGCTCTCCAAAAATTGTGCTTTATCACGGATCTATTACTTTTATAAGCAGGCACGTCTGAGGGCTGGTGATTTAGCTCAGCTGCACAGCGTCCGCCTGGCAAGAGCGAGATTGTGAGGTCGATTCCCAGTACCGGAAAAAAAAAAAAAACACCAAAAAAACCCAACAACAACAAAAAGAAGTCATAGATAAGCAGGCATGTCTTTTTTAAAATTTTTCTTTTTGTGTGTTTTTGAGACAGGATCTTGCTATGCAGTTCAGGCTGGCCTTGAGCTCACTTTGCAACCCAAGCTGGTCTCGAACTCGCAACGATCCTCCTGCCTCAGCCTCCCCAGTGCTGGGATTACAGGCGTGCGCCACCACGCCCGGCTTACAGGCACGTCTTAATCAGTTTCTTGTGGACCAAGCAAAGTGCGAGGGACTGGGGCTGCAAAAATAAACAGCTTCTGCAGGTTCTCCTATAATTATCCTAAATTGACTTAATGTACGCAGTGGCAGAAAGTGCAAAATGTGACTTTTACAAAGGAACCCACCATTGCCACAGAAATGTCCAGCTGCGCGAGTAAATAAATGACCCTTGAACCACCCACGCTCACCATCCGCAGCACCGGCCAAGAATTAGAGCAGACATCATTGAGTATGGCTGCCAACCACTGGTCATCTCAAGGCAGTTAGGTTCCAATGGCTATGAAATGCCGAGGGTGCCTAAGCAGGGCTTGTTCAGAGTGAATCTTGGAGATCCACATTTTCGTAACAGGGCAAGATATGTCTGTTTATTGCACAGACCCCTAATACAGGGGATGGTTAAGTGTGCTTAGGATGAGGTGAATGTGCACCCTTAAGACTAAAGCAATAGAAGAGGGAGGGAAGGTGAGCTCTCCCAAGGATTCGTCCTAGTCAGAAGGAACGAGGATCGGGCCAATCAGAAAGGGTGGAGCTGCCTGTGTGGGAAGGCCGGGTCTTCAATGGCGTCATCAAGGCGCCTTGCAAGGGGCTGGGGTCTTAAGCGGAGACCTTGGACGCAAATCCTGGAGCTAGCGCGGCTGGGGGTGGGGTGGGGGAGGAGCCCGGCACCGCTGGTCCAATCAGAAAGGGGAGGGGCAGGGCTTGGGGCGGGGCCTGCGACCGGAAGGCGAGCGGCCGGCTTCCGCGCGGGAACGCTGACTTCTGCTGGGGCGAACGGCGGTTTCAGCCCGGGAACCGCGGTGCTGGAGCCTTCAGGCCTCCGGGTGAGGACCTGCGGCCCTGCCGGCGGGGCACGATGGGCGCGGGAGGCCCCGGGCGCGCGCGCCG
>NW_004955548.1:75290-86128 GCF_000276665.1 Chinchilla lanigera | reverse complement strand
CCCGGCGGCCTCTGGCTGGACTCCTGGCAGTCGCAGCGCTCCTGAGAAACCGGCCTGTGCGCCGCGCCCTGCCGCACTTCCGTGCTAATCTCGGTTTCCTGGCTGTGAGACTGGCTGCTGCTCGCTTGGGACCAAAAGAGGGTCTTAGGCTCAGTGTAACTGGGGGAGCGGCCTGTTGTTTGGGCCTTCCGGCAGCTTGGGGGCCGCTGCACTCTACCCTGCGCCCCAGAAGTGTCTTGCCTCCCCAGGGTGGGACCAGACACTCGCAGGAGAGCGCTCCCTGGGGACTTGTGGCATCTCCTAGTGTCTCTTCTGGGCGCAGGAAAGGTGTTCAGCGGCCGCCAAGCATTGCATCACGTCTGCAGCCACACACCTCTGACCCTTATCTCATTGCCTTTCCCGTTGCAGAGAAAACGTTGAAAGAAGACAACTTTTTGGCTTCCCCCTCCTGTTGGAGTCCTGAGTCTGATTCCATACTCCTTCTTACAGCATTTACAAACCAGTGCCACAGAACCTGGTATGAGAAATGCAATTAGTTATGACCGGATTAAATGGCTCCCTTTCTTATTGTAGTGCCTTGATGTAGTTTGTAGACATTTAAAATGGAAAGAAATTAGTACAGTGTCATAGGCCACTGTGTGTGTGTGTGTGTGTGTGTGTGTGTGTGTCAGAGAGAGAGACAGAGAGAGAGAGAGATCGTCCTCATTCGCCAGGAAAAATGCTCCCCCAAAAGTAATTGAATAGAAAATAAAGATATCCCAATAGTGGTATGTCCTGTTACAAAATCATTACCTAGCCAAATCCAACCATTTTGTTTTGTTTTTGCTCTTTTATCCCTATCTGCTCACGTGCTTTATTATTTCTACTTTACCTTGGCTGTGATTTAAAACAGTTAGACATATCGCCTCTGGGTTTCTAGAGCATCTGGTTTCTAGCGCATCCTCATTCACTGTCACTTACTGCCTACCAGAGAAGGGATAGTGATGTGGAATTGAAAGTATTCTAATAGAAATATAATTTTTATAAGATTTGTTGCTAATTTCCTGTGGAAAATCAGCAGGTAAAATTAGTGTTGCTAGTAAGTGTAACAATTTTTACCTGTAAACTGTTATTATCATGATAATCATTCCCGTTAATTTTTTGCAGTCTTTCTTTTAGTCAAAATGAGTGATAAGCCAGACTTGTTGAAAGTGGAGAAGTTTGTTAGATTGAAACTGAAGAAAACTAATACTGAAGAAAAAATACTCTTTTCTCAAAGGAAAGTAAGTCATAGGGGTTTCTGATGCAGGTAAACAAAGGTAAATTATGAGCGGTTCAGTAAATAAACCTCTGTTCTAAATTTTGCCAAAATGTAAGCAATAATTAAAACATGTTTAGTGTACCTGTTAAAAATGTCAAATAATTGTCTTCTTACTTGGATTATATACATAAGATAGGTCCTAGTAGCAATGGGAAAATAGTTTTTTGTTGGAAAATTGTCAAAATTAATCTTGGACTATTGAACTTAGCACAAAAGTTTAGTAGGATTTGTTTACTTTATATTTATTACACACTGTGGTTTTGGCCCTCTCTATCTGATGACAAGATAAAGTGTGTTAGAATTTACATCTAAAAGGGACCAAAGCCACATGTGTTTGGAAAGTGATATTATATGGGCATTAAACCTTCTTTGCTTCCTTGCAGTTAGGAAGTGGGACCTGGTTGAAAAAGGTCGGTCAGTGCAGGCCTAAACCGAAGGCCTTACTGAGGCCTTTATTGGCACCTGACATTTCTGTTTGCTGGACAACATGAGGTGAGCAGTTTTTCTCCATCCAGGCCTTTCCGGCGTGCTGTTTCTGTGTGCAAGCCTGCTGAACATAAGTTCACACTACTGAAATTCGAATCAAAATAAACTTGCTCAACTGTCAGGCATCGGGTGTTTTGTCCCACCAATGACAAAAGTGACTAAGACAACATGTTTAAAGCTTCAGTGCATTTAAGGGTCCCAGATTCCTGGGTTCTGTTTTGTTCTCTAGAATTACAGCTTATTGGAGAAACTCTCAAATGTATTTTTAAATGCTGGTGAATACCTTTTGTCATGTCAGTCTTATTTCACAATTCCAGAGTTAGTCAAAATTGTCTGAAAAGGTGTAATTTCTTAATTATTTAAGAAAAGCGACATCTGAGGAAAATACTTCATTTGTCCCTCAACCTTAGAATGATCCCTGGGAAGTGATAATATTATAAATCTACTTCTCAAATAGAAGAAAGGTACAATGTAGATTCTAGTAAATGTTCAAGTAGTTAACATGCATGCACGTGTGAGGCCCCTCAATGTGGAGGGGGATGTGGAGGATGTGTGGTTAATGTTTTGACATTCTAAATTCAGAGCATGTATGGCTGCCTTCAGTTACTTAAAAAAGATGTTTTGGAAGAAACTGAACTTAATATTAAGAAAATACCCTTATAATTTTTTTTGTGTTTTTTTCTTCCTAGCTATCCAGCAAGAGAAAAAATGTGTACAGACATTCTAAAGTGGAGATCTTCTCCCAAGAGCAAATTTCAACATTGCGTGAGAGTTTTGTTTTGGGGCTTGTGTTTTGTAGGCCTGTGTTTGATGCACCTTGTGATGGCTTCAAACCTATATCCCCTGGCTAAGAAGTCATCAGTAACCAATATTCCCTTCAATCCATTTTTAAATTTCTCATTGCTGCACAAATTCTAGCTGGCAGATGCTGTCAGTAATCTCAGCCTGTTGTGTGTGTGGCTCTTGCACCTCTATAAGTCAAACCAGTTTTAACGTACTTGTAATCTTCACGGAGTTGTGCAGTTTTGCAGCTTTTAACAGTTTATTTGCATTTTAATGTTACAATAAAATAATGACTATAGTCCTTATCTTGAAACTCATGTGGTACATTCTTGGTGGTCTTTTAAGGAATGAAAAGTATATAAATGTACCCTTTTCAGCCATATAAAGTAGTTGAAGGAAACTATGGTAGTGAATTATTCATGTGAAAAATAGTCTCTTCTACCTTCTACCCTACCTTGATGAATTTTGATCTGGGATTTCAGGTATGCATCCAGAACTATGAGAAAATAAATTTACTTTATCTAAGCTACCCAGTCTGCAGTGTTTTGTCATGGCAGCCAAAATTGACTAATGTAATGAGGGAAACATATAAGTGAGCATGTTCCAATCCCTGCCTTTGAACAATACTTTTTCATCTTGAGTTTATAAAAGCCAATTACATATAATCACATGAATGAAAAGTGTTAGCATTTGGATGTATAAACACCTGAAATATGGACCTTAATCTAGACTAACATGTTTTGTACAAAAAAGGATTATGCCATTTGTACCTGTTCGCAACCTTAAGTATTTTCTTACCTCCCACTTTCTAAGGGTTTGCATCCTTAAATTACTATTGTGGTTAAAGAAAATAGAATCTATGTGCTTTTATATTGCATAAACTTCTGCAAGCAAAATATTAGTTGTGTCAATTTTGATCAAGTCCCAATGAGGTGACAAAAATCACATGGTTTAGTATAACCAGAGGATTTGAACCTTAGAAGTAACCATGTTACTCACCAATACCTTACCTCTTCCCTGAAACAATAGTCCAATACTGTCACTAAGCCTCTTTTAGTGACAGCCTGCTTATACTATGGTCAAACATGCCTCCCTATAACTTCTGTCCAGTCTTCCTAGGACTGACTGACTATGTGCTTATACTGCATAAACTGTCCTCCAGTATTTGAAGTCAATTACTGTGTGGCTGCCCTGATACCTGTAAGTCTGTTTTAGCTAACATGTCTCAGGTCCTTTGGACCTAAGTTGCACAGATAGAGAACAATCCTGGTTGCAGATATGCTTAATTTTGCTCATTGTCATATCTCTGGATCCCAAATCCATGAGTTTCTCTTATTTCAGTGGCACCATTTGTAAATTTGATGATGCAATATATCTGTGATAATGTCAGCAGCTTCTACATTTTCTCACTAGTCCAGTTCAAAATTAGACCTTTTTCAAAAGACCTTGAGGAAAGCATAAATATCATCAGCTGAACTGAGACAATAATTCCCAGTATTCAGTTGCAACTTGTAGCCATTGTTTCCATTAAGTATTATACCCTGAATGGTATAAATGATAAAAGGGGGGAGCAGATGTGGGTGGGGTATATATGAAAGACATAGTTGCTAATTGGAAATACAGTTGCTCACCTCAAGTAGTTTTGTCCTGCGTTTCTTAAATACATAATGTAAGACTATATTTCTACTTACTGGATTCACTTGCCTTTCCAACCAGGAAGAAGTTTTATCCTATAAACCCACTAGAAGCAGGAATTTAGATTAAGAACCCTAAATCCATTTGTTAATTGCAAAACTGACAGCACTAAGGCCTTGTAACAGTTACATTTATGAAGAAAAGAAAAAGCAGTAATTTGATGTCTGAGCCTGCTAGAGTATAATTCGTGGTGGAGCTGCATTAGTATGTGAAGGAGCAGGCCTAGAGAGGAAAGGAGATATTTTTAAGGTCATGTGGGTAATTGCCACTAAATATGTATTGGAGGTAATTTAGGATAATATGCAGGACTTCACTCAAATGTATGATGATAACTTGTGAATATATTCAAAACTTCTTAACGTATAGTCCCTGAGCTACAAACATTAAGATTACCCTTAGTGATTAGTGTGTATTCCTGAACTTTGCCTTTAGAGATTCGGATTCAGTGAGGTCAAAGGGATGTTTTCTTGTCATAGTCTTGCAAATTTATGCTGTGTATATCACTCCTTTTATGAAGTGTGACAGTCTTTCTTTCCTATCTCTGAATTCTGGGCCTGTCACAGAGAATGTTATGTTCCTGAAAATTGATGTTATTAATGTTTTAAGAGGAAGGAACAATATAAGTCTCTAAGTCTTTCACTTTAGATCACTTTTTCTCCAAGTATAATCCCTGGCATAGTAACATTAGCATCATTCTGGAACTTGTTTGCCAATACAAATTCTCAGGCCATACCCCAGACCTAATGAATTAAAATCTAGAGAAGAAACAGCAACCTGTGACCAGCATGCTTTCTCTGTGATTCTGATGCATATTTAAGTTAAAGAACTACTGCTTTAGAAAAACAGCTCACTACTGAAATCATCTTCAGGACAAGGCTGTAATAGCAATCTGGGACAGACACTGGGGAAGAGATAAAACCATTGCTTGGGTTCAGCAGGTATTTGTCAAGAGTGCATTGCATCTAAGGGTGTATATAGAAAATTGAGAAGATGAGATTAAGATACACTTATTTCCCCCCATAGACTTAAGGTCTCAAAGAAGGGAAAAGGTAAGAATAGAGATGAGTGGCTCTGTGACCAAATAAATCATGTGAAGTATCTTAGGGAAAACCACATCTTGGGATATGCATTTGGCTTTTGAAGGTCCTAGTGACACAACAAAGTGCTTGCTCCTTCAAAAATCTCATTTAATATCATGACTTAAAATCCTTATAAAATGGCCCAGGCATGTGAGTTTCATAAATTCTTTAGAATTTAATTATGCACATTCACACCTAATAGGTAGTCTTGCCCTGGTCTCTGTAATATGCTAAAATACACTTAATTATTAGTTTTAAAATTTACTACTTGTCTGATCTTGGACAAGTGACAATCTTTTGTAGTTCAGTTTATTCATGTATTAAAGTAAGGATAAGAAATATCCCTATTTGTTCCACAGGGATATTGTGAAGGGCAATTGAGGTATCACCCATGTGGAATTTAGTACAGCACTTGGCACAGTTACAGTTCAATTAATAGTGACTCCTCTTAGCAATACCAGACATAAAGAAAACCAAATGACTAGCAATGTTGGCTGTAAGGACAGTAAGGAAAGGAAATACAATAAACTTGGCAAAGTCAGATGTAGGATGAATTCTGGTTTATTCAGTCTTCTACCTAATATGTGCTGTGTGTACTATTAACGTTCAAAGCATTGTTAGTTTGGGTAATAATTATAATTAGGTACTCATTTTTATTTTTATAGTAAATAGATTCTCCTTCGTCATGTCAAATGACAATGAAACATTTTTAAAGTGCTAGGTAAAAGGAATGAGATAACTGGTCATTAAATAAAGATAAGAATATGGATTGATGGGCTAAACAACATATTTGATGTATAATTGGATATGTGACATGGAAACAATGTTCAAGAATGTACAGAAATATTGAGGTGTAAAGAGCAAAATGTGGTTCATCAGTAATGGAGGTTTAATCTCAACCTAAAATCTTTCCCTAGCCCCTCTTTCCTACCTTTCCCCTTCCAATTTGTAAGACAGTATATCAAACACAATTATAGAAGTTTGAATGGCTTTGCACAAGATCGAGACAGCTATTGTAATACAGATATGAACATAGGAATTGTTAAACATGCTAACTGCTACTTGAATAAACTGTGGTGACACAAGAATTGGGCTTGTTGTATACCTTTAGAAAGACTAACTTGATATTTTTGCTTTTGTACCCTTGAGATAATTATAGTCTTCAGGGAGAGGATCAAGCTATGAAAAGACTTACTACATGTAAGGGGGTTCTGTATCACACTACCTAGGTATTCGTGTCTTGAAGGGGCCGTCATCACAGTCTGGTAGCTTCTAGAATTCCTCAACTTGTAGATAGTCTTCACATTATCTTCCCTCCATATTCTCCATGTGTATGCATATATAAAGTGTGTATTTCACTTCAGAATTTTCTCCTTTTTATAAGGATATAAGTCATATTGAATTTAGACCCAAATAATAATCTTAACTAGAACTGAAAAGACCCTATTTCCAAGAAGATCAAATTCACAGATAGTATCTTAACATTTTGTATGAGACACGATTCATTTCATAACAGAATGCCACTGCCAAAGGCTTCCAATAAATAAAACTAAATAGAGTTACCTGGGCTAGTAATACAAATAGAAATATGAGCGTGCCTTGCAATGGGGGCCTGAATTCCTGACTATACCTTTCTGTAAATACTGTAGTGCAGTGGTTATGCATCAAGTCTGGTGTTAAGAAGGCAGCTTTCCCCTTTGAGGCCTGTCAGGAATGGTCTTTGTAATTGCCTTTGGTCAAAACTAATAAAACGACACATAAATGGCTAGCTATGAGGTGAACTCCGCAAATACACCCTTTGAAATTTCAGGACCTAAGAAAGGAATGTAGGCCACCCTATCATGGACCTAAATGGGTCAGAATTTGAGGGGCTGTGTGAAGACCTGTGTAATTAATCTGAGGCCACAATGAACCATGGTTATGGTAAA
This sequence comes from Chinchilla lanigera, assembly GCF_000276665.1. Classification (NCBI taxonomy): domain Eukaryota; kingdom Metazoa; phylum Chordata; class Mammalia; order Rodentia; family Chinchillidae; genus Chinchilla; species Chinchilla lanigera. Next base: position 78,857 of record NW_004955548.1, on the reverse strand, counting down.
ATTTTTTTTAAAAGGTAAATCCTATTTGAGGGGTGGATGTAATGATGAATCGCAACAGTAACTAAGCTAGGAAAAGATGTCTAATAACACAATTTCTTCTTAAACCCAAAGAGTTTACAGTAGTAGAGCATCCAAAGCAAGGCACACATTAATCGGTTGGTCAGGTAAACAGGGCCTCTAATATCGTCTCCTACTGTGAGGTCTCCTGCTCCAGGGTTCCCAGTCCAGTCCAAACGGTTTAGCTTAGCACTTTGTTTTAGAGAGACTGCTTGGTGGAGTCAGATTCAGAAAGGTGAGTTTGCCCATGACATCAGTTGATCATACTTTTGAAGACATCTGTAAGTATTTTGTTGGCAAGTTGCAGGAGCTGAGCCCAGCTCCGGCTCTTTCTCATACATAGCACTGTTAAGTGTGATCTTAGACTTAGCAGTGAACTGAATCACAGAAGCTTGGAAAACTAGCACTGTGAGATCCTATTCTTTCTTCCCAGGAGGAAGGGAACACAATTCTTTAAAAAACAAGAGCAATTTTGAAAAAAATAAAGATCATTAATGTCTTCTCCCTCTCTCATACCACCATTGGTGGTGTTTTTTCTGTTGTTAGTTGGCTCTAATTAAGTAATCAAAAGTTTAGAATGTCTTTCAGTGTCCTGTTTTATCGAGATTTTTTCTATATGCAAGAAGTACTAAAACATTTTTATGGAAAGACATACTTATGTAACTTACTGAGAAAAGCATACCATGTTTGAGTATTCTTAACCCAAAATCTTAAAGTTTAGAAAAAATTAAATATCTTGCTGTTTAATAGGTATTTTGATCTTTCAACTTTCTTACTCTTCAAGAGAAAGGTCATAGGGACAGAAAGCCTTTAAAGAGTTCTGCACAGTCTGTGTCAGTAACTAAAAAAGAAGGGTACTTAATTGTAAGAAAGGGATAGTCAGCCTAATCAAATATATGGCACAAATGGGAAGTAGTGTTTTGGAGCATTGCTGCATTGAGACACTAGAATGTTTATCTAAGATGTACAGTCCTGCCTGGGGTTATATTGTGCCTTACTGGTAACCACTTGACCTGTCCTTAATTGTACATCAAAATTCTCAATCATCCCTATCATAGAGAGTCCATTGAATGCCCCATGATCAAATCTACTGGTGTGTTGACTGGGCTACAAATCTGGCATTGTTATCAGCTGTAGTGTGCTCAAAAAACTGAACAGAAACCAAATATGGTCTTATGGAACTTGGATAATGCATCCTGAGGTAGTGTAATCCACATGAATGACTAAGCCAAACATGGAGAAAATGAGCAGTTGCCTACCTACTTGCTCAGGAAAGACACTTTAGTCTACGGACTTTATTAACAAGCATTGTCTTCTCCTTGTTAATAGACTCCCTTATGAACATGGGGCCTTTTTGGTGAGTAGTCTCATGAATAATAAACAGTTTATTAGGTGCAGAGCTGATTTTTACCCAAATGCCTTACCTTAACAAGGGGTTTTATTTTATGTGCTGGTCCAAGGCTGAACATAGAATTAGGAACATGCAGATCTTTGGGTAGAAACCATGATTTAGAAGAGGAATAAACTGGATATCTCTGAAAGCACCCCAAGAAGGCCTTTTTTAATATACCTGGAAAAGGAAAATCTATTTACAGGGAATGATTCTTCCTCAGTCTTCTATTTCCTGAAGTGGTTTTTCAATTCTTAAAGGGCCTAGATCCATTGTTAAGGTTTGTATTACAAGTGTCCCTTCAAGCTTCATGTACACATAAGTAGGGGTTTTAGAAGGTAATTGGTTGAAACGGGCACTCTACTCACCCACTGGGAGTTCAGCAGTTGAGCATGCTGTTGGGAGGTAGAAATTACAAGGCAGCTAAACATTCAGGCTATAGCATGGTTACTACTTGCTGCCTTTTGTTTTGTTTTGTTTTGTTTTTACTTGCTGCTTTTAGTGAGATCTACTGTGGAAAGGAGGAGCAAGAAGTCTATTTTAAAAGTTTTCAGTTTTGCCAGAAAGGTATCACACACAAAGAGGGAGCGGAGGAGAGTTCATTGCTGAAAAGATTAGAGGCTTTCAGCCATATTACTGTGAGAAGCAGACCAAAGAACAGAGCTGAGTAATTTGAAAAATGTTGCTGGTGGCCAGAAAGGAAGTGACTGTAAAGTTGGGACATGCAAAATTGGGGCCTGCAAAGTTATGCCCCAAGATAGCTTGATTTTGTTGAAAAGATTGATATTAAAAAGAAGCCAAGTATTTTGCATCAGGATAATAGGAAAGATGCCATGAGGGCATCTGATAATTCCACAATATCTCCTGCAAGCTTAAGAGTGCAAACCTATAAAGTTTTCATTTGAGAAGAAATACTGAGTGGAGAAGCACACTGCAGTTCTTGAGCCAAAGCCAAAAATGGGCAACCCTATCTGATTCAGGAGATGGAGAGCCAGCAGAGGCTGGTACATACAGTCAAGGAGGTATTTTTACTACATGACTATGTAGTAAATCTCTAATGGATACAGTGTTCATATAATTGGCCTAAGGACTCTTTAAAAGTGAAAAAATCAGTCCTCTGGGCCCGGAGAGAAGTCCAAATAATAACCTAATCATGCACCCAAATGTAGGGGAAAAGGGTCTGTAGGGAGGAAAAAATATAAATAAGGGCCTCATTGGGTTTTCTGGCTAATCCTGACTAGAAAGAGTTAAAACTTCAGAAAACAATTGAGGGAGGAACAATTAAAAAGGCAAGAGAGAGCTGACAAGCAGAACATGAAAAAGTCAGGCAGGCAGGTGCCCTAGTAGAGATAGCCTGCCTCTTCCCAACTTCAATAAAATGCAAAGAAGAGAAGGGAGGGGCACTTAAAACTCTTACTTAATATATATAAAGCATAAATATATACAATTTATGTATAATATATACTTATATATAATATATACTTATATAATATACATATATATGTATATATATTATACTTTAAGGTCACTATATCAGTGACCTAGATAAATCACTAACTCAACCTCGTATATTAGGCTTTTCTTAAGCTCCCCTTATAAATTCCAGAGATAAGGCCCTGACTTAGGAATATGCATGTAGATAAAGGGGACCCAGATTAGGGTATTGGAGCCTGGGATCCATCTATGACAGTCCAGAAAAGCAATCAGGTTATGATAAATTCCAAGTATGAACCTGGGAGTGAAGGTCTCTATCATTTTGGTAAAATAAAGTTCAGGATAAAGACCCATGGGAGTCGGACTCTGGACCCCGTACTCTCTCACAGGTTAGGTTTCTATCCCAGTTTTTCTTCTTCCTTTCAAATAAAGTGGTTTTTTTTTTTTTAATTTTAAAAATAAAAGGAGGAAAACATTAACAGACAGCATTTTACAACATAGCAAAAGAACCGTACAGACAATACGGAGTTACAAACAAAGTGGTAGGGAATTAGCAATGGTTGTTGTATTACATATTGATATCTTCAAAGTGGCTTCTCATGAAAGCAGATATCGAAATGCAATACTGATCAACCAAAGACTCATTGACAGTTTCTTTCTGCATAGAAATAGAAGACAGAAGAACA
>NW_004955548.1:35190-70188 GCF_000276665.1 Chinchilla lanigera | reverse complement strand
CTGGGTGACCTCTGAGTAGCGCTAATTTGTGTCGGGTTTTCCGGTAGTTTTTGATTTGTATGTAGTTATTCCCGTTCTCAGACATAGGCACTTGTGTCATTTGATGGCCGACCTTCTGATCCAGCGTCCCCTTGCAGTTCAGTGCACGTGCACAACCTGACTTGGGTTGCACTGGTGTGACAATCCCGGTCCATGGACATATGTCCCCAGGTAGTTTAGAGTACAGGCATAATTCAGACACAAACTGCAAGATCTGCAGTTTGTGAACCACCTGACTCTATGTCTCCAGTCAATTCAGGACACATACAGGAACCAGATGCAGCCCAGATGTGTATCAATCACAGACTTCCCCAGCCTTCGACTTGCTAGGGGGTCTGGCAAAGGCAAAGCTCAGACTCTAACTGCAGGTGAGCGGCTCTTGGAGCACTTGCTCACTCGGTGCAGGTTGCGTGGGGTCTGGGAGAGTCTGCTCACCCCGTTCACAGCCAGAAAAGTCCCTGGGGCTTCTGAGTAGACACCTCCTCTCTGCCGCGGAAGCAGGGAGGCCAGGGCTCCGTCTGTAATGTCGGTGGGGTCCTGATTCACGTTCTCTGCCCTCAGGGAGTAGCTGGGAAATACCTGGCTCTCTACGGGCATTTCAGCTGGGAACCGTGGCAGTGTGGGGCGAGCACAGACTCGAAACCACGAGTCCAGCAGCTTCTGGAACACTCGCTCTCTCAGCGTAGGTCGCGCGGGCCAAATAAAGTGTTTTTGTTTTCCCTTCTAAACTTGGTTCCTTTAATCATGACTGGTCCGGAGTTTATGATCCTGGCTGCATGTCAAGCAGTGAAGTGGTGAACAGCCTAGGATGCAACACCAAGGTCCTAGAAAGAAAAGAGTAATACAAATCCAAAACTAGTATAAGGAAAAAAATTATAAAGACCAAACCAGAAATTAGTGAAATTGAAACTAAAAAGCAATACAAAGAATCAACAAATTGAAAACATGTTTCTTTGAAAGAATTACAAAAATAGATAAACCCTTAGCCAATCTTAGCATAAAAAGGAAAGAAAAGACCAAAATCCAGGGTGATCAGAGATTAAAAAAAAATGTGAACTTACAACGAATACTACTGAATTCCAGAAGATTATTAGTAACTACTTTGTAAACTTGTACTGCAAAAATTGGAGAATACAGAAGATTCTCATCTGATAGATTACAGGGTACATATTAATTACCAAAACTGAACCAAAAGAAGTGTAAAAACCCAGAACCCAATAACAAGAGATGAAATTGAAGCAGTAATAGAAAACTTAGTAACAAAGAAAAGCCCAGTACCCAATGGATTTACCACTGAACGCTATAAGAATCAGGGAAGAATTAGTACCAGTGGCCCTCAAAGTCTTTAGTGAAATTGAAAGGAAATAGTACTCCTAAACTCATTCCTAGAAGCTAGTAACACCCTGATACTAAAACCAGACAAGGATACAACCAAAGGAAAACTGCAGACCAGTCTCTTTAATGAACATAGATTCAGAAATCTTCAAGATACTGGCAAACAGAATGTAATTAACCATCAAAAAGACCACATATCCTAACCAAGTAAGTAAGCTTCATCAAGGGGACACACGATGTTTCATCATATTCAAATTAACAAGTGTAAAACATCACGCAAACAGAATCATAGGACAAAAATCACCATCATATTAATATACACAGAAAAAATTTGAGAATATCCAATATCCATTTATGACAAACACTGAGTAAGTATAGAAGGACCTCATGTCAATTTAACAAAAGCTATTTATGACAAACCTACTGTCAACATCATATTAAATGGGGAAAGATGGGCCAGGGATATAGCTCAGTGGCATAAGTGCCTGCCTGGCAAGTGCAAGGTCCTGAGTTTGATTCCTTGTACTGAAAAAACAGAAAAAATTAAGAAAAAATATATGGGGAAAAATTAAAAACTTTCTCACTAAATTCAAGAACAAGATAAAAATGTCCACTATTACTATTCCTTTTTAATATTATTCTCAAAATATTAGAGCAATTAGGCAAGAAAAGAAAATTAAAAGAGATATGTGTAGGAAAGCATAAAGTCAAATTATCATTTGTAGATGACATGATCTACATAGAAAACTGAAAAGATTTCACCAAAAGACTTACAATTAATAAACCAATTCCACAATGTAGCAGGACAAAAAAAATCAACACAGAACAGTAGTGTTTTTATACACCAATAATAAACCCACTGAGAAATAAATTAAAATAAAAATACCTTTCACAAAAACAGCAAAAAATTTAAATTGTTAGAAATTAACCTATCCAAAGAAGTAAAAACAAAACAAAACAAAACAAAACAAACAACCCTCTACAACGAAAACTATAGTACACTGAAAAAAGAAGATTGCAGATGACATGAGAAAATGGAAAAATATCACCTGATCCTGTTGAGGCAGAAACAATATAGTCAAAATGAACATAACCTCCAAAATTATTATATTGATTTAATACAATCCCAATAAAAACCAATGCATTCCTAAGAGAAAAAGAAAAATACAACCTTAAAATTCATATGGAATCAGAGGCAACTCAGAATAGTGAAAGTAATTCTGGGCTGCAAGGGCAAAGGAAGAGGCATAAGAATCCAAAACGAAGTTATACTAGAGAGCTACACTGATAAAACATGGCACTAGCACAAAAACAGACATGTGAATCAATTGAATAGAATAGATGATGTAAAAACAACTCCAGGCACATTCAGCTGTCTAATCTTGGACAAAGCGACCCAAACTTACGCTACAGGAAAGATAACCTCTTTAACAAATGGTGCTGGGAAAAGAGGCTATCCATATGCAGAAGATAAATACAGACTCATGTCATTTACCATGTTCTGAAGTAAAATAAAAGTGTATCAAAGATTTAAATGTTAAAATAGAAATAATGTTCTGGAAGACAAAATAAAGAACAACAACAACAAAAAGAAAAACTCTTCAGGGTATGTGCACTGACAAGGACTTTTTGAACAGACCTACAGTTTCAGGAGCAATGACTTTAACAGTCAACACATGGAATACTATCAATATGCATAACAAAGGAAACAACCAACACGGTGACGAGAAAATGTATAAAATGGGAAAAATTGTCATCTATTCTTGGATAAGAGGACTACTATCTAGAATGTTTAAGGACTCAGAAGTGTAGACCCACCAAAATAAAAGTCTTGATTAATAAATGAGCAAGTTAAATGAATAGACATTTGTCAGAAGAAGGAATACAAATGGCCAACAAATACATGAAAAAAGTGAATAACATCTCTGGTCACTAGAGAAATGCAAATTAAAACAATACTGAAATTCATCTTACTCCAGAAGGAATGGCTATCATCAAGACATCAAATAATCTCAAATGCTAATGAGGCTTCAGGGGAAAAGGAACCCTTTTACATTGTTGAGAGAATATAAACTCAAACAATCACTGTGGGAGTCAATATGGAGATGGCTCAGATAAAACTTTGACCTTGGAGTTACAGCAGGGCTACAACTTAAAATTTGGTGACTTTTAGAGATGAACTGTGTCCACTGTGCATAAAGAGATGTCCATGTGTCTTTTGGGGGCCTAGGATGGACTGTTATGATGTAGATTTAGAATGTGCCCCCAAATCTTCATGCACTCATAATTGGAGCTTTTGGAAGGTTATCAGATCATGGACACACTCTACTCACCCACTGAGATTTCCATAGCTGAATATACTCTTGGAAGTTGGGGCCTGGTTGGAAGATGTGTATCACTTTGGTCATAACCTGGAAAAGCATATCTCCTTTCTTGCTCCTCCCTTCTCTGTCTGCTTCCTGGCCTTCATGACATGAGTAGAGCTTCTCTACCAGGCCCTTCCACCATGCTATTTGTGCTTTGGAGCCAACCCACCAGAAACTGTAACAATGAGCCACAATACACCTCTCCTTTAAGTCATGGGTGTTGGGTATTTTATCCCAGAGATGAGAAATATGACTAAGCCTCCCTACAAGCCTGTCTTAAGGATCTTTTATATTTCATGGGTCAGCAGTAGTGTTCCTGGTGTATGTTGGGAATGAAAGGGTCAGGGTGGAAGTAAGGAGACTGAGTCCCTCTGATCAGTGTATGGTGGTTCTGAGCCCTAAGTAAGAGCATTGAGCCTTGCCCTCAGCTCCATCATTACTCACTGTGGCATCCTAGGCAAGTCTTTTGTCTGTTTCTTATGTTTTTCATTTGTCAAATAAGAGGAAGGACAAGATGGTATATCCTATGGTTTGAACATATTCCACAAAAGTTCACTTGGGCAGAACTCAATTCCTCAATGCAGCAATGTTGAGAGTTGGAACCTAGTGGAAAACGTTTAGGTAGTGGAAAACGTTTAGGTAATGGAAACAAGAGTGCTCGTGAATGGATTAATGCCCATCATGTAAGTGATTTCTCACTCAAGACCAGTTCAGTTACTGGGAGAGTGAGTTGCTATAAAGTGGGGCTACCCTTTGTGTATGTACTTTTCTTCATGCATACACCTTTCTGCTTTCTACCATGAGTTGAAGCAACATGAAGCACTCATCAAATGTGGCTGCCTAAACTTATACTTCTGACTTCTAGCACTGTAAACCAAAATAAAACTATTTTCTTTGCAAATTATCTAGTATCAGGTATTATGTTATAGTAACAGAAAATGGAGCATAATAATGTGAAGGTATTCTCCATTACTGAAAATGCCTGAATACTTAGAGGTTTATTCACAGAGTTTTAACATTTCATGTTCAGCGTCCTGTTCCAGTCCTTTACTATGAGTTTTTGTATAAAATTCATCCGTATCTATATAAAGAATAGAAAGAGTTTATAACTCTAAGAGGAGTGTGTGTGTGAGAGCAGAGCTCAACTCATCTTCAAGTGCTGAGGATGTTATGTGACTCTGCCTAGCCTACCACACACCAGGCAGGTATAGATAATGCAAATGGCAGCTTCTGTCCCTGCAACCTCTCTAGCTCACCTCAGGATTTCCTTTCCCACAAAGCTGGAACCATTGGTGATGAGAAGAATTGGATTAACTTCTACGAGGAGGAGAATGAGCTTGATGCACAGACTTTAAAAATACAAATCTCATACCTTACAGCTGCTATCAGTGAGAACAGCAGGTGGTAATTCACCACGGGAGGAAGTGTTGGCATCTTAAACAGGTGGCTTTGGTCCATAATAACACCTCCTATGTGTAAATTAAAAGTTTCCAAGTAGTAACACATATATTAATTAGAAGTTTCCATCAATAAATCAAAATCTTAAATGGTATGCAAGATACACAATTCAATATTATTTCTAGAGATATTATACTTTAATGTTAAATTAATGACATTCTTTTAATTAATCCTACTGAGCAAAATATTCTATAGAAATGACTTAATATTATACTAGTTTTAATATTCAAGAGTCAGTATAGGAGAGTTGTGGCATTTTTCTTTGCAAAATTTTGTGACCTCTTGAAATTATTAATATTCTGTGTACAGACAAAGTAGATGATTCAGAACTATCCCTTTTCTCCCTCTTCCAGGGCCTAAGAATTGCTAATAACCTCACTAATCAACCACTTAGCATGCCATTTAAACTTTTGTTCCTTGATCCTGATGCTTACAGACAGAAAATCCTTTGCCTTAGCAAAATTTAGAGGGAGGGTGAGCTGTTAATGATGTTGCAAATTCCTGTAAGATTGTTGAAGAAGACAAAATTTCCAGTTATTACCAGAGCAATATATTTTATTACATGGTATTAGTACCTGAGTTTGAGAATATCAAGGTTTTACCTGGACAGAAATATTTCATAAATTCGGAAAATGAAAGAATAAGAATTACTAATTCAGGGAGTAAAAAGAGAAACTACATCTTTGTGAAGAACATTTTCATTGAATAACCAATTAGATATTTAAAAAAACTAATGAGGGATGTTGTTTAGCTTAAATAATTCCTAAGAATAAACAGAAGAATCAAGTTATAATATTACAACATTTAGAGAAAAGCATTTAGCTAAAAATAAACTGTTGGTATTCAACATCTACCATGTAAAATGAGCTGAAGCTATATAATTGTTTTAAAGATCAGAAACTGTGGTTAGAAATAATATTCCTGTTGCAGTTTCATGTAAATGTAGGGAAACTCTTTAATAAATGAGTATGAGCTTGTATATGTTTTCATGCTGTTCTTTTAATTTTAATTCAGATAAGTATAAGTAAAGGAAAATTAAAAGCATGAACATAACATCTAACCCTGCCCTCATTTAATAGATAAGGAAATAGGGACAAGTTTGATTTGATGATGGTCTCACAGATACCCGTTGGCATAGAATCTCAGGTGTGGATTTTGGAGACCTTAATAGAGGTAGAGGGCATAGTACCTGGATTGGGTATAAGAGCCATCACCGCAAGCCCTCTTGTGGTCAACTGTTGACACCCAAGTCACCTAATATCTGGCTATCAGTTTCTTGGTGGGTGTCTCCTTAACAATATCCGCTTTTAACACTCTTTCAGTGGTTAACCAGATGCAGAGAAATCTTCAGGAAGGCACTTGCCCAAGTAGTCCAGGAGAGTGCATCTGTTTGTCAGTTTTATGCCTTGATTTTTGCTATTTTGGCAGTAGCAATTTTCTCCACACCTTGAGATATTTCAGTTAAGGCTTGGACAATCTCACAGACTGACTGATCTGACCTGAAGAAAATGTTTAATTGAGTTCAATAAACAGTAAGAATGATATGAATAAACCTGGAAATCTGAGTCTGGTTAACGGTCTCATTATCTATTGTTCACATTCCCTCATTGTAGACCCAAGGGATGGACAAGGAGGCTCACAGGGCAAGGCCAGCTTCTCTGAGTGTGTCTCAGGCATGATTTTGATGACAGCAAATTTATTGTGGGCAGATTAAAACTGTCAGAGTACCCAGCTGAGGAAAAAGGGATTTTATTTTTTTTTGTATTATTATTTATTTATTTGTAAAGAAAATATCATTTTTTTATTTTAAAGATAAAAGGAGGGAAACATTAACAGACATACAACATTTTACAACATATCACAAGCACAATAGACAATACAGAGTTACAAACAAAGTAGTAGGGAATTAACAATGGTGGTTGTATTACATATTGATATCCTCAAAGTGGCTTCTCATGAAAACAGATATAGACATGCAATACTGGTCAACCAAAGACTCATTGACAGTTTCTTTCAGCATAGAAATAGCAGATAGAAGAACAACCATGTTATCTATCCTGTATATACATACATACAAAATTTCTCCTTCTTTCCCTTCTCTTTTCCCACATCCCAGAAGCCGAAAAAGGGATTTTAGATGTTCATATTTTTTGAATGTCCTCTTCTTCTATTACAGGCACAGTTCTTTCATAGGCACTATGGATAAGAGGCTGTGAGATGATGCATCTCACCAGGTACCACTCTCCCTCACCAAGTTTAACAAGATTACCTTCTTTATCATGTAAACAAATTAATACACTTTCTAAGTTATCTTCAAATCACAGGCCAAAGTTATCTTAAAAATCTCTACATTCATTTTCATTAAAAGTGTGGCTCTCAACAATTTACTCTTTTGCAAGCTTTCTTGTATGTGAGATGGCAGTGTATGGAGGTCCAAGGACCTTCCTGGTAAAGGAATTTACCAGTAGATATGAAATATAGAAAAGATAAGGGTTTATTTAGATGAAAATACACCATCAAGAGTACAATAGTTGAGTTTCCAAGAGAGAAATCATGAAGTAAGGGTGAAAGATTGGGGTTCTTATGAAGATTTGAGGATGTGCAAAAAACATCAAGGCAGCAAATGTGTTTATATAAAGAATGTCTTTTTTTTCTGAATAATATAGCACATTGATAGGTCTTCCAGGAGCATCTCCATTGAGTTCCAATGTATATTTACAGTTGCAATTTTGATAAGGCCATTTCTTCAGGTCTTTAGCTTTAGATAAGAACTGACATGGAAATTTATACATTTTTTTTTAGGGAAGAAGAGTTGAGACTCTTTCGGAGGAATGAATGGGCCTGGCATCAAAGTTCTGTTGCTATGGCAGCCTACTGAGAGAAGGATGTCTTTAATTGAAGTTCCTTCCATAGGGCTTTTAATTCTTTTACTTGCTAATGGGAAGCAACTAAAATTTCCACTGATGCCAAGGACTTCTTAGAGCTAAAAGTAGTCATTGTGAGCAACTCAGCCAAATGGGTCTCTGGTGAATTTTGAGCCCCTCGTAGAAGAACAGTAAATAATAGCCAGTGAATTGCTTCTCGAAGGTCCTCTGATGGATGTAGAATTTTATGTACTACATGAGTTCAGCCAAGAAGTTGAAAGCTCATGAAAAAGGCCACTGGCCCCCTACAAAGTCACAATTCTTATATAAATATTCGTTAGCTGTTAATAATAGCACGTGAGGAACCACCCAGAGACTGAGGCTGTGAAGATCATACTTTATTTCTCTATCTACAGGCAGGCTGACATTGGAGTGAATATCAGGAAACATTTAAAGGGGGGTACTGAGTATACATAGGTTTTAAGGTTGGGGATGTAATTTTAAGGAATCTTAAAGAATCTATTATTAAAAACCTTGAAAACCAAACTAGTAAGTTCTTGTTGTGGGGTCTGTTGGCCAGCCTTCAGTTTCTGTAATCTTTTAAGAATGTCTCTTTCTGATTGGGTAATAAAATGTATCTTTAGGATAAGCTGCCCCTCTGGTCTTTCTGGGTCTAATGTTATATAACATCTAAGGGCAGCAACAAAGTGAACCATAAACTGACTTGGGTTTTTATTCCTGTTTTGAGTGGGGATTTTTAGCTTAGCAACATTAACTGTGTCATGTGCTGCTCTGCAAAGCCCGTCTATTCAGTAACAAACCATGTGATCTTACCTTGCTAGATCCCTAGATTTTGCCTGATACTTCCACTTAGGATCCTCCCAGGGGACAGCTGCTGTTTCCATGGGAAGATCTGCTTGATGTAGGTGCTGTTTATCTCCACCAGACTGAGTGAGGGAGATCATTAGTTTGCAAGAAAGTGTGGAGCCAAGGGTCACATTTAAATCAGACCAGGTTAGGCTATACGACTGAGTTAGATATTAAAACTCTTGTATATGTTGGGTGGGATCTGAGGAGAAGGAACCCAGACATTGGTTAATTTGGGAGAGCTCTATTAAAGAGAAAGGAACATGAACTCGGACAATTCTCATTGCCCCTACTACTTCCCGGAGTGAGAACTAGGGGGCAGAACAAGGTTTGAGTGCCAGCTTGTAATTTGTATTGGGTATGGGGTGGAGTGGGGTCAGGTGTAGTGGTTGTAGTACACAAAACAGATATCTGGTCAGCAAGAGGCCCTACAGGAGGGGAGGGAGTGGCTATAGCAGCCATGGGAAGCTCTGAGGGTTAGGAAGAGGCAGTTGTAGGAGCCAGAGGCCCTTAAGGGGAAACAGAAGTCTTTCAGAGGGATCACATGAGGTGCATAAAGTAGGAATATTAGGGAGGGCAGAGAATTCCTGTAGGTAGGGAACTTTTAACCACATTTTAATATTTTGGAAGTAATTGTCGATCTCCATAGAATGGAAGGATTAAAGGTCTGATTCTTTGGTCATATAGTGTTATAAAGTGATAGTAGATGCTTAAACTTTAGATTATTTTGGAAGGAGAGTCATTTTAGATTTTTTTAGATGGCACCCTAGGGGAGATGCGTGAGGCTAGACACCAAGTAGTGGCTGAGACCACCAGGATAGGCAAGATTGCAGTGATATCTTTATTTCAGGCTGGTTGAAGCCTGGGCCAAGGGCGAGACAGCCATTGGCTCCAAACAAAGGAAGGGGCCCTACTTTATAGAGTATATGAGGTATATGAGGGGGAAATTCCACTGAGGAACGTGGAAAATTTAAGTTTCTCAGGGGTGATTGGTGGGTCTGGTGCCTCTGGGGGAGGGAAGTGTGGGAGGACATCGGCATGTTGCTGACAGATAATGTGGCATTCTGTAGACTCAGAGGTTTCCTGCAAGCCTGAGAACGAGGCCTGGGAACTGTCCTGATAAACAGATTTACTTTAGTTTCTTGAGCTGAGTGAGGGGCTTTCTGTTTGAAAAGAGTGGTTGTCTGTTGGAGTTTTTCTCTTCAAGTTAGGTGGGATACAATGCGAGGGGGAGATAGAAGGAAGGATAGAGGGATGAAGATTACCCACTGGGAGCAGAGAAAGGTAATTGTTACATCTGGTGTGGCAAAACAAGAGCCACAGCAAGGCCTACACTGAACATCTTCAGTTAAAACCAAGGCCATAAGGGAACATGAGTGAGAGGGTAAGTGGATTGTCACCTCAACTGACCAATCACCAAGGGGGGCTAGTCTACCTGGAAGCACCTGTCCATGACTGGCACTAGGTTTACAGGCATGGCAAAATGCCCTGTGATATCTGCTAGGATTTCCCAAGGCGCATCAGTGTAGTGCTCCATGGGACCCTCAACCTCTTGCAAAGAATTTGCTAACATTCTCTTAGTGCCCTCTGGACTCTACTATAGCCCACTGGCAAAGCAAGCAATGGAAATTTCAGGAGTTTTGCTTTCCTTAATTATGCTTTATCAACTACCCTGTTTGCTGAATTAATTTATTATGACTTCAACTGAGCTCAAGAGAGCTGATCACTAGGTGACAGAATAGCTAATTAAGACAAGCCTAAAAGAAAGCAACAGTCAAACCTTTAATCATTGACAGTGATTATATAAGGAAGAGGCAAAGCTAGAGAAAAACTAGCTTTACCTCTTGCATTTTCCGCCCTATGAACACAATTGGTCTAGAATCAGTAGGTCAGCACCGACATGGGGGTCATCTCATAACTCTGGACAAAAGACCTGCAATTTTATGGACTTGAAAGCTAGGGAAAAGGGTTAAATAGTGGAACTATACTGATCAGTAAATCAGAGTGGGGAAAAAATGTCTTTCAGATTATCCCTTCTCATTCCATAGGAAGGTCATTGTAAGGGTACCTGATTGTAAGGTTCAAATCAGACCTGACTCTCTCAGCTCCCAACCTGCCTGCCAGCAGAGGCATTACATTCTGCAGGGAACTCAGCTCAGTACCAAAGTTGTCATCAGCAGTGTAAGATGTCATCCTGTGAGATAAGATAGGACAAGGAATTTTACAGGTCCTGGGACATCTGGAAACACCCAATAATTTACACTGGAAACTTTAAGGATTCTGCCCCCTGAGGTGCAAGACTACCAGAGAACTTTGACCACAGATATTTATTAAAATCTTCCTACCTAACGTCCCCTGCCTTCTCTCAATCCCTATAAAAGAGACACACTGCTCTTTCTTGGGGCAGAAGGTCATATTGTGCTCTCTGCCTGCATCCAGGCATGATAAATTCCACACCATGTTGCCTTTACACAAGCCTGGTGCTCTCTGCTGGTTCCCCTCTCCCCCCATATGTTATATATGTGATGAAGGACTTTGTCAGAGACTCAGATAAAATAGCTTCTGAATGAGGGAATCTGAACTGGGTATTCAGTTATGCATAGGAATATGGATGGTTACATAACCCAGAGTCCTTGATTCAACTAGTAGTTTAGTTTCTATGAGTCATAGGTGGTATGAAAAGGCAGCTTTTCCTTATTGGAACTGAAAGGAAAAGCTTTTACAATTGCTTGTGTTTGGACCTTATAAACCATATATAGGGTTTTAGATAAGAACTGGACTCATCAAATACAAAATATGAATAAAACTATGAACCAACATATACCGAACATATACTGTATCCAATAACATCGGAATACACATTCTTCTTAAGCACACATAAAAATGTTAAGTTAGAGCATATGTAAGGCTATGAAAAGACTGAAACCATTAAACAAATTTTTTCCAAACAAACTGTAATGAAAGTGGAAATTAATGACAAAATGAAAACTGGAAAATTTCACATTAATGAAAAGTAACACATTTTCAAAAATTGCTCATTGAAAATTTCAAAGGATATAGGAAAATACTTTGAGATGAATAAAAACAGAAACACAACATACCAAAACTTAAGGGGCACAGCAAAAGCAGATGCTATGACTGGAATATCCCTCTAAAATGCCTACTGAAATTTATTTGCCATAGTAGCAGTGTTTCCAAACATCCATTTAAGAAGTGATTAAGTCATGAGGGCTTACTCTTCCTAAATGGATTAATGTTATCTGCTGATTTTCTCTAGAGTGGGTTCTTAATAAAAAGGATGACTTTGGCCCAACTTCTCTCTCTCTGTCTTGATCAGTCTCACTTGCCCTCCAGCTATGTCATGATTGTTATTAACAGTGCTTGAGCAAACACCCAGAAACACAGGCTTCCGTGAGGAAAAGGCTGGTTTAATTCCATCTAGGTACAGGCAGGCTGAAGTTGGGAATGATTAGCAGTTGGCCAGAGGAGAGGTTGAGTTTATACAGAGTTTGGAGATAAGAGTCATAATCCCAAGGAATCTGAATGGAATATTTGGGGTCAAAATTCTATAGATGGTCAACGTGGGTGTGCAGATCATGCTGGATCTTCTGGTGCCAGGGAGATTATATGTTCAGCCCTAAGTTTCTTTATGGCCATCTGTTCTGTTTGTGGAGGGCAACATGGTCCTTTTATTGGTTTCCTGTTATTTTCTGATAATGGCCTGTTTGCTGAGAAGTTATTGTCTGGGGCAGGCATGACAATAACACAGCAAAAAAACCCTCAAGAGATGCATTATCTTGATCTTTAGTCTCTCAGTCACCAGAAGTTTGAGCCAAATAAACATCTCGGTGTGTGTTTTGACAGAGGTGCTAAAAACCTGCATATGGAAAGTATAGCCTCTTCAATAAATGATACTAGAAAATTTGATACCCACATGTATCTGAATGCAACCAGACTCCTATCTCTCACCATATAGAAAAATCAACTCAAAATTAAGACTTAAATGAAAGACCTAGAGCTATGAAGCACTTATAGTAAAATTAGATACAAAGAGCTGAATGAGCCACTCCCTTCCCTACATTCAACTGTAAAACCACCTTAATGTTTACCCATGCTTCCATTTTCTTAAGAGGTACAAAACAACAAAAGTCTAAGATCTTGCTATGCCACGGGAAGTAGAGCATTGGTGCCACTGAGAAATTCAGAAGAAGACATCAAAAGTCAGAAGTTTCTGGCCTTTAAATTCTAAAAGCCTGAGTTATTCCATCCCTTTTTGCCCTTTTCCCTTTCTTCTGCTCCTGCTGCTCCCTTCCTGGTGATCTTCAGTAAACATAGCTACGTACTACTTACTATGGAGTGGAGCATACACTTGGCAATTCTTTCCTTACCCTACACAAAAACCTGGACTGTTTTTGGCCCACTCAACTGTAACACTTAGACAAAAACACAGGGCAAATTTTTCAGAACACTGGAAAGGGCAAGAATTCTTTTCCATAAAGCCTCAAAAGCACAAGAAACAGAAGAAAACAGGCAAATGGGATTACATCAGACAAGTTTCTGCAGCATAAAAGAAACAACAGGATTAAGAGACAACCCACAGAATGGGAGAAATTATGTGTAAGCAATTCATCTGATAGAAGGTTAATATCAAGAATATGTAAACTCAAAAAAACTAATAGAAAAAAAACCAAAACAGCCCTCAAAACAAAAATACAATCTCGAAACAAAAACAAATGCAAATAATCCTTTTCATAAGTGGACAATAGACGTAAATAGAAATTTCTTAGAAAAATGTGAAGAACAAGCTCCCTTCACCTTTGATCATGTACAATGAGCAGATCATACTAAGGGACTGCAGCATAGTGAAACAAGACTTTATTTCTCTATCTTGCAAGAGTGGATGTCAGCCTAACAGGCATGCTCTGCATACCCAGGGCACTTACAGTGAGCAGTTTATCACCTAGAAAGCAGATCCCTACACCTAGTTCCTCACAGGCTGAGTACTATGAGGGAGACAACCTTCCCAGACACTGATTATATTTTATTAGGGTATACGCTTGGCCGGCTCTCTCTACAAACATTTTAAAGGCAAATGATTAAGCCGTGGGTGTGTAACTGCCAGTGCTTTTTCAATGAGTTAGTGTAGTGAAACCATACTTCGTTGACTACCCCTTCCCTTTTGTCTAGGGACCTTTTGAATGCATGAGCTCAGTCAGGTCCAAGGGCAAGTAGGCAATTTTGTCTACAAATAGCTTTTTCCTTAGAGGTAAAGAATTTATCTTGAAAAGGGACCACTTTTAGCATTTCTCACAAATTCACTCTTCTTTTATCATATTTGGTCCCATTTTCACCTCATACTAACATCTGTTGATTTTTAAACTGCTCAAAAACTTGTTGGGACTCTATCTAGTTTCAGATTCTAGCAATAAAAGCTTGTTTTGCTGATAAGACATGGGTGCCTATTTGGTTAGAGCTGTCTCAACCACTGGACTAGCTCTTTTGCACATGGGGTGATGCCCCAGCCCACTGCTGTTAGGACTCCTGTCACTATTATTAGGGAGGTTAGAATCAATGTTATCAACCCTTCCATTGTCTTAGCCATCTACGTGAATGGATCACCTACCCAGAGTTTTTCGCTAATTTATTGAGAGTTGTGAGTCCTTGTAGCGCCTCAGTTATAGCCCCATCTGGAGCTGTGTTATTGGGAATAAATATGCGACATCGTTCTCCTAACAGAAGCATATCTAGAGAGATCCTCTTTTCCCAGACCATTCTACTAGTAGCATTTAGTTGGCTGGCACCAAGGAGATGGTAGATTATTAATAGTATTGAATAGTGGGCTGCCTCGTAAATTTTGACAGAGGGTATTGACCTTTTGTAAATGTAGTTTGTACTTTGATGGCATTATTGTAGATAGTCTTTTATGTAGACTGGAAGTCCATCCTTTATACTGAGTAGTCCAGCATACAGTATACCAAGTAGGAGAGGGGTTATATACATGAACATTTCCCCATCCTAGTTCACGGCAAAGGTACTTTTCAGACTGTGAGAGCTATCTTTGATTTTCTAAGTTTCTGCAAGTTAAAACTTGACAGGCATCAAATTTTGGGGGACAGAGGTCTTATGTTTATGATGAATTTAATTGGATAATAATGTTTCCACCTTTTTGGAACATGGTAGCCCCACATCATTAAGTCTGAATTTTTGCTGGGAAACACTGGTCATTCTTTTCTATTAAGACTACTTAAAGATAAGATATTAGCCAGGGTGGGTTACCATTTCTGAAAAATTTTCCCCATTCCTCACAGTGTTCAGTACCCTGGGCCCACTCTCAGGCCACTGAAGAGAAAGGCATGTCCATGAATCTCCATACAGTGGAATACTTTCTGCTCTGATTTTTTTTTTTTAAAAGAAGGCATATTGCTCATGAACATTGCTGTTTATGACAACAATTTCTGTAGCTTTAAAAAAACTACAGGTATAGCTGCTTAATTTAGAGGTCCAGATTTCCAAACAATAAGAACCTTTAACACCAAGGTAAAAATAATAAAAAATGTTTAATAAACTGTTAATTTACATGTATACAATAAATGTAATAACTTGTAATTTTCCTTTGCATGTGTTTCTTGGTATTGCATGTTTGTAAACACAAACCAGTGATACACCAGAATATCTCCACAGATGTGAATAAACCTACATCCTCTACTAATAGGTGAGGATCTGATATAATCAATCTGCTAAATTTGGGCTACAAGACAGAAAGTTTATGAATTTGTTCTTTGGGCCAGATGATAATATCTAATCATTATTTTCTTTGTTTCTGGTATGAGGGCTACTCCCCCAAACCTTTAACATTCTCCTCCAGTGGATATCTAAAGAATGTCAGAGGAAGAATCTTTATTTCCCCCTTTCTTTTGTTCCATTGACCCAGAATTCCTCATGTTTGGCTGGTCGCATGACTGAGCTAATCTGTGCACTCACCTCCTCACAGTGGAGGCTTCTTGAGTACACTATATCTAGGATACATCTTCTTATCACACTTTCAGCCTCTGAAAGTGCCCCAACCACTAAGGCCATACTTATAGTCCAGTTTTCCTACTTTGGCTTATGTGTGAGGTTACCTGGCTGTTGTGGTTCCTGCTTTTCCCCCATGATGATTTCACTCCTCCTGAACAGCAGTCTCAGGTTGTCCTGTAGCATCTGTGTAAACACAGATCATTCAGGCAGAGCAGGCTACCCAAACAAAGGGTAGGATTATCTCCCCTCTACCATTCTAAACTACCTGGGTACATGATTCCTCACAATTATGAGGAGCAAGACCCCCTCACCTTTTATCAGGCATGATGGACATTCCGGACTGAGGGTCAGGAGTGCAGCAAAATCAATATTTTTCAACCTTGCAAGAGCAGTTTTGAGCCCAACAGGTAGGCCAGCACACCCAGGGTGATTACAGTGAGCTATTAGTCACATACCATGCAGGTCTCTACCTCTGCTACATCATTGACTGAGTGCCATCTTCCTCAATGCTGCCTTGATCTTATTAGGACATACACTGATCCATCCTTTCTGCAAAGATTTTGTGGGGTTAAAGGCAAATGATTAAGCCACAAGTGGGTAACAGCCAGTAGTTTTCCAGTCAGAGCTAGCATATTGAAAACATACTTTATTGACTATCTATTCTTTCCACCTTTCTTTAGTGAATCTTTTATTTTTCATTTTTTTATTTTATGGAGAAAAATAAAACAAAATTTCAAAACAAACTAATAGGATAATAACAATAGTTAGTACCTTGCATATTGTTATCTTCAAAGTAGTTACTCAGAGTACAAGATATGAACATAAAATATCACTAAACTATATTAATGCAAAGCTTTCTTTTCAATGAAGTAAGAGAAACTAATAGTGCAATTACCTTGTATATTTTTTTCAGTTTCCCTTGTTCCCTTTCCCCTACTCTAGTTCCTCTTTCCTGTTGAACAATTATATCTCATTTCACAATATCTATTTTACATTTTGGACCTTATTTACTCATTCAGCTACTCACACCAGGAAGATCATACAATGTTTACACATGTGAGTCATTTATTTCACTTATGAGTATGGTCTCAAATTGCATGCATTCACCTATAAAAGTCTCAAATTCACCTTATTTATGGCTCAGTAGTACTCCATTATATAAAAAGACCACATCTTTTCTATCTCTTCCTCTGTTGATGGGCATTTAGGTTGTTTCCAAGATTTAGCTGTTACATATTATCTGTGTTTGCTCTAATGTCTTTCATTTTGATCATCATTTCTTTTTTTAACTGAGAGAATATTTTTTTATAGCTTCATCCATTTGGTTTTTCATTTCTTCTGCTATCATTTGAGAAAGTTCCAATGGGTCACTTTCAATTTCCTCTATGGCATTGTGCTCTGTACTTGTCCTGGGTGGGCTGGAGGTCTGGGGTTGCATTTCACTTCTGCATCTTGTCATTTTCTACTTTTGTTTTTATTTTGTTTTGTTTTCTGTGTTGATACTTGTAGATTTTTATGGTAGATAGCTTTATCACTTGTATCGAGGCTTCCCAGGAAATGTCTATTCCTCTGGGATGTCTTCTAGGGAGAGGTGGTTCTTGGTCTTTGTGTCAATCCCAAGAATCTACCTTCCTAACTTATCAATTTATTAAGGATGAGGAGTTGTTATCTATTTGGCTCAGCACTCAGTTCTTTGGTACTGGAATATGGTGGTGGTTATGACCTCAGAAAATCATGGTATTGTCATACAAGGGAGCAAAGCTGATTATAAAAGGTATAACATCCTGGTTTAAATAGTACAGTTCACAATAACAATAGCATTAAGCACAGCCTAGCTATTGACAAACTGTGGTAACTATTGACCTACCTTTAACAGTAACAGCAAGTTCTACAGTTGTATCTCAAAATACAACATAAGTCAGGGACTTATATGCAATGATTTTCTCCCTAGTAGCATGATTTTACCCTTTTGGGGGTGTTTAAGTGGGATGGGGACAAGATAGAGATGAATGAGGACAGATAGGACAGAAGAAAGGCTGGAGGGCAAAGGATCACCCAAGTCTTGGAGAGCTGGAGAATACAGGAGTGAAAGAACGCCAGAGAAAGCAAAATATAAATGTGAACTAGAAGGAGAAGAGAGAGTGAAAATATCATTAAATTAAAGGGCTAGTTGAGAAAAAAGAAGATGAATATAAAAAACAAACAGAAAGGTAAGAAACCTAAATAGTGCAAAGAGAGGGAAAAACCCCCAACCTGACAGAAAAGGTAAACCAATCAAACAATTAAAAAAATAATAAAATTACTTTGATGTCTACAGTTCTGTGACAGTGTCCAAGTTAGATTTCAAAAATGTGCTGTGTACTCCCACCAAGTTTATAGTAGGATTTGTGCTGGATGAAGGGTTCATCTTGTCCTCTGGATGCTGATTTTAAGCAGACAACATTCTAGATATCCACTTCATATCATGATTGTCTTTCCAGTGCTCTCCAGTTGCTGTGGAGGCTTCAGGTAGGGAAAGTCCAGTGTTGCTGCTAGATTTGTATTCAGCTGGCTTCTGTTGGACCTTGCACAACTTTCTCTGTTCCACACCATTGACTCCTCTTACATGTTGGTTACTGGGTGAGAGCAGTGCCTATGTCCCTCTGCGGGCTAATGCTGACTGCCTGTTTATGCAGCTGGGCCAGTGCTGCTCTGCTGGTCTCAGACCAAGGAGATGCTTCCAGTACTTTGTATTTAGGGCTAAGACTGGCTTTGGGTGGCCACCAGAGCAAAGTCCAAGTAGTCTAGGCTCCTACCTCTCAGCAGAATTCCCCTTGGTCTGCTTCCCACCTGCTGGCAGTCTACTGTGACTGGATGACCCTTCCACTCTGGAAGATTGGCAGTGAAGCAACCCAGGACTGTTGTGATGCTGGAGTTTGCCCTGTGCCCTTTAAAATAAAATGGCAGCTCTCCCCACTGATTCTGTTTTATGTGTCTTTGTGCTGGAGAACAGCACCCGTTCATTTCACTCACCAGCTGCTGGGTGGTAGTCTCACTACTGCTTTGGACTTTTCGCGTGTGGTTGGTCCCCACCTGCCATCTTGTGCTGCCCTGTGCTGCTGGTCCCCACCTGCCCTGCAGTACCCTTCTAAATGCTAAAAATCAATATCCTTTCTTTCCTTTTTAAATATAAACATATTAAATTGGTGTTAACTCTGTAATCTGCCCAAGATGTTTTAGATTCTGTTCTGTAATCATGAGTTTGGATGAAGATGTTCTCCGTAAAGGAAAATATTCTACAGAAATTCCCAAAGAAATGACAGGCCGGCTTCTGTTTTATTCAGGAATTAAAAAAAAAAAAGGCAATTAGAAAAGACATACTGGAGCCGCTTCATATGTATAACAGCTTCTTAAACTGGAGACAGTGATAAATCTGCTGTAAAGATGATGTATTAAAATAATGTTTAAAATAGCTGCCTTTATGTGTATTATATTGCATGCTTTTGTAATAACAATACTGGATGATGAATGATTAGACTTACAGATAAAATGTTTATCTGTGCAGAGGCAAAATTTTCTTCCATTAACTATTCTTAGAAAAACATTCACATCTATGGATGGTATTTTGAAAAATGGCTGTTATAATATAGAATCTTTTCAGATGAATTGGGTTGAGAATATTTTAAAAATAGGCTTCTTTTCAAATTGAGTGAAAATTTTGTTTTTGTTTATCCATTTTATTAATACAAAGCTGGAAAATGTGCTAAAGCTTTTGACACATCATTACCAACACTTTTCATGTTCATATTCATTAAATGTTACTACAGTTCTGAATTTTTCCAAATGTATTTCATAATAGTATGGAATTATTTTAAATAGTTCACAAAACAGAGTTAATTCAGAAAATGAAGTCTGAAGAAGTTCTTTGCATTTTAAAAGCATATAAATATACTTCATTGATGAAAGAGATGTGACTTTCATTGTATATATCTTATAATTCATGAGCAGATGTCCTGTATCTCAAAACAAAAGCATTTGTTTATACACTTGAAGTCATGCATGGTAAGAATTGTGTTTAAATTGTTATAAACAATAATGCAACATAAAAGAGCATTTTGAACTTGTGTAACTAAGTACTATGAATGAATTTGGTTGGTATTTGTTGTTTACCTCACATGTTTACGCACTCAGTGCCCTAATTTTCCCTGAGGGAGTCTCTTTTCGGGTGATCCTTACAGTGGTGTTTTAAGGTTATTTTAATTACAGACCTCCTAGGTTTTTGACTTTTGCACTTAATTTTTTTAATAACATGATGGTACATTTTTCTCTATTGCTTCTCGCTAAGAGCTTTTGGTCCACCAGTAAATAAGGTAAAATGTTTACAAGTGTTCCTGTTGCCATCTTTCTGTAAATAATAAAATTTTTCTTATTTAGCACTATACTTCTGTCTGGCTTAATGCTGGCATTAAGATCATAAGCCCTTTTTCTCAAATAGTGAAGGTGTTGAAAACCACATTTTTAAGTTATAAATACAATTTGATATTTTTCATAATCTGTATTTAAACAAAATCACATCAGTGTATCATCCTTTCTGATTTCACCTCCATTAAAACCTGCCTTAAGCCACATAACTGCTTTGCCATTAGCCATATTGTGTGTTTGTATGTTTAATTTATTTTCACAATAAACCTCTAGAGAGTGAAAAAAGAAAGCAATAACTGAGCAATGAAGAACAAAAAATAAAACACAGAAAACAAACACTGAAATGACAAAAAATTACTTTGCTATTAGTAATTATTTTAAATACAAATGTAATAAACTATCCAATTAAAATATAAACATTGGAAGAATTGATGAAATAATGTTGTGCAACTGTATGGCATGTAGAAGGGATTCAGTTTTGACACATAAAAACAAATAGGTTGGGGCCAGGGTGATAGCTCA
The DNA here is from genome assembly GCF_000276665.1 of Chinchilla lanigera. Taxonomy (NCBI): domain Eukaryota; kingdom Metazoa; phylum Chordata; class Mammalia; order Rodentia; family Chinchillidae; genus Chinchilla; species Chinchilla lanigera. Next base: position 49,319 of record NW_004955548.1, on the reverse strand, counting down.
GTGGCACAGTGCCTCCCTGGCAGGTGCAATGTCCTGAGTTCGATTCCTGGTACCAAAAAAATAGTTTGATTATGAAATAAGGGGTATGGTGTTCCATGAAATAATAACCAAAAGAGACTTGGGTGGCTACAGTAATGTTACTCAAAATAAAATGAAGTAAAAAAACTCATAACAAAAGACATAGTACAATAAATAAAATTTATTAAATTTTAAACCATCAAGAACATATAACAATTATAAGCATATGTGCATCTAACAGCACAGATTGAAGATATGAAAAGGAAAAACTGACAAAGGGAGAAAGAGTTCTACAAGTACAGTTTGAAAATTCAATCCTTTACTTTCATTAATGGACAAAACAATCAGACAATCAATAAGGAAGCAGAGGACTTGAACAGTACTATTATAAAGAGTAGACCAAATACACATATAGAGAATACTGCACAACACAACAAAATACATATTCTTTTCAAGAACGCATAAAACAATCTCCAAGATAAAAATATGTTAAACTACAGAACAAATCTCAATTATTATACAAAGACTAAAATAATACAAAATACATTTCCCCCAAAACACTTAAAGCTAGAAATCAATAACAGAAATAACACAATGAGACAGGGAATAACACCAAAGATAAAGGGGAAGGATCTTGCATGAGACAGAACCTTTGCCAGGAGAGAGAGGAAATGCCATCACACACATAGTGTCTCAGTTCATTAAGTACTGCATTCACACAAAAGTGACTTGGTGTCAACAGGGCTGCATGGCTGGAAGGGACTGTTCCCAGGCTTGGGTAGGGCATGGGAACGATCAATCCTTTTTGTGTTAACAGTTATCTCTTTACAGTCCTTTCCCAGGAGGTAGCCAGCGTCGCTTGCCAAAAGGCACACAGTCAAGGTCACTTCAGTGAACATGAACTTTTCAGATGACTCTTTTCTGATTTAACCCTTTCCCTGACACCGGACTTTTTTCCAAGTTCCTGTCATGTGGGCTATTGTTTTCCATTCTTTAACTTTCAGTCTATGGATGTTTTTAGAGATAAATGTGTTGCTCATAAGCAGTATATTTTTGAATCTTGTATCTTGATGCATTCTACCAGTTTGTTTATTTTGATTGATGAATTGAGACCATTTACACTGATGGTTATAACATGCATATTGACTTATTATCCTCATCATATTAATTTCCTGTTGGGGGTTCCCTTTCTTTCCCTTCTGCTTAACTGTCCACCTTGCCTAGTAGATTCATTCTATTTGGATTCATGGAATTGTTGTCCTCATGTCTTTTTGTAGAACATCCTTTAGCAAGTTTTGGAATGCTGGTTTGTTGGCCATGAATTTCTGCAGTTGTTCTTTATCATGGAAGTATCTTATTTGTCCATCAATTTTGAAAAATAATTTTGCAGGTACATCAATCTGGGTTAGAGGTTGTTTTATTTTAGGGCTTAAAGTGAAGCTCTACTTCACTCCAAGCTCTGTTTGACTTAAATGTTTGTTTTGAGAAATCTGCTCTGATTCTGATTGTTTTTTCTTTACATATGATTTGTTTCTTTCTTTGAACAGCTTTTAATATTTTGTTCTTGTGTTGAATTTCTGGAATCTATTATATGCCTTGGTGCAGTTCTTTTTTCCTGATCATGGCTAATTTGGTTTCTATAAACCTCACTTATTGTAAGTTAATTTCTTTTTCCATACTTGAGAAATTTTCTACTATTACTTCTGTGAACATGTTTTTATGCCCTTTGAGCTTTCTTCTGATTTTTCATTGATCCTGAATAATCTTATATTATTGTATTTTGCATCATCTAGGAGCTGTTAAGTTGATTTTTCATTATATCTTGCAATTTTTAAGAAGTCTTTCATTTGATAGTGGCTAACTGCAAATGTTTTCTAGATCTTACATTCTGTCTTTATATAAGTTTATTCACCTGTGTATACTTCAATAGAATTTTTAATTTCCTGAATGTCTGTTTGAATCTTGCCCTCTAGCCTTGCTCTTACTATATTTGACCTCATTTATCTCTCTATCTTGTGCCTTATCCCTCTTAACATCCCTCTGCAACAAAGGAAAAATCACTCCACTAAAGAGAAAATCATTGCATACGAGTTCCTGATATATGTTAGATTCTGTTATATAGCTGTACAACTTGCTTCTATGGTTAAAAATAGGTTCATAGTTAACACAGTTTGTCAGTAGCCAAGCTGTGCTCAAGATTATTGTTATTGCTAACTGTATGACTTTAGCCAGTGTATCATACCTGTTATAATCATTTTTTCTCCCTTTTTTGGTCTTTTTTGAGACAGGGTCTCACTGCACAGTTCAGGCTGGCCTTGAGCTCACTTTGTAGCCCAAGTTGGTCTCGAACTCACAACGATCCTTGTACTGTGATAGTATGGGGTCATAAACATGACCATATTCCAGTACCAAAAGACTGGTTGCTAAGCCAAAAAGATAACAACTTCTCATTGTTAATACATTGAGATGATAGGTTCTTGGGATAGACACAAAGATCAAGAACTGTGTATATCTGGAAGATATCCCTGAGGAACAGACATCCTCTAGGGAAGCTATGACATTAGGGATAAAGTTATATACCATAAGAAGTCTGCAAACACCAACACAGAAAACAAAATAAAATAACAATTAGAAAACAGGAAATGACAGGATGCAGAAGCAAAGTGCAACCCCAGAACCCCAGCCCACCCAGCATGAGTCCAGGCCACGATGAAATAGAGGAAATCAGAAGCCAACCACTGAACCTTTGTGAAATGCTAGCAATAGAGGTGAAGAAAACCAAATTGATGAAGTTGCAAAAAAATACTCTCTCAGGTAAACAAAAAAGCAATAATAATCAAAATCAAAGACGTTAAAGCAGACACAGGAGTCTGTGCCCGGTGGTCCCCTCCATTCCCTCTGTGGGATGGCAGGGGCCTGCAAGCAGAGTGAGTCTGTACCTCCTGCATTCCCTCCTTGGGACTTTAGGACTTGCAAGAAGAATGAGTCTGTGCCTGGCAATATCTCCATTTTCTCTGTGGGATGGTGGGGCCTGCGAGGAGAGTATGAGTTCATGCTCTGTGTTTCCTCCATTGTCTCGGGGACAGTGGGATCTTTGAGAGGAGTATAAGGACACACATCTTGGTCAAGTAGACTGATGGAAACCCCAGGACTTGAGACCCAGGACAACAGCAGGGTCGCAGGTGCACGGGTGCACATATGACGTTGGAGGGCAAAGTAACTGGTAAGAACAGCAGTGTGGAAGTGTCTGATGCAGCAATGAGGAGCCAGTGGCTGAACTCTGGGGAACTCCACCAGCAGAAGTCCAGTCTCAGGCACCACATCCAGAGGTCAAGATCGCTCCATATCCAACACATTTCTGGGATTAAATAATGGACACTGTCACAGAACTGTAAGCACCACAGGTATTTTACTGCTTTCAATCTCCCTTGTTTGTCTGATTGGATATCCCTTTCCTCTGCTTGGATGTCATTTTGTTTTCTTCTGTATTTGGCAGTCATTTTTGTATTGGAGATTTTTTCTTTTCCTTTTGTTCTCTCTTTCTCTAATCTCCTTTTTCTTTCTTTTGTCTCCCCTGTTCATTTTCATTCTCTTTTTCCTTTCTCTTTTCAATTTTTAAGTTTCTTACTTTTTTCATCCTCTTCTATAGACCCACTTTCTCTCTTTCCTCAACTACTTCTTGAATTTAAACTTTAAAGTGAGTAAACATTGTCTCTGCCCTTTCTGACTACTCCTTTGAGTTCTATTTTATTCTTTCCCCCCAGTGTCCTCTAGTTTCCCAAAACTTGGGTTATCATCCTTTAATCTCCAGCTCTGACTACTATATTTGAACTCACTTACCCCTTTAGCCCATCCCCTAACCATGTTAACCCTCCTGCTCCCAACAGAAGGGTAAAATTACCTGAATAAGAGGAAAAATCACTGCATAGAAGTGTACAGTATATGTTTGATTTTATTACATAATTTTAGAGTTTACTCTTGTGGTCAGAGGTAACAGGTTAATGGTTACCATAATTTATCAGTAGTTAAGCTATACTTCAAACTATTGTTATTACTAATTGTACTATTTTAGCCAGGATACTATACATTTATAAACAGTTTTTCTCCCCTGTATGATAACACTGTGACTGTATGAGGTCATAATCACCGCCACAGCCCAGTACCAAAGGGTTGGGAGCTGAATCAAATAGTAATCTTTCATCCTTTACAAATTGGGAAGCTAGGGCTTTGGGATAGGTGTAAGAAACCACCTATATCTAGAAGACATCCCTGAAAAACAGGATCCTCTAAGGAAACCTAATCACTAGTGATAAAGCTATATATCCTAAGAAACTGGCAAGTATCAACAGAGAAAACAAAATATAAAAGAGAAAAGAGAAAATGACAAGATGCAGAAGCACAATGCAACCCCAAACCTCCAGCTCACCAAGTACAAGCCCAGAACTCAAGAAGATAGATGAAATTGGAAATGACACACAGGAACTTTCTGAACTGATAGCAGCAGAAGTGAAAAAACAAGTGGAAAAGGTTATAGAGAAAATTCTCAGGTACAGAAAGAAATTATGCTTAAAATCAAGCTATTAGAGAAGGCACAGATAAAAGAATAGATGCACTTAGAAAAATGATGGAAACAAGTAATGCCCAGCACAGAAAAAAATGGAATCCATGCAACAGATCCAAATAGAAATCCAAGAGTTTACAACCTCCATTGAAGGGGCTGGGGATTTAGCTCAGCAGCACAGTGCCTGCCTGGCAAGTGCAAGGTCATGAGTTCGACTCCTGGTACTAGAAAAAAAAAAAAAAGAAAAAAAAGCCTCCATTGAAAGTATATGCAACAGGATGAATGAAGGAGAGGATAGGATTTCAGATCTTGAAGACAGAATTGCAGCTAGTCATAATGAACAGAAAGATAACATAAAATGAAAAATCAATACAACAACTACAAGATGAAGCAAAGCAGAATAACATAAAATTAATTGTGGTCAATGTAAAAGCTGGAGACAGCACAAAGAATATAAAAAAATCTTCACAGAAATAATGGCAGAAAACTTTCCAAGTGTGGAAAAAGAATTTGATGTACAAATAAATGAAACATTTAGAATTCCATGCATTCATGACCAAAATAAAACTACACCAAGACATATAATAATCAAGATTCCAGATATCCAGCACAAAAACAGAATATTAAAAGCTGTTAGAGAAAAGAAACAGATCACCTATCAAGGAAAGCCCATCAGAGTCACAGCAGCCTTCTCAACACAAACTCTCAAGTCAAGAAGAGCTTGGAGTGAAGTATTTCAGGCCCTGAAAGAAAACAACTTTCAAGCTAGATTGATGTACCCTGCAAATCTATCTTTCAAAATTAATGGATAAATAAGATACTTCCATGACAAAGAATAACTGAAGAGATTTATGCACACAAAACCAATGCTACAAAGAGTACTAAAAGATACATTAGACAGAGATAAAAATGACTACAATTACAAGAACAACAGAAATAAACCACCAAGCTGGGCAAGCAATTAAACAGAGGGGAAAAGCAGGGAACCAACAGCAGAAAAACGCCATGTCCAAGATAAACCAATACATATCAGTTGTAACCATCAATATAAATGGCCTCAATTCACCAATCAAAAGAAACAGACTGGCAGTGTGGATCAAGAAATAAGATCCAAGTATATGCTGTATACAAGAAACACATTTAACACAATAAGAAATTCATCAACTGAAAACCAAAGGATGGAAAACAATCTTCCTTAAGCAACAGGAACCCAGAAAAAAGCAGAACTAGCTATTCTTTTGGTAGACAATGTCAACTTCAAACCAAGAATGATCAAAAGGGATGGAGAAGGCCACTGCATTCTTGTTAGGGGGAAACTTCAAGAGGAAGAGATAACCATCATAAATATATATCCCCCAAATACAGGAGCACCCAACTATATAAGACAATTATTAATAGACATGAAAAATCAAATAAGCAATAACACATTTGTCATGGGAGACCTCAATACCCCACTGTCACAAAGAGATAGATCAACTAGACAAAAAATCAGCAAAGAAATGACAAAACCGAACCAAATCTATGAAGGAATGGACTTAGTAGATGTTTTTAGACTGTTCCACCAAACATCATCAGAATACACATTCTTCTTAGCTGCACATGAAATGTTCTCCAAAACAGACATTTTCTAGCCCACAGAATATGCTTACGTAAAAGTAGTGGAATAGAAATTATCCAATGCATAATCTCACCATAGTGCAATGATATTAGAAATTAATAGCAAAAGAAACTGTAAAAACTCCATAAACACATGGAAATTAAATAATTCCCTCCTAAAAAAAAGTGGGTCACAGATGAAAGAAAGGAAAGAGTCGAACAATCTCTACAATGAAATGAGAATGTAGACACAACATACTGGAACCTATGGGAAGCAATGAAAGCAGTTCTAAGAGGGGAATTTATAGCAGTGAATTTTCACATCAAGAAAAGTGAACAAGCACAAATAAACAATGTAATGTTATACCTCAAGCTTCTAGAAAAAGAAGAGCAAGACAAATCCAATGCCCATAGAAGGGAGGGAATTATAAAGATCAGACCAGAAATTAACACAATGGAAAGCAAGAAAACAGTAAAGAATTAATGAATTGAAAAGTTCATTGGTTCTTTGAGAAAAAAAATAAAATTGAAATTCTTAGTGAACCTTATCAAAAAAGGGAAGAAAAGATTCAAATTCATGCACTGAGGAATGAGAAGGGTGAAGTCACCACAGATTCTGTGGAAATTCAGAATATCATCAATATCTACTTTGTAAATCTTTACTCTCATAGAATGGAAAATACAGAAGAAACGGACAGATTACTAGGAATCTGTCTAACGAAGGAAGTAAAAGATTTATACATTGAAAATTACAGTACTCTGAAAAAGGAGATTGAAAAGGATGGAAAATGTAAAGATATCCCCTGCTTATGGATATGAAGAACCAACATAGTGAAAATGGTCATACTTCCAAAACTGTAATACAGATTTAATGCAATTCTGATCAAAATACCATTAGCATACCTCAGAAGAGAAAATACTTCTAAAATTCATCTGGAACCAGAAGAGACCTAGAATAGCAAAGGGAATCCTGAGCAACAAAGACAAGTCAGGAGGCATCACAATCTCTGGCTTGAAATTATACTACAAAGCTATGGAGATAAAATCAGCATGGTACTGGCAAAAAAATAGACCTGAAGACCAGTTGAACAGATTAAAAGTTGCAGATACAATTACAAACAAATTAAGCCACCTTATCTTTGACAAAGGGGCCAAACATGCTCATTGTAAGAAAGATAGCTTCTTTAATAAATGGTGCTGGAAAAACTGGCTCTCTACATGCTGAAGACTAAAACTAGACCTATGTCTATCACCATGCACTAAACTAAAGTAAAAACGGATCAAAGATTTAAATATTAAAGCAGAAACACTAAATCTAGTGGAAGAGACAGTAGGTGGAAATCTTGAAGACATAAGGGTAGTCACAGTCTTCATGAACAAAACCAAACTGCACAGGAAACACTTCAAAGAATCAACAACTGGGATCTCATCCTATTGAAAAGCTTTTGCAGAGTGAAAAGACAACCCACAGAGTGAGAAAACATTTTAGCTAACTATCCCTCAGACAAAGGACTTCTATCTAGAACATATAAAGAATTGAAAAAACTCAAATCCTCCAAATTCTATGACCTAATCAAAAAATGGGCATCTTAGATGAACACACACTTCTCAGATGAAGAAATACAAATGGCAAATAAATACATAAAAAAGGTTTAACATCATTGGTCATTCAAGAGATACAAATTAAAACAACACTGAGGCTTGGGGATATAACTCAGTGGCACAAGCACATGCCTGGCAAGTACAAGGTCCTGAGTTCGATTTCTAGTACCAAAAAAAAAAAAAAATAACACTGAGATTTCATCTTACCCCAGGAAGAATGGCTATCATCAAGAAATCAACCATCAACAAATGCTGGAGGGGCTGTGGGAAAAAAGGAACTCCTCTCCACTGTTGGTGGCAATGTAGACTGGTGCAACCACTTTGGAAATCAGTCTGGAGATTCATAAAAAATTTAGGATTAGAGGTTCCATTTAACCCAGCCATTCCCCTTCTGGGTATTTTCCCAGCAGAATTAAAAACATCATACCACAGTGATATATGTGCACTCATGTTCATGGCAGCCCAATTTGTCATACTGAAATTTTGGAAACAACCCATATGTCCATCAACTGAGGAGTGGTTAAGAAAAATGTGATATTTTTATACAAGGTAATAATACTCAGTTATAAAGAAAGATAAACTTGAGGCTTTTATAGGTAAATGGATGCAACTAGAGACCATACTCATAAGCAAAATAAATCAGATCTGCATGTGTAAACACCATATTGTCTCCCTAGTGTAAGAACATGAAAGAGTAAATAAAATTGAAAGGTACAATAGATATTGTGAAAGGGAAGGAAACTGCTTAATAGGAAAGAACAACTGGGTTGAGGGAAAGAAGAAAAGAAAGAAGGAAGGAAAATATATATACACAAGATAGCTAAGATAAAGTACTACTAATTTCTATTGATTTATTGAAAGGAACAGTTAATGCTCAATTGTTTGATCAATCTTGCATACCTATATCTGGTAATCTGAGCAACTACTTTGAAGATAACAATAAGTAATACAACAACCATTACTGATTTCCTGTCATCTTGTTTTGAAATTTTGTATTGCTTTTATAGTTTTTGTGTTGTTTTGTTTTTTCTTTGTGTTAGTTATTTTGTTTTTGTTCCTCTTTAAAGCAAAAAATAACAAAATGAAAATAAAAAGCAGATACAGATTTGAAAAATGCAAGAACTCAGAAAAACAGTGGAAACCATGAATGCCCAACATAGAAAAGAAATAGAATCCATGAAGAAATCCAAACAGCTATCCAGGAGATTAAAAACTCCATTGCAATTATGTACAACAAAATTAAATGTTGGTGAGGATAGAATTTTAGATCTAGAGAGAGGATTGCCACTAGTGACCATAAAAGAAAGCTATTTTAAACCTAGCAAGAGATCATTAAAAAAATCAATACAACATTTACAAAATGAAGCAAAGAAGAACAACATATGATTGATTGGAGTCAGTTAGAAACCTGGAGACAGTGCAAAAGCCAAAAAAATCTCTTCACAGAAATAATGCCTGAAAACTTTCCAAACATATGTAAAGAACCTGACATATAAATAAATGAAACATATAAAGCTCCAAATAGCCATGACCAAAATAAATCTACACCCAGGCATATAATAATCAAGACTCCAGAAATTGAGCACAAGAACAAAATACTAAAAGTGGCTAGAGAAAAGAAACAAATCACCTACAGTGGAAAGTCCATGAGAATCACAGCAGATTTCTCAAAACAAACCCTCAAATCAAGGAGAACTTGGAGTGAGGTATTTCAGGCCCTAAAAGATAGCAACCTTCAACCTAGATTGATGTACCCTGAAAAACTATCATTCAAAATCAATGGAGAAATAAGATACTTCCATGACAAAGGACAATTGAAGCTATTCACGACCACCATATCTATTCTTTAGAATGCTCTGAAGGATATATTACAAAGAGAAGATGAAGACCACAAACATAAGAACACCAACAGAAAGAAGCTACCAGGTGGGACAAGAAATTAAACAGAAGGGAAAGACAGGGAACTAACAGCAGAAAAATAATGTGAAGTGGATACATCAATACATGTCAGTCACAACCATACATATAAATGCCACAACTTACCAATCAAAAGAAACAGACTGGCAAAATGGATCAAGAAGCAAGATCCAATAGTATGCTGGCCTCTAGACATTGGAGCTGGGGCTGATTTTAAGTCAACAGCTTTCTGTGTCCCTTGGGGACACCCACATCTCCTTACCCTGGTTTACTGTGTCAGTCTCCCAGCTTCTGTGGTGCCCTCAGGAGTGGACTGCTTGGGGCTGCTCCCAGTTCTGAGTACAGTTGGCTCCTCCAGGTCTTTGCATGGGCTTCTCTGTTCCATGCCCACTGGCACATCTCTATCCTGTCACACCACTTGTTGCAGGGCAAGGCGCGGTGAGCTGTTGCCATCATGGAGCCAGCCCAAGGCTGCTCCATCTTGCTTCAGTTGATTCTCCAATGTGTTGAGTGCTGACTTCTCAAGCCTGTTGAAATCCCTTGCATCTTTCCCTCTCTCAAGGCAATGGTCACAGTTCAGGAAGGGTCATGCACCACCTTTGCTGAGGTTCCTGTTGGAACTTTCAAAGACACAAAGAGACTACTGTGAGACTTGTGGCATAGGTTTACCACCACTGCTGTGTGGGTTAATTCCATTTGATGGAAGCCTTTAAATACAACCTGCCTGCTTCTCTTTCTAAATTGACATATTCCTGGCTCTGTATTTGTCCCTGTTCTCCCTGCTAGCTGGCCAGAAAAAATGGAAAGACAGACTGGTCCCTGTGGCCACAAAAGTGATCTCTGAGCGGCTGTCATGGCAAGTATTGTGGAAACACATTTGGTGCTCCTCGTGGGGCTGGTCCTTGAAGCTCATGTACTTAATCTCATACTCATGGCTCAGCTTCCTGAAAAGCTCCTTGTTCTCAAGCTTGCTGCTTTGATTGGGCAGGACACACGGCATCTTCCTGCCCTGTGTCAGCAACCACCAGCTGGGCTATGGTCTTGCACAGACACCAGCTGTCCTGCTCCACACTGACCGACTGACTGCCCACCCATGACGCTAGACTCTCACTGCTTTTTCTTTAAGGCACCCACCCATGTGTGCTACGACTACAGGGAATTTGAGGTACCACTGTGTTCTCAAGCTCAGACCACACTCCTTCCTTAGTCATTGTCTACTGTCTGTGCTGACCCAACTCTCCTATTGCTTTTTTTGTGCTTAATTCTTGTACGGTATCATGTTGGTTCCCTACTCATTTCTGTTTATGTATATATCTTATTTTCTTTTCATCCAGGGTATTATAAGAATAAAAACTATGATATTCAATTTATGGCAATCTGAGTTAATACAAATTTTATTTCAATTGTTTATACAAATTTTGATTCCATAGAGGTCCATCCATTCCCTTCACACCATTATTATTACAAACTCCATCTTTATATTTGTGCTCCCATTAATATGGACCCATAAATGTTGTTTTATGAACATGACTTTGTTATCATATAGAAAAAACAGAATCAAAATACAAAAATACAATATTAACTTATTTTTCCTTATATACCTAATTCACCTGGTCTTACTTATTTTTTCATATGATTTCATGTCAAAATTTCTTGTGTACATGGTTAAGAAGTAGAGTGTCTTATTGCTTCAAGAAAGTTTTGGCTCTTGGACAAACTGTTTTTCACTTCAGTTATACAATGGACACAGACAATGAAAGACTGATATGATAAAGATAGTAAGATTTAATGTCTCCGTTTAGAAGGTTTTGTTTTGTTTTTTTGTCCAAGACCATGAATCACATCATGAAGGCTTGTTCTGGGACTTTGACCTCAGTCCGTAGGGCTTGAAGAAAGGGATTTTGGAGATTAGCAGAGCCACAAGCCCTGAGTTTTTATCCATAGGTCACTGAACCTCAGCTTTCTTGGCCTGAATTCTCAGACTTCACATTGGGCAAAGCAAGAATTTGTGTGATTTCTGGCTCCAGTATATTCCTAGTAGTTGTGGTAAAGGCACCTAGAGTGAATGAGGGACAGGTAACCTCTATTAGGACCAAAGTGGAGACATTCTGACTACACAATGCCATTTATTAATCTATGTGAACAAAATAAGCTTTAAAATTTGCTGGTATTTATGTTACAGAATGAGAACTGTGGCACAGTGTGTAATAGGGAAAAATTTCTTCTTTTATAGAGTTTTTTTCTTCTTTTATAAAGTTTTATTAAATATGGGAATAGAAACAGGCTCTGCAGAGTGAGTTTGAAACAAGTAAAAGAAGAGAAAGGAGTACATCCTACATCATGAGGTTCAGCCTCCATGCAAGAGAGAACACACTGGCTAAATCACAATGCAGACTACCTTTTTTATCACCCACTCCTCAGGCTGATGTCAGGCAAGTCCAGGCCGTTCTGTTGAAAACCTGATTCATTTCTCACGACAATAGGGAAAAAATTCTTGTAAAGCCAAATGCCTGTCAGTAATGTAACAGAACCCATGAAATTCAGAGTACTATAGTATACTGTTCAGGGGCTGGGGATTTAGCTCAGCGGCAAAGCGCCTGCCTGGCAAGCGCAAGGTCATGAGTTCGGTTCCCGGTACTGGAGAAAAACCAAAAAATAAAATAAAATAAAATAAAATAAAATAAAAAATATAGTATACCGTTCAATCACAGAATATTAGAGTACACTATTCAAGCCACAGAAGTAGCTTAATTTGTACTGAAAGAGAAAGATGTGGGGAACTGAGGAATTATGAAAAGGAAGTTTTAGAGTACAATGAATTGAGATACACCACTTTAGCTTAAAACATTTGTGCACTCATTATTATTCCATTGTGATATATTCTGTACAGAAAAATCTTTGCAAGCAAAACAATTTGTTTTTTGAAAAAAGTCAATTTATTTACGAATACCTACTATTTATTTCTCTGACTTTTTCAACTCACTCCTATTCCTCATATTACCCTCACTCACATCAAATACCACATGAATTTCATCTCAGGCTAGGTAGAGAATACCATCACAATTTCCAGTCATTCCTGGAAAAAGCTGAACACAGAGGTAAAGAAGTATATGGATGATGATTTGAAGAAGGTACCTTATATCTTTGGAGTTGTACTCCTCATAGCAAGCTAATCATTACAGATCTTCACACTCCCATGACTGTGGGAGCTGATAATACAGTTTCTGTAATGCTATCTTCTTTACATCTACTACTTGAGGTTGAAGTCCACAGCCCAGGAGGTCAGCAAGGGACGCTATGTGTAAAATGTTGGAAATAAGAACAAGCAATAATACACACATATAAGAATGGAACCCATGAAGAAAAACTGTTATTATTGTCTCTATAGCTGATGGCATAGGTGTTGTGTAGAATCTGGGACCCTGTACCCTTATTCTAAATACACATGCTAGGACAAGGAATCAGAAATGCAAAGAAAATCCTTGGAAAATTTGGAGCAGTTGCACACTTTGTCAATTTGTAACAATGAAATGGGCCAGACAATAAGCAACACATGTACACTACAAAGAGTCAGTGGATTCCCTTCCATCCTCTAAACCTCTCCTGTAATTTCTCTTGTAACCCACTTTAGCAGGACAACAACAGGGAAATAAACCCTGGAAAGTGTAGTTCATTGTACTCAGGTTGACAAATTTATCAACAATCTTAATATAATTCCATTTGTACAACATACTGTTAAAGATAAAAATTCTTCAGTTGTTGAAAGAGACTGGGATTAAGTACCAAGTGTGACTACAAAGTAGTATGTGGGAAATGTTTAATGTGAAGGAGTTGTTTTATATCTTGATATCAAATGTGGTTAATGACTTCATGCCTTTTGGCAATACTCATAAAACTGTACATTGAAAACTGTAAATTTTATTATATGTAAATGAGTCCTCAATGAAAATTACTTTGGATGAGGTTAACAGAATAGATATTGCTATGGCTTGTTCCTAGATGTCCCCCCAAAGAATCATGCGGTCATAGGTGGGGCTTTTCAGAGCTGGTTGGATCTAGAATTTGTGATGCTGGGATTAAGTGTGTTTGCTGAGATCAAGGGTGTGTCATTCCTAAATTAGTCCACCTGTCGGTTTGGCATAGTTCTGGGTGTGGATAATGGGAAGATCCATTATGGGAGGTAGTGCTACCACCTTAAGGGTGTATAGACTGGATAAAATATAAGGTACAGAAAAAGGGCCACTGTCCTCCCTTGCTAGAGGTTGCTGATTCCCTGCTTTGGGGCCTTATGTCTGCCTTGCTTTACCATGGATTATTTTTCCTCTGGGATGGCCCTCTACCATGCCAGCCTGCCTTGGAGCCAGCCAACTATGAATTGAAGTCTCTACAAACTGTGAGTCAAAATAAACCTTACTTCCTTTTTTTTTTTTTTTTT
>NW_004955548.1:26428-34902 GCF_000276665.1 Chinchilla lanigera | reverse complement strand
TATATATACATACACACATATATGAAATAAAAATTTACATTGATTTTATGATTCCTTGAATAGTTTCAGAAAATTTGACTCTTTTCACTTCCTTCAATTACATTATAAAGTACCAATTTGTTGAAATAACATAATGACTATTTAAAAAGACTTTTCTAATTCAAAATACAGTATTCTTAAACTACAATTGAATACATATACATGCAAGCACACACATATATGCAAACATATATAGTAGCCCTGGGAATCAATCACAAGGCATTGTGAGTACAAGTCACACACTACAGTACTTAGCTGTCATCCAAGCACCTAAATTTTTTAAACTAACTATTATACAATATTGAACTCTCATCATCTAAGTTGCTGGGTAGTTGTTGAACTTAATTGTACATTAAAGCAAATTGAGGAGGTTGAATGAATCATTAGATCCAGGTGATAACCAGAAATCTAAAGATTTGGAGTCAGATTCAGGCATCTACATATTTAAACTGTCATGCAAATAGAATATAAACAACAGATAAAATAAACTTGTTAGACCCTCAGGTTTTGGGTCATATTTCTCAGAAGACCCTACTAATGGCTTCTACCTCATCTTGCAGACTTTAAGCTCAGTGCTGTTTCTATTAGGTTAGAGCACTTGCTGGTAAGTTATGACCATAGGCCATATCTAGCCTACCATGTGTTTATGTGTGACATTAAAGCCAAGAATTTTTTTTTAGCATATTTAATATTTGGGAACAGTCAAAGGAAGAATACATTTCCATAAGCATTAAAATTATTTGAAATTCATACCAATGTACAAAAAGGTTTATTGGAAACCAGCCATGACAAACTTTTCCAGTTTCTGTGGTTGGTTTGGTTTTAAAATGCAGAGCTGAAGAATCCAAGGAGAGCCAGAGCGGTCCACAAAACCAGAATATTCATGATCTGTCCTTTTTCAGATCACATGTGTTGCCCTCCAGTTTAGACCAAGTATCTTTAGAGCATGGTGACTGTGGGAAATGGCAGGATATGCCTTTGGTTAAGCGTAGGAGGAAGATTTACTTTAGTTCCCTGTGACTTCATTGTGGTGTCTTGTGCAGTAAACCTTTCTATCAGAATGCTCTGGGACAAGTGTGGGAGGAGAATAAGAGATGGCTACTCACCATGGAAACTCAGAACTCACCATAGAGTTTCATTCTTAATTATTTCATTTATTTAAAATTACATTTCATTAGAAAGAAAAATACTTTAAACTGTTCTTATTTTTGAGTGCATTAAATGTAAATTTAGATATTGTTTGAGTATTTCAAGGTCCAGGGAATCTATTGATCAACTAGCCACTTTCCAAGATCACTGTAGATCACACTATTATGTCTAACCTTCCAGCCTTGCTGTCTAGCAAGGTTGACAGCACCTCGCTTGACCCTAAAGACTCCATGCTTCTGCTAGGCCTCTGGCTCCAGGGTGCCATCATCATCACTGAAATGGGCTTGACCAAGACAGTGGCAGAATCTCCTACCTCATCTGTGGCCTACAGAAGTCAACCACTTCAGAGCACTTTAAATATGACAACGCCATCCTCAACCATATGATGCTCAATGGTCTGGGGAAAGAAGGATCACTGGCATTTCTCAAAGCAGCTGCTTGTTCCACTTGGGCACTAAATAAAATGTTTCATTTTGAGTGACTACAGGTGACAAATTGTATAACTGTTTCATCATTGTGTAACTGTTTCATAAAAAATACCTGTATTTTTCCTTCTCCTGTGAAATGAATCCTTACCATCTTTGCACCTACTGAGGTCACATAACATAGGCAGATCCCCATTTCCTTCAGGATACTATGGTTGGGACAAACTTGGGTGTCAAATACTGCATTTATTTTACAACTTTCCTATACCAGATTTCACTGTAGCTGTTTTATAAAGACAAGGTATCTTTAATAAAATATATTATATTACTTATGCAAACTCTATGAAGACCAGAAAAGCAGGCTTGGATGCACTTTGGCTATGGGAAAGGCTTCTCCTGCTATGTGACTATCACAACAGAAATTCCATGCTGTGTGCTGAGTGAGATTTATGACAGAGAATGAATTCTAGAGCTTTTGCCATCAAACCAAGAGAGCTCTCTTATCACACGTGGCTGGCCCTGCTGTGGGTCCTGTGTTAGTCAGTGATGCCCACGCTGGTGCATGTGTTTGATATGACCAGCACTGTATTTGGGACTCTGCCTGTGGAGGCCCTTGCAAATGTGCATGCTGACAGGTGCCTGCATGCTCCCATGTATGCATATGTTCCTTTTTACACTTTTAACTTTCCAGTCACCACAGTGTAGTAAAGCTCATAAGCCTATTCTACAGTCGTAGAATAATTGCAAGGTAAGCCAAATAATATGTTTTACAAACCATTATAGTGTTTGCTACTGAAAATGCTACATTCACAATGAAAATGCTATTTTGTCTTTGTTACAATGGTTGTGTGTGTGTATGTGTGTGACTTTAACAGACTTACAAATCTCTGTCCTAGTTAATTTTTTTGTTGCTGTGACAAAATACCCAACACCCATAAGTTAAAGGAAGAAAGGTTAAAAGTGGTACATTAGTTCATGACCTTGATTCTTTCCATGATTCTGTCCACAAACTTGGTTGGATGAGAATTTTATCAAATTCATTGATTAGGTTCATTGTTGACCTTAGGCAGAAGTTTGCTTTTGTTCTCACACAGTTTGGTTTGTGACCAGAATTGTGGTGAGAATTGAGTTTGTGAACAGAGGTAGCAATGTATTTCAGCTCACATTTTTTAGAGGTTTTAGTTGATATTTGACTGGCTCCAAGGCAGGGTGGCATGGCAGAGGGGCATCACAGAGGAGAAATAAGGCATGGTACAACAGGCATGGTAAAATAGGAGACAGTAAAGTAGCAAGCAGCAGCAGAGGCAAGACTGCCTTCTTTCTGTCCCCTTATATTCCATCCAGGCTATAAAACTGTATATTGCTGCAACCATACCAAGAGTGGGGCTTCCATTATCTACATCCAGAACTGTATTAATTTCAATCAATGAATTAATTTAGTACCAAACATCCTTAATCCCAGTATCACATACTTAATCCACATTCACACACTCTATATCCAGCCATCTCCACAAAGCCCTATCTATGAGCCCACAAGGATTTGGAGGACGTGTAGATACAAACCATAACACTCTACTAATAGTTTTAATTTTCTGCTGCTGATCTCTAATTTTGTATGAAATAATCATATTACACTGATGCTTTTATTTATTTTTATATTTATTATTTTAGTTGTGTTTATATATATACACATGTATATTTTAGATTACTGCCTTGCTTAAACTCAGTACAATGTTGAACAGAAGTGTTCACCGAAGTCATCTTTGTTCCTTTTCTCCTTTTTAAAGGGAATGATTTCATGTTTCATTATTAAGGATTGTGGCTAATATACTTTATTTTAAAATACAATTTGTCAGTTTAAAGCAATATTTCCTCTGTTTCTTTCTTTTTTTAAGTTTGAGCCAGGTTCTCCAATTGGTAAGTTACCAAGGCTGAGGAATGCAATCCTCCTGCTTCTGCCTCCAAGAATTCTGGGATTACAGGCTGGCACTGCCACGCCCAGAAAGAAATATCTTGCTGGGAATTGTTTTTACTGTGCATATTTATTCTTAGTTAGATGTCAAATTAGTCACATATTTTTAAAATAGATTTTTTGTGATAACTATTCTTCCTACCTTCCTTTATTCATCTCTATGTGTTAAATCACATTACGAATCTCTTAAAATGTCAATCTAATATTTCATACTTGGGATTATAAAAAACAAATAGAAATTAGAAAATTACTTTTTTATGGGGTGAGCTGTACAGTGAAGATGACAGAAGATAGAACAGTGAGCTTGAGAATGTAGCAGAATTTACCCAACATGCATAACAGACTAAAAAGTTTCAGTCTCGAGGAAATGTGGGAACACAAGGAAAAGACCAACATTCACGTTATTAAATTTCTTAGAAGAAGAGGAGAGAACCTGAGAGACCCAAAGACTTATTTGTAGGCATAATGGCTGAAAATTTCCCAACTTAAGGCAAACAGATTGAAAAACAATAAATAAAACTATGCCTACTTGCCAATGACATGACTGTCTACATAAAATGTTTTAGGCATACTATGAAAACAAATTTTTAGAAGGAATACACGATTTCACCAAACTCGTTGGAAAATGTGTCAACACTTAAAATTCAGGTGCACTTGTATGTATTAATATTAAAAATGTAGAAACTAAAATGAAAGGGCAAAATATTGTTTAAAAATTCCTAAATGAAAACTGTGATGTGTAAATTAAATAAACAAAGAAAAAAAGAAACAATCTTTATCCTGAACATTTCTAAATATTAGTTAGAAAAATCAGAGACCTAAATATATGTACATATTTACTATGTTAATGAATTGGGAGACTCAACATTGTCAGATGTCAGTTCTTCTCAAATTGTCTATAGGCTTACTGCAATTTCTATGAAAATATCAAGTTTTTGTAGATTTTGACATTATTATTCTAAAATTTATATGAAAATAACTAAAATCTACTATAGCTAAAAGACATATAAAAAAGATAATAAAATGGGAGAAGTTAACCTACAGGATGTCAAATTCATATATAGGTATAATAATCAATACGTTGGCAGACAGATGGATACATATTCAAATGGAATAGTATGTAGAGCCCCAAAATAGATCCACAAAATTATGTTCAACTGATTTTTGAGATGGGTATAAAAACAATTTAATGGGAAAGAAAATGATTTTCAAGAAATTATGGTAAAGATCTTGGTGATTCATGGTAAGAAAGAAAGAAACTTTTTCTTAAATGTCACAAACCATAAAAATGTAACTCAAAATAGGTCACAGTCTTAAATATAAAATGCTAATCTATAATACTTCTAAAAAACACCATAGAACAGAATCTTTGTGATCTAAGTCTAGGCAAAATTGTTTGACTTGACATCAATAGCCCAATGCAAAAAGAAGAAATCAGACCTCAATGAAATTAAAAACTTCTGCTGTATGAAAGATTCCATTAAAGATATGAAAAAACACACACTATATAGTGGAAAAACATTTGCAAATTATATATCTTTGAAATAATTGGTATATAAAACATGAAATGTTACAACAGAAAAAATGACTATCATCAATAGCTCAGAAAAAAAATTGTTACTGAGGTTGAGGTTGTAGGGAAAAGAAATCCCTTCTACAGTGTTGATGGGAATGTAAACTAGTACAGCCTGTATTGAAATTAGTCTGGAGATACTTCACAAAATTAAAAATAGAAATCCCATGAGACCCAGCTGTACCTCTTCTGTTTATCTTTGCCAAAAGAGTAAAAGGCATCATATTACAGTGATATAAGCATGCTCATTTCTATAGCAGTACAATTCATAATAACTAAATTTTGGAAGGGACCTACATGCTCATGAACAGATGAATGGATAAAGTAAATGTTATACATACATACACACACAAACATGTACACACAGACATGTATATGTATGTAAAAATTCATATACATACAAGAGAGAACCACTCAATCATATGGGAAGGTAAGCTTGAATCATTTGTAGGAAAATGTATGGATCTGGAGACCACAATACTAAAGTGAAATAAGTCAAACATAATTTCTCTTACATGAGAAATCCAAACTACAAATAATTTAAAGAGAAAAATAAGAGAAATGATAGGACATAGGGAGGTAAACTTTGTAGAGATGGGAAGGAGATTTGGGAATGGGAGGAGATGAGGGGAGGAGAGCGGAAGGTGAAGTAAAACTGATTAAGATTCACTATGTACATGTGCCAGTTTCCCAAGGTGAATGTAATTATTGTGTAATGGAAACATACACAAATAATGAACCTCAGCAATAAGCAATAAAAGAGTCCACATAGAAAATGGGCATAATTCATAAGCAAATATTTGACAAAAGAGTATATACAGATGGCAAATAATGACATGAAAATATCTCAACCTCATTAGGTATCAAAGAAATGCAAATTATTATTGTTATTATTTTTTCTTCTGGTACCAGGAATCGAACTCACGACCTTGCTCTTGCCAGGCAAGCACTGTGCTGCTGAGCTAAATCCCCAGCCCAAGAAATGCAAATTAATACCAAGGTGAGACTCAACTATACATGTATTAGGATAACTAAAGATAAGATTAATGATAATATCTAATGCTGGTAAAGATGTAGGGAACTAAATTACTCATACATTGCTGATGAGAATATACAGTGGTTCTGCCAAGTTGCAAATCAATATGGGAATTTCTTTAAAGATTTAATATGAATTTAATATACAAGCTAGAAATATGTCCAGTGGGTATTTAGGTCACAGATTTGTAGTAGATTCTTGACACATGAAAAAATTTTGATGAATTTCCAGAGAATTATACTGAGTGAAACAAAAGCCAATCCGAAGTGTTAAACTGTATGCTTCCATTATAGAGTATTTTAAAATGTCACATTGTAGCCAGGTGTGGTGGCGCACGCCTGTTTTCCCAGCACTCGGGAAGCTGAAGCAGGGGGATCATTGCAAGTTCGAGACCAGCCTAGGCTACAAAGTGAGCTCAAGGCCAGTTTGAACTGCATAGTGACACCCTGTCTAAAAAACACCAAAACCAAAACCAAAAAAATGAAATGTCACATTGTTTATTCCAATCTTTTTCTTTATGCATGTTACTCATTTACTCAGCCACTGTTCATTAGGCTTATTTTACAAATAATGGGTTTCATTGTGCCATTTTCATGTATGCATACAGCATACTTTGAAATGACAAAATTTTTTTTTTTTTTTTTTTTGTTTGTTTTTTTTCCGGTACCGGGAATCGAACTCACGACCTCGCGCTTGCCAGGCAGGCGCTGTGCCACTGAGCTAAATTCCCAGCCCCCGAAATGACAAAATTTTTGAACTGGAGATAATTTAATAGTTTCCACGGGTTTGGGATGGACTGTTGTTCTTGGAGGGAGATGTGAATAGTTTTAAAATGACAACATTTGAAAGACCATTTTTTGTGATGGAACTATTTAGTATTTTATCTGGTGTGGTAGATACATAGACTTGAACAGTGTAAATACATAAATGACTTTTTAGAAGATCTTCCTTGTAAACACTGAATTTAAGAAGGGTAGGTAGATAACAAGATATCTGAAAGCTAGACAATGGAAATCTACTCCTCTACATGAAAAACTATACCTCAAAATCCATGAAATTCAGTAAGAGATAACCAAGATATTTCTTCCACAGTTATATTTTTAGCATTGAATTTGAATTATATCATATATTATATATAATATACAAAATATACCATATAATATATATCACATATGTTATATATTATGAAATTACAGTTATGTTTTTAGCATTAAGTCTTAGTGTTGAATTTTACCTTGAATAAAACTCCATAGTAGGAATCTCATGCACAGGTGTTGACACATACTCAAGTAAACATGGAACTATTTAAATATGATCAATAGACGTTATGAGAGTCAATTACCTTCTATGATGTTTTACTGTCCTTTTGTAATGTGCTGTAATAGGGACAAGTTGAATAAAGTGTATATTGTATCTCTATGTATTATTTCTTGCAACACCATGAGAATTTACAATTATCTCAAAATATAATGTTGGAAATATAATTGTAATTTTATAACGAAAGTAATATGTACACATAACCTATGATTCATTCTAGCAGTGGAAGAAATTTCTTGGTTATCTCTTACTGAATTTCAAGGATTCTGAGGTATAGCTTTTTCAGGTAAAAGAGTAGATTCCCATTGTTTAGCTTTCAGGTATCTTGTTATCCACCTACCCATCATAAATTCAGTATTTTAGTTGATCTTAAATTGTTTCCAGCCTCCCATGGTATCCACAGGGAACTGGTTCTAGAGCTCCATTGTGAAATTTCCACCTAAAATAGATGAATGTTCAAGTTCCTTGTATTAAGTAGTATTAAATCTTCCATAACACATACACATCCTTTAATAGACATTAAGTTACCTAAAGACTACATATAATACCTAGTACAATACAAATTCTGCATCAGTACTCACTGGGCTATGTTGTGATAATGAGTAGAAAAGTCAATAAAATTTCAGTATAGATGCAATTTTTCCCAAATATTTTTTATTGCTAATTGCTTGAATCCATGGACACAGGACCAGCAGATGGACAGCCAACTGTATTTGTGTTTTAGGTATGTGAACATGACTGATTCAAGGAGTCAGAGCTACACAGGAACTATTCACAGAACTGTGTCATTCCTTCTTCATCCCTTTTACCCTGGTCCCATTTCTGATTTCTCTCTACTTCTTTCTTATCATTCTACTGTGTTCATTCCCATATATCGTTTGCACAAAAAGAAGATACATATTTTTACACGCTTTTCTTTCAGGAAGCATACCATACTATACACATTCATTTGTATTTTGTATT
>NW_004955548.1:22969-24978 GCF_000276665.1 Chinchilla lanigera | reverse complement strand
AAATCGCTGAGCAAAGCTGCAAAACCATGGGGAGAGACATTCCTGGCAAAGGCTGACCCTCAGAAGGGAAAGCCAAGGGAGGGAAGTGCATGCTATGCTTTTGCCAACCAACCAGGGCACAGTGGCCGCTTTGAAAGAGGGACAGGGAGTCATGTGAGTAAAGGGAGGAGGAAGGGACAGTTATCAAAAGAAAAATGTTAGGGGCTGGGGATTTAGCTCAGCGGCAAAACGCCTGCCTGGCAAGCGCAAGGTCGTGAGTTTGGTTCCTGGTACCGGAGAAAAACCAAAAAAAAAAAAAGAAAAAAAGAAAAATGTTATTCTGGCCAGGCATAAGACAGGTGATAACAGCCCTGCTTGAATATAGATGGCTGGGCTCTGCAAAGAGGTAGGAGCACGTAAGGTCCAACGGCCCAAGAGCAACTGACCGGCAATACTGCAGGTTAGTACCCTCGCACAGCTGCCTGAGTCCTCAGGTTACTTGCAGCAGGATCAGAGCACTGAGCATGCCTGGTTCATGCTCACCCTGTCAATGGACAGGGCCACCTCAGGAGGCATGTACCAGAGTTAGGGTGAGGGCAGTAACACATTGTCATGGAAGTGACCATGTCCAAAATCCCATTTTCGATGTAACACACAAAAGTTAGCAAGTGTGTTGGGAAAGACTTTCTCGCATGGTACAGTTATGCAGATACCTCCTGCAGTGGCTATTCTAAACATAAAAGGATATCAGAAAGAAAGTAAAGACGTATTCCTCTTTTTAAATCTACCTTCAATGTACACAACAGTAACTGGTACAAGAGGGCCACTGGGACCAAGATAAGTGAAGGTTAGAGGGGAGTGGTCTGTTTTCTCCCCATACATTTCATTTAAAAGCAGTCTTCAAGTTTTGGCAATGAGCTGAAAGAAACCAGATAGCTGGCAATGTGGCCTTTAAGTGATCACTGCGTGTCTCTAAGGAAAGACTGAACTTGGAAAGAAATGGCAGGAATTTTTCTAAAGCCTAAGTACTGCAGGGCATTCACTCTAGTTTCTCCCAAGCTGCCTGGAGGAGAGGAAGCAGGTTCACAGGATGGGTGTGACAAGAATCTCCCCTGTCAGACTGCTAACAGGTGGGTAGCAGGCTGTTCATAAAACAAACAAGCCACTTGCCTACAGGGGGAGCTTTCACCTGGCCACATAAACGGTCCCTGGGCCTCCTGCTCAGAGACGGGACTCCAAGCTGAAGGATGACTCGAGACCCTCACTGGCTTTGCCTGTGAGACCGAGGTGTGGACAGGAGTGTCTGAGTGCAATGGCTGGATGGGTGCCCCACTTGGTGGAGGATGAGATGGCGTGAGTGGTCACCTCCCACGGCAAGTCTTCCACCTGTTTCTGAATCTCTGCCGTGGTGGCCAGCAGCTCCTTGAGATTCTGGTGAACTGGCAGCTGTGGTCTCCTCCATGGATTCTATTGTACATAAGAGTTTCCCTATAACTCCAAATGACTCAGACCAGGTATAGTGCATAAGGTGTGATGTTCATAATTCACAAAGAAGGGTTTAGAAATTTCATCTAGCTGGCTATTGATATAGGGCCGTAGATATATACTCTTTGAATATGTATCCTCTTTGAGTCACTCTTATTCACAGTTGCACACAAAAGTCACAAAGAGACGGCTATAAAGGTCATCCAATGTTGTAATCAAGAATAGTTCTTTAAACTCGAATGCTGAAGGATATTCTCTTGACATTTGCAAAACACAATCGATAAACTGAAGAAATATAAGAGATCTGTCAACATTTGCATGGTTGTCATCTCCATGGCCCACTCACAGTGCAAAGCTATGTCTGAAGTTTATCCACTTCTTTTCTGAGAGTTTGAATAGTTTAGTGGTCCGGTAATAGTTGTCCAACATCAGCATTGCCAGCCGGGCTGTTTGGTCACAAGCATCACTGCAGTGCACCACCATGGAATGTGTCCCCAGATTCTAATTTACCAACAGTTCTTCCTGCTGCAGCAAGATGTACCATA
>NW_004955548.1:2784-3712 GCF_000276665.1 Chinchilla lanigera | reverse complement strand
TTTCACCCACATTCACCAAGAATCTTTTATTAGGCAGGCACCCTTCTGCCTGCATACTAAGAATGAAAATGCAAATAAGACAAGTACCTGCCTCAAGCCACACAGAGTATGGATGTTCCTGTAATTTATCTGTCCCTCCATACTTTCTTGAGATATTTTAGAATGCTAGTTGGCCCTCCTACCCCAGATATTGTTTACATTTTCCTTTACGTACTCTTCAACCCAAACTGGCCTTTACGCTGTTGGATTGCTCTTCAACCCTGAGATCAGGACTGAGAAGTTTCCTCCTCAGAGAGGTTTTCTCTTTTTCCTCTTACTTCCCCTGCTTCCCTTACTTTACACTGAGTTGCTCTCTCTCTTTTTATTTTACAGAGAATAGTAATTTAAAAGAATAGTAGCAAAATACCAACAGCAGAGAAAAAAACAAAATAAAGCAAAAACAATAAAAATGATACAGGGTTTCAGAACAAAGTGATAGGAATTCACACTGCTTGTTATATTATATATTGTTATCTTCAACGAAGTTGCTCAGATTACCAGATGTAAGAGAAAAACACTAATCAAACCACTAGAGAGAATAAAAGTAAAAATAAAAAATCCATTAGAAATGATACAGTGTTTCACTAGATAAAATGGTAGGAATTCACCGATGGTTGTTATAGTGCCTAAGTTTGCCTTCAAAGTAAGTGCTCAGATTACCAGATATAAGCATGCAAAATTGGTCAAAACTTATGCAGTAGTGTTCCTTTCAACAAACCATTTGATATCAGCAGTACAGTTACCCCAGTTATCCTTCTATATATATTTTTTCCTTTCTTCTTGTTTTTCTTTCCCTCATCCTAGTTGCTCCTTCCTTTGAGCAATCTCTTTCTCTTGAATAATATCTATTGTGTGTTTTCGGTTTTACTTACTCTTTCAGGTTCTTACA
>NW_004955548.1:0-989 GCF_000276665.1 Chinchilla lanigera | reverse complement strand
GTTTGGGACAGTTCTGGATGTGTCTGGATTCTGACCTACTGAAGAGGGAACGCTCACTTTGGATGAAGTTGATTCCAATCAATAGGCATGTTACCTGGGGAAAATAAAAAGGGAAAGAAGAAGAAAGTCTTACCTCTGCTTCTTGAGAAGAGTTCCAGTCTTCACCATTGCCTTTGGACATCTATCTGCAGCCTTCCAGCACAGACCCTTTGGCTTTCTGCCACTAACTTGCCCAAGAATCTGAAGTCAGCTCCCAGCCTTCAATTCTGGACAGAATCCTTTAGGTCTTCAGAGTAAGGAAGGTTCTTGGTAGTCATTGTCAGACTACTGTGTAAATCCATCTACATGTATATATACATACACACATATATATATGTATATATATATGTGTGTATATATATGTATATATATTTATAGGCTCTGTAGAAGTGGAATTCAATGGATTAATGTCATTAGTGGCTGTAGTATTTTCTGGTTTCTGGAGTTGGTTTTCTAATTTGATGAGACCTAAAGCTGCCATGGTCCCTTGCTCTGATAATGTGTGGAGTACTGAGAGCTGATGGTGTGAACAGTTTATTATTATGTGTGATGTGTATCTATCTGCTAATTCTAGTACACCATTCATAAGATGCAAGGAATTTAGTAATGATGTATATAATTCTTTGGATATTTTTAGCAGAGTGGGAAGTATAATAATGCTGGATTGTTGCTTTTGTCATTTATTAACAAACTAGTAAGGGAAAATCATCAGCTCAAAACAAGCATACAAATCTAAGATCTTCTAAATGTGAGAAATAATTAATAAGGTAAAATTAAGAGAGCATAGATTCAAATTCCCAGGTCCAGAGACCCATAAGGAATCTAAAAGTTTTGAAGTATATACTCAAACAATCTTGTATCCTTCTCATGGCGAACTGAGATTTCAAGAAACCCAGACACAAGTCTACATAGTCTAATTGGCTGAAACACAGCATAAGTTTAACACTCAG
>NW_004955547.1:3065650-3066604 GCF_000276665.1 Chinchilla lanigera | reverse complement strand
ATTGATCTCAACCCTAAGACACCCACCAAGTATTCCCCGGAAAACAGCAAATATGGCAATGCTCTCTGGACCTGCTGCCTCTGATTTGGCTCAATCTGCCATCCTGATTCCTTGTCCTCGATCCTCACTGGCTCATGGTGCTTTCTAAGAACTCTGGGAAAAAGAATTCCAGAAGATGATTTTAAACTGGAGACTGTGGTTTCTTGGAATTTTAAGAATTAGAATCCTCCTGGAAAGGCTCCCTTGCAATGGGAAACTTGGCACTGCCTTGGAGAGACCCTAAAGAAGTCTCATACAGTTATATAGTTCTATCAAAAATGAGCACGGATACTTTAACAGGGGCCTTCTCAATATTGATGAATGTTTCTTTTGAAAAAGAATATTATTTCTTGAGGTCAGAAGTTCTGAAAATTGTGGGGCCTCACTTCCGGTCTCATAGCAAAATTATGGTAATACAGTAGAAAGGCATAGATATTTTATTTTATTTTTGTTTCTATAGTTTGTTTTGCTTAAGAATTTCATAGTAAAAATCCTTTTTATTAGTGCATGTTTAGAATGTGTAATGGTTGGGGTGCCTCAGTCTTCTGGCCAACCCCCAGCCGAGCAGGATCCTGGGAGGAGGGGCTCCGGCGGAGGGAAACCACATCCCGGGTGGCCTCGGTCTTTGGGCTGCCTCCCTGCCTATCAGCCTCCTGGAAGGAAGGGCCCCCGGTGCCCGGCAAGCCACAGGGTGGGGAGCGCAGGCCCTCTTCCCGGCCCCCATCATGGCATGTGCCCGAATGTAGGGGCTCCAGTGCATGGGAAGCCATGTGGCAACAAGTGCCTTTGCACACCAATCCTCATGCCAGGTGCTGCCATTCAATTGAGAACTACCATGACACAGAGAAACAATGACACAATTGGCTCACCACGCACCTGCTGCAGGTGCCCACCCACGGATGTGAGTGAATCATT
>NW_004955547.1:3062952-3063702 GCF_000276665.1 Chinchilla lanigera | reverse complement strand
GTTGTCATTGAAGACATAATCTTACCAGGAGGGGCAACACTCCTATAAGCTTTCTGATGAAAAGAAAACACAATCTTTTCTGCCTTTATACAGTGGTTACATTGCTTAATAACTCAGTATATCTGAAATTGTGCAAAAACCTTTGCATTTGTTTGCATGCACATGTGGCTGGCTCTGGGCTCAACCATTATATGTGATGGGGCATCCAAACATTGTGCAGGAGGTCTAGCCTAATTTGGGTCCTGGTCACTAAATATCAGTCACAACTTCCTCTATCACAGTGACAAGCAATATGTATCCATAGATTTCCAAAAGAATCCTCAGGCAGCATGGCTTCTTCAGGCTAGTTTTGTGGTTGGAATATTCTGGGAGAACTCGAGGCACATCCTCTGCCACCCTGTGTGTTTTGTGGGAAAGAGTTGTGAGCAAGTGATATGTATATCTGGTTAATATTATGTAGACTCCGGAATTGTGTAATTTTCCTCATTACTTTCTATTTTCTTTGCCATGACAGCAACTTATTCTCTTAAAAGAAAAAGGACAATTAAGAGCAGAACCTAGGGATTTCTTTTAGGTCAAGAAAGAGAAATCAGCCAAGAGTTGAAGGGAGTGGTCATCAATGATGGGGAGAAGTGAGAAAACATACTTTCATGGAAGCCAAGAGGGAAATATATGACAGGAACATCCCAGCGAAGTCAATGTCAGACTCACAGAGGAGCAACAAGTCAAGATATTCTAGAAATACAGTCA
>NW_004955547.1:3046733-3051010 GCF_000276665.1 Chinchilla lanigera | reverse complement strand
CGCCGGAAGCCCACCTTCCGGGGAACCACGAGGCCGGGAGTGAGTGGCCGGTCCAAAGACCCAAAAAACCGGCGCTCCCTGCCCAAGGCTCCCTTTGCCCGGGGGCCCACCCTCCGGGAGCCAGCAGGCAGGAAGCTAGCCAGCCAGAAGGCTGGCGCTCCCCACCCGCAGCTCCCTGTGCGAGGAAGCCCTCCTTCCGGGAAACCACGAGGCCGGGTGTGAGTTGCCAGTCTGAAAACCGGCGCTCCCCGCCCGAGGCTCCCTGTGCGCAGGGGGCCCCCATCTTAATTCTTTTTACATCTCTTTCCTATCCCCTTTCCCAGCCCGTCTCTTGGTCTCTTTCCCATTGGCAAGAGATCTCCCTTTCCTATTATCTGTCTTTAATTTTGTCCTTTGATTTACTTACACTTTGAGTTTCTCATATAAGGGGTAACATTACATCATTTAAGCTTGTGTATTTGATTTATTTCACTTAGTATTATGGTCTCAAGGTACATTTATTTTTCTACAAATGATTCATATTTACTCTTCTTAATAACAGAATGATACTCCATGTGTATGAAAACGACATTTTCTTTATCAGTTCATCTGGTGAGGGGCATATAAGCCACTTCCAAGATTTAGCTATCAGGAATTGTACTAGTATAAGCATTGCTATGCATGTATCATTATAATATGATGTCTTTATTTCTGGAAGATACATAGAAAGGGAAGAATTGAATTGAATTTCTAGTTTTAGCTTTTTAAAGGAATCTCCATGCAGATTTCTTTGTTGGTTTTATTAGTTTACATTCCCACCATCAATGTAGAAGTGTTTCTTTTCCCCTGCAGCCTTGCCAACATTTGTTATTCTTTGATTTTTTAATAACAGCTATTCTTTCTGTAGTAAGAATCTCAGTGTTGTTTTAATTTGCATTTATCTAATGGCCAGTAATGTTGAACATTTTAAAAATGTATTTATTGGTTATTTGTATTTCTCCTTCTGAGAAGTGTTTCTTCATTTCAGTTGCCCAATTTTTTGATTTGGCATTTTATTGGCAGGGTCTAATATTTTGAGTTTATCTAATATCTCTTCTAGATATTACTCCTCTATATAAGCTATAGGTGGAAAATTTTTTTCCCATTCTGTAGGTTACCTTCTTATAGTTCTGGCTGTTTCCTTTGCTATGTCAAAATTTTAAATTTGTAACAATCCCAATTGTTGGTTCTTGTATAATTGGGGTTCTGCTGAGACAGCCCTTGAGAAGGCCTATGACTTCAGGGGTTTTACCTATTGTATCTTCCAAAAGATTGTTGTTTATTTTAACATTTATATCTTTGATCAATTTTGATTTTAGTTTAGAACATGGTTAGAGATATGGCTGTAGATTCAGTCTTCTGCATGAGTACAGTCAGTTCTCCCAGCACCATTTGTTAAAGAGCCTACCTTTGTCCTAGTGTATGTTTTCGTCTCATTTTGGCCCAAAGATCAGATGGCTGAATGTGTCTGGGGTTGTTTCTGGGTTCTCTATTCTGTCTCAATCACCCACATGTCTGTTTCAGAGTAAGTACCATGCTGTTTTTATCACCGTAGCTTTGTAATATAACTTCAAATCTGGGATTGTGATATCTTCTGCTATGCTCTTATTGCCAAGGATTGCTTTTGTTATTCTGGGTCTCTTATGGTTCCATGTGAATTTTAGGATTGTTTTGTGTAGTTCTGTGAGAAATGCTGTTGGTACAGTGTTACTTTGTTTTTCTTACTTGGTAGGTTTTTTTTGCCTTAATATCATTGCCAGTTATTGAACTATTCAGAGATTTTTGTCCAATTTTTGTAATTCATATATGTCTAAGAATCTATCCATTTCTTCAAGATTCTCCAATTTGTGGGATTACAATTTTTCATAGTAGTTACTGAAGAGCTTCTGCATTTCAGCAGTGTGTGTTATAATTTTACCTTTTTCATTTCTAATTGCATGATGTGGGTATTTTCTTTCCTTCTTTGGTAAGTTTGGTTAAGTGTTTGTCTATTTTGTTTAGTCTTTCAAAGAACTAGCTTTTTGATTCATTGATTCTTTGTGTTGTTTTTTTAGTCTCAACTTCTGCTCTTATATTTATGGCTGCCCCCTTTGTATAAGGTTTGGGTGTGGACTGTTCCTGTTTTTTAGTATCTTGAGGTGCATGATTAGCTTGTTTATTTGAGCTCACTCTGTTTTTCTAATGTGAGCATTCACAGCAATAAATTTCCCTCTTAGGACTGCTTTCATTGTGTCACATAGGTTTTGGTATGTTGTACTGTCATTATCTTTTGACTCTGGGAATTATTTAATATCTTTTGTGATGTACTGAGTGGTCAGCAGTGTATTATTTAATGTCCAGGTATTTGTAAACTTTCAGGGTTTTTTTATTTTGCAGTTGATTTCTAGTTTCATTGTCCTATGATCTGATGGTGTACATGGGATGATTTCAGTTGTTGTGTATTTATTCGGGTGGTTTCTATGGAGTCGTGTGTGATCTGTTTGAAGAAAGCTTTATGTGCTGCTGAGAAGAATGTGCATTCTGTTGTAGGGTAGAATGCTCTGTAGAGAGCTGTTAAGCCCTTTTGTTTGAAGATGTATTTCCACTCTGAAATTTCTTTGTTAATTTTTGGTGTAGTTTGTCTGTCTATTTGTGAATACGGGGTGTTGAGGTCATCCGCTATGAATGTGTCAGTGTTTATTTGATCTTTTATGTCCAATTGTGTTTCTTTTACCAAGTTAGGTGCATGATATTTGGTTCATATGTATTTACACTTGTTATCTCTTCTTGTTGAATTGTTGCCTTAACTAATATGAAGTGACTTTCTTTGCCTCTTCTGAGAACAAAATTGGTACCCTTGCTTGCTTATGGGGTCGTGTTGTGTGGAATATTGTTCTCCATTCTTTGGTTTTTAGTCTATAAATTTCTTTTGGAATACATGAGTTTATTGAGTGCAGCAGACCATTTGGTTTTGTTTTTTGATCCACTCTGCCAATGTGTGTATTTTAACTGGGATGTTGAGGCCATTCACATTGAGAGTTATTACTGAAAGGTACTGATTTATTCCTGTCATTGCATTCTTTTCTGCTTTTGACATTGTTTTTCTCATCTTTTTGAGACAGGGTCTCACTATGCATTTTGGCTGGCCTTGAGTTCACTTTGTAGCCTAGGCTGGTCTCAAACTCACAACAGTCCTCCTGCCTCAGCCTCCTGAATGCTGGGATTGCAGGTGTGTGCCACCATGCTCAGCTCTGCTTTTACCTCTTTTCTTTTTTTCTTTTAACTACTCACCTTGCTTGATGTATTCATTTAATTTGACTTTTTGGCTTTCTTGGCTTTGCTGTCTCTAGTGCAGATATTCTTGAGTATTTTTTGGAGTGCTGGTTTAATATTCATAAATTTCTTAAGATGTTCTTTGTCATGGAATGTCTTTATTTCTCCATCAGTTTGTTTGCACATGAGCAATATAAGTATTTATTTGAAAAACATTTTCCATTTAAGTAAAATGGCAAATGGCCTAGAGTAGCTTCTAACTACTAATTGTGATTTGCCATCACAGTTACTTTCACCCACCATATTCAAAGATACAGCTATGGAAAACTATTTCATAATTTTTTGTAGAAAAATATATACAGTCTCTCTAACAGAAAGTTAATTAGAACAACAAAGCTAGGCAATTTAAAGGTAAAATGAAACAAGGTGATATCATAAACACAAATAAATAAATATGCACAACAGAGTCTATGCCAACAGCAAAGAACATCCTCTTCACAATGTCAGAAATAGTATCAAAAGTGAGAATGATCTAAGATCCTAGGCTAAAGTTTATCTAATAACACAATATGGTTAAGATGGAGGGAAGAATAAAAATAGTGTGAGCTAGACGGGAAAGGTGGCTGCGAGCTGACTTTGGCTCCCAGGGTGAGTTCCTGCCCAGCTTCTCTGCCGGGCCAACTGAAGGTGAGAAATGCATACTTAGAACCATGGGTGGAAAGTGGCCCAGTCTTCTAAGTCCATTTCAAATGTTTCTATTCAGCGGTTTCTTTTTCTCACCTGACTTTTGAGAATCTAAAATACAGCTGACAGTGTCATCAATTAAAACAATGCTTTCCCAGATCTGGGTGCATATGAGTAAAACTCAAAAGCAAAATCATTTGTGAAGCTACATCTCAAGGCCTATCAACTAAATATGCACTTTGTGCAGAAATCTCACAGTAGAAAGCTTATTAAAATTTATCATGAATATCTAAGTTTGGGGGAAGTACATAAATATTCAGTGG
>NW_004955547.1:3044086-3046378 GCF_000276665.1 Chinchilla lanigera | reverse complement strand
CTTTTAAAGGTTGAAACACTTTACTCCAAGCTATCTTGACATTTAAAGTTTGTGTGGAAAATTCTACTATGGTACAATCCTAGTGGATTTACCTTTATAAATGATTTTTTTACTGTTCTCTGATAGTATTTAAGATTCTGTCTTTGTGTTGGACTTTTGGGGTTTTTGCCGACCTATGTCACGGGAAGCTTCTTTTCGTTGTAGATATTTGGCATTCTGTAAGCTTCATTTACCTATATGACAAGTTTTCCCCCATAATTGGATGTTTTTCTATGATTTCTGTGAACAGATTTCTAAGGGTGCTGTCCTCCAATTTCTTCTTCATTCCAATTAACCTTACATTAATTTCTTAGTAGTTGTTGGATGAATTTTCCTTGCTATCTAAATTGTTTTTAGCTTCTCTGAGTATATTATCATGTGATCCAATTTTGTACTTGCTCTCTGAAATTTTTTCTTCACATCAGTCATGTCTGTTGTTTATGTATTTAACAGTAATCTTTATTTCTGGGATTTCTGTTTGACACCTCTCTCTTTACAGAGTCTATTTCTTTGGGGAATTTGTCATTCATGTTTTGAACCATTTGGGTCAAATTTTTAATTTGTTTCTTCTAGAACCACAATGGTCAGTTTGTTTGAAATTTCCACTATCTTTCGAGTTATGTCATCTTTGAACTCTCTGAGTTTCTTTGCTTCCTCTCTAATCCTTTGGTACAGCTCAGCTATCTGGTGTTTGATTTCCTCTCCATCAGTTCCCCTTGGATCTGCCTTGCGGGAGTCGGGAGTATTTGGAGGCATTTTGTTGCCTTGCTTTTCCATGTTCCTTTATGTATGTGTGTGCTGAGTACTGAGGTCAAATAGAGTGAAGAGAATTTGCTGTTGGTATAAGATCGCTCTAGTTAGATTCTATTTTCCAGGTATGTATTCTTGGCTTTATTTGTCAAGAGGTGTTATTTACCACTTCAGTCTACTCAATTCAGCTGGGTTGGACCCTGTCCTTGTGTTGCAAGGATAGAACTTGTACTGGTTATAATAGTGTGAACAGAGCCAACCACACATCAATCATAAACATTAAAACTTGTTTTGATAATTTCACCTTTCTGTCAATACCTCTTATAAACTAAATTACAATCCTATTTGTAGTTCATCTGGGATATGGAGAGTGTTAGGAAGGAGAGAAGAAGAGGAAAAGAAAGAGGATATGTCAGTAGTGAGAGAGGGAGGTAAGAAAATTGGTCATTAGGTAAAAATTATTTTTATAGCTGGGTAAAGGGCTAATGTTGAGGCAGTTTTTGAGTGTATTTGTCTAAGTGAGGAGAAGTGTGCAGAGATGTGAAAGCGTATTTAGACACTGAGGGAGGTAGTGTGATTGTTGCAACCTGTTCATATAGTTGTAGGTCGTTTTGTTTGGATTCTCTAAGCTTATTTGTAGTGAAGTGTTAACCTGGGCATGCCCAGGTTAATTCTTACTCTTTACTGCAGTCATACAGGGTCCAGTTTTAAATATGCCATTTGACAAGTGGAGAGGAGATTGGGGAAGGCAATGTGGTGAGAAAATGAGGAAAAGAGGAGAAAAATGAATAGGAAGAAAAGAAAGTGAGAAAAAATAAAAAGGAAGAATAGCTTTATAAAACAGGGAGCATATCAAGGGGAAAATCTTTTCTTTAATACTAAAGGTAAAAAAACTAACAACAATGAAGACAAAATCAAGACAACACAAAAACAACAAAATGATACATGACCTCAAAACAAAATGATAGGAATTAACAATGGTTGCTACATTACATACTGTTATCATCAACGAAGTAGCTAAGTCATGGGGGGCGGGGGCAGGGAGAATCTTAAAGAATAAAAGTGAAATTTTGAAACAATACCAATAAAGAAGCAAGAGCAGCATAAAAATAAATAAAAAATAGAAAGATGAAAATGAAAATGGAAAACAAAAAAGCAACCAAAGTGACCCAAGTCACACAAACAAGGAAAAAAAAAAAAAACCCTCCAGAAACCAAAATAAAAACAGAAATAAGAATAAAAACATTCATGGAGTTGCTACAGCATTAACCCAGGGGAGCCACACAGCTCTCTCCACACTGGAGTCACAGCCTGATTGCAAGCAATGCTTTCTCAACTCAAGCTGTGGTTGCAAACTATGCTCTGAGCATGATCAGCTGCATGCTTCTGTGAATCAAATGCCTCAGTGGGTTTATGGGAAAAGCAGTGTGGTGTAGTTCGCCCAACTCCTGGTTCTCCAGTCGGTTGAGTTCTCTCAGGGACCTCATATTCTTTCACTCCCTT
>NW_004955547.1:3042594-3043296 GCF_000276665.1 Chinchilla lanigera | reverse complement strand
TGTGTGTGTGTGTGTGTGTGTGTGTTGGGGGTAACAAGATTCCTTGTTCTGTCTAGTTTGTGAAATACGGACTCCTGGGACATGGAGGAAGTAGGGGGCCGTGTCTTTTTCTCACCTTCTCCTGATAATCTGTTCCCTTCCTCCTCTCCCCTGCCCTCACGTCCCCCTCAGACACACTGCCACACTCACACAGCCCTCCTCTTCTTTAGATCAGCCCGCCTACCATCTCTACTGTCTGGGGTGTGAGCTGACATCCAGAGCATCCTGATGCTTCAGAGACCTTTCTACCCATGCCTGGCGTGCACCTGGGGAACAGTGGCTGGGAAGGGACAGCCAGTCAGCACGCTGTATTGAGCAACACTGTATGCTGAAGCTGCTTCTGGGAGCCAGGGCCTGGGGAGGTGGTGGAAGAAACAAGGAAGCAAGATCAACTCAGGACAGCGGTGTCTAAACACATGTGGGTTGTGAAGCCCCGAGAGAACCTGCGAAAGCTTTCCTGCCTGTCCTCAGCGAAACGGCACCTCCCAGGGCAGCCCCCAAGAGGGCAGGAACTGCCCAGAGCCCAGTGGTGGCTTCCTTATGGATGCTCCAGGGACTCGTGCTTAGGACCCCAGCTGGGGGTTTTATCATCTGAGACTTCTAATCTTGGCTCACACCTTGGGATAAGAAAAGAAGGGGAAATGGAGGTAGAGTCAGAGAGCA
>NW_004955547.1:2985342-3036039 GCF_000276665.1 Chinchilla lanigera | reverse complement strand
GAGTCTTCTGATGTTCATCCATCGCTGCCTGTCAGTGACAAGCTTGCCTCCCTAGCTGCTTCACAGAGTCCCCAGGCACTATATAGTTACTGAGAGTTAAGTCAGTCTACATGTGCATCTTGCTCTTGTATAAAGCCTTTGATTGCAGCCTGCCTGGAGTTCCCTCAGTGTCACAGAACCAGGAACAGGGAAACACTCCTTATATCCTGTTTACTTTCTCCATGAAAACCCACAAGATGAAGGACAGCTTTGTAGGCCAGCTTGCCTCTGACAAGGTGCCCATCTGCCCACATCACAGTAGTGCTCCGTAGCATCTCTCCTCATAGAGAAGTTCTACCTGGGACAGAAGAGGAGCAAGGAAAGCCATGAGACAGGTCTTAATAGAATCTCGGAACTGTCCTTGGCATGCGTGACCTGGGCCAGGAGGCTTGCACAGGCCTGGGTGACAGCCAGTCTCTTGTGGGTTGGTCCAAAACAGGGAGCAGCATCCTGCAGAAGGTCTCTTTCTCAGGTTGAGAAACCAAATCTTAATCTCCTCTTCTGATGATTGTACAAAAATCAAGTTGCTTGACAGATGCACACACAAACAGGAGAAGTTTGCAATCAAAGCAAGTTGTGGAATGGAGCTGATCAGTGAGATTTTTAATGGCTATTAGCTTGATGATCACTCACCAAGAATAGCTTCCAGGCAGACCAAACCCACGCATAAGTCGGCTCACACCCAGGTAAAGCAACACCCAGTTGAGGAGTATATAAGCGGACCCTTGCAGTCTCCTGACAACAGAATTCAATCTCCAGCTTTGGCTCTCATCAGGAGCCTTTGACTTTCTTCAGTGCGCAAAGGCATCATGAGTTGTCAGATCTCCTGCAGATCTCGAGCAGGAGGAGGATTCCGGGGCTTCAGCAGTGGCTCAGCCATAGTTTCTGGAGGGAGCCGGAGATCCACTTCCAGCTTCTCGTGCTTGAGCCGCCATGGCGGTGGCGGTGGCGGTGGCGGTGGAGGCTACGGCGCAGGCGGCTTTGGCAGTCGGAGTGTGATTGGCCTTGGAGGGAGCAAGAGCATCTCCAGTAGTGTGGCTGGAGGTGGCGGCTTTGGTTCCGGTGGTGGATTTGGTGGCAGAGGAGGTGGCTTTGGAGGCTTTGGAGGTGGCAGCAGCTTCCGAGGAGGCAGTGGCTTTGGAGGCGGTGGTTTCGGTGGAGGCGGCTTTGGAGGAGGCAGCTTTGGAGGAGGCCGCTTTGGAGGCGGCGGTGGACCTGGAGGTTTTGGGGGTCCTGGTGGCTTCGGGCCTGGAGGATTCCCTGGTGGAGGCATCCATGAAGTCTCTGTCAATCAGAGCCTCCTGCAACCCCTCGATGTAAACGTAGACCCAGAGATCCAGAAGAGAAAGTCTCAGGAGCGGGAAGAGATCAAAACTCTCAACAACAAATTTGCATCCTTCATCGATAAGGTCAGTTAGAAGTGGCTCCTTCTGATGTTCAGGGCTGTGGCTTCCAGTGATCGTTGAAAAGGAAGCCATACAGCTTAATTCCTTTTAGGAGCTACTGGAGTGGCTTTGCAGCCCGGCTTGTTTAAATCCCAAACGTGGAAAATAGCTGGGTGTGCAGGATATTTCTGTAACAGTCTGCAGTTAGGCATCACTTGCTTCTTTTCTTTTCTTTTTCAGTCCAAATATTTATAGAAAATTCTGGCAATTATAGGAAAATTGTTACAGGCAATTAATGAATCCAGCAGGTCTGGCCATGTGATTGCAGGTATTGAAAGGGGTTGGTGAGATATTTTCTTCCTCAGTAGTTTTTTCCTTCCTTAGAAATTCATTACTCTATTAAATTCCGTGAAGTGGAACTTGAAATATCTGTTTGAAATTCCAGCCTGCCAGAGAAACATTCTCAATTTGCAAACCCTAAAGTCTTTAATATAATGGTGTCGCTTTGGGTGTTACTGGGCTTTCTCCTATTTCAAGGCAGAGAAACCTGTCTTGTTTGAATTACACAGGAATTTACAGGGCTCTTAAAAACCAGCCAAGGAGCCCTGCCCTCCAGGACCCATGCCTAGCATCCTGGGTTGCAGCTCCAGCAGATACCTGCTTTTGGTTTGCCCCAGAATTTATGGGACATTAGCAGGGATGCAACAAGGATCAGGGAGAAAAATGGCCTGGGGTCTTGGGAGCAGCTGTGAACAAAGCAGTGGGTGTGAAGTAGAAGAGTTCTGTGCATGGAGCCAGTGGTAGTATTAGGAATTTTGTGCATGGGAAGAACCAGTGGTAGCATTAGGTGTCCATAGAACTTTCCAAGTGTGAAGGTAGGGAGCTCAGAAGCTCTGCCAGGCACTCTCCAGGCTCCCTCTGGCTGTAGCGGATGCAGCTTTGTGACTGTCTTCTGTCCCCAAGCAGCACCAGAGCTGCCCAATGCAGGTGTCTTGCTAGTGTGAAAGGTGGCCTGGGCCTTATGTGTTCTTCCTCCCCGCATGGCAGGTGCGCTTCCTAGAGCAGCAGAACCAGGTACTTCAGACCAAATGGGAGCTACTGCAGCAGATTGATGTGGGATCCCGCACCACCAACCTGGAGCCCATCTTCCACGCCTACATCAACCAGCTCCAGAAGCAGGTGGATGCGCTCACTTCAGAAAAAAATGCACAGGATTCAGAGCTGAACAATGTACAGGATCTTATGGAGGATTATAAGAAAAAGTAGGTGGCTGAGTAAATCCTGAGTGGAAATAGATACTGAACAGAACCAGCCAATCACTCATCTACCATTTGCATTTGTGTGATAAAAGGGCTTGGCAGCTGCATATTTGTTGATTATTTATGAGGAAGACATAAAGTTTCAGAGATCTTATTTCTTTTTACATGGTTGAGAGTTAACTTGTAGAAATCCATTCTCATTTGGGGTATGAATTTTGGTGTTTATTATGCCTGGAGAATGGGACATTTGGGATGAATGCAGTAGAAAAAGGAAAAGAAAAAAAAGACCCAGAACCAATCTTACTGTTGTATCACTTTGGTCCCAACAGGTATGAGGATGAAATCAACAAACGCACATCTGCTGAGAATGATTTTGTGACACTTAAAAAGGTGAGCAAGGGCATGTCATGGCCGGGGTGGGAACCGGGTATGTCACGTCACACTGTGTCCAGATAGACACACCAGAAAACAGTGATAAGTACACATAGCGCAGCCAGAGAAAGGGGTGAGATATGCCTGTCTCTGGTTCTCTTAGGGCAGAAAGTCTCTACAATTTGATATTCTGAAGCTCATCTTCTAAGATGTTCTGCATATTTGACAGAACACTACTGTCACTCCCCTATGTAAAGCCTATATTAGATCAAAAGAAATGCAAACACAGAAAGCACTTTATTCTCCTTTGAAAGGGTTGGGGAGGAATGAGACGTCCCTTAGAATGCCTGCTTACAGTTGCTGTTGGTTGTGCTGACATAGGTTTGAGCAGAAGGCCTGAAAGCATGGCTTCTCAGCCTGGTTCCTTCAAAGGACTCATGTATAATTAAGAAACCTCAGGAGAGGCAGGGTGAATAGATAGGATGGGAGGGTTGAGGACTGTGGAAGGGCAAAGAGGCCACTGTGCCCATTGAGCAAACACACTATGTCTCAGACAGGAGGGAAAGACTGGTTAGAAAAGCTTGATCCCATGCAAGTGCTTTGGGTTACGGATGGGACATTACGTAGCAGTGCTCATGGGCAGAGGGGGATGGTAGACTGCATGCCAGATGAGGGCCCCTCAGGGTGTGGCTCCTTTGGAGGTGCCTGGTATTTTGGAGAGCAGCTATCGGGAACTGGGTTGAAAAGAACAACAGAGAAGCTGAGATCCTTACGGGGGCAAGGTAGGGGGCATGCGTTTCACCAGAGGCTCTGGGCCTTCTGTTCAGGATGTGGACAGTGGCTACATGAACAAGGTGGAGCTGCAGACCAACGTGGACACACTGACACAGGAGGTTGACTTCCTGAGAAGGCTCTATGAGGCGGTAAGGAGGTTTTTCCTAGACAGGCCTATACTTCCACACTTCCCATTGAGTCCTATTCACTTGGTGAAAAGGTGATAGAAGTGGGGTTTATGGGCTGGCTGACTTCCAATAGTCATGTTTCTCGTCCACTAGTGGGGGAGGAGGTACACAGCACAGGCACTGGGGGAGAGGAACTTTTCTCCTTTAGATGTCACAGGAGGTGAGATTCAGGAAACACCAGGTCAAGTTCTCATCCCTCCATCTCCCATAGGTCCACCTCCCCTTAAGAAGGGGCCTGTTCTATGTGTCATGTGCTGCACAGGTGAAAATGCAGCATCTCCCCACCTTCCTGGACTAAGGGCATATACCATTTCTGAAATAGGATGTAAAATTTAAGGTATTAAATGGAGCATGGACCAGCTTTCTGGGGGCATTGACTGGTGTACGTGGTGAAGACAGCTAAGTAGTAGGCTCAGAAATATGGATTTCCCTCTTCTTTCCATACAGTTCTGAGGACAACCTTGCTAGAGGCTGTGAAATGATGGTGATGTCACTTTTCATCCCACCCAGGAGATGCTTAGTCTGAGAGTCTGTGTGTTTCACTAACACGAGGTGGGGAGGCCTTCTCACTATCTGTGGTATGGGCAGAAAGTCATGGCCACACTTCATTATGTGTTGTAGGAAATGTCCCAGGTACACGAGACTATCACAGAAACCAACGTTATCTTGTCCATGGACAACAACCGCAACCTGGACCTGCAAGGCATCATTGCTGATGTCAAGTCCCAGTACGAGGATATTGCCCAGAAGAGCAAGGCTGAAGCTGAGACCCTGTACCACAGCAAGGCAAGTACAGGAGAAGCAGGGGCAGCCCCAGCTCCTTACAACAAACCAGGCTTCATCCTGAGTCAGGATGTATACAGTGGGATTGCCGGTGTGTTTCACCAATGAAGTTGGCCATCCTTCTCAAGAGAGTGTTGAGAATGGCACCAAGTTCTTGGGGAAGATGTGAGATCATCACCAACCTCCCATGAATATGACCACCACTTTCAGCCAGTTGCCAACCTTTCCTTAGCTGAAGCCAAGCTTCTCCCAGGCTGGAGGGGGTGTGACCCGTCCTCCTTTTCCCCCATTAGTATGAGGAGCTGCAGATCACTGCAGGGAAACATGGAGACAGCGTGAGAGAGCTCAAGATGGAGATCAGTGAGCTGAACCGCATGATCCAGAGGCTTCAAGGGGAGATCTCGCATGTGAAGAAGCAGGTGAGGCCTGGTCTGTACAATGGACCTAAATGTGCTGGTTGAGTGGGGGTTAGGTGGAGTGGGGTAGTTGTATCTCTGAGTGTGCGGTTGTGTGTGTATGTGTGCATATGTGTGTGTGTGTGTGTGTGTGTGCATGTGTGAAACTGAGACATTCTCAGCTAAACATAATTTAAGGCTATAATATTTAGAGGGGTCTAAAGGACATTCTAGAAAAAGGATCAGCAAGGGAAGAGAATTGTGTTCAATTTTTGGTTGTCTACTCAGGTAAAGGGGGAAATAGCAAATCAAGCACAGGTTAGCTTGACTTGCTATGCATTTCAGATGTAGTTTCCCATTTGTGGGTGGCACAGGCTCTGGGCAGCATCCAACTGGTTTCATGGAGGACATTGAGTGTTTTAGGGAGCTGATCTGGGGCTGGCCATTGGCCTTGGGACAGAAAATGAGGGGCAGAGTAGGCTCCAGAAGCAGGAGAATTTCTGCAAAGCAGCCTGCATAGAGTGTCTTCATTTGCATCTACAAAGTGGGATAACTCCTGGCCCTATGCTGTGAGGGTCAAGGCCATCCTTGGGAGCCCCGCTGGGCCCAGGCAAAGGGAAGGTGTGAAGAAGAGGTCCTGGAGACAGCAGCAAGTTTTAGCACAGTTGTTTGCAACATCCGCTAGCCCCAAGGGTGTCCAGCACCTCTGGAGCCAGTGATTCTCTCCTCCCACACTGAACATCTCTGCTCCTTTCCGCATCTGCCAGGCTGACTCCACTGTCTGTACAGAAAGAAACCTTCCCTCCTTTCTTCTTCCTTCTCTTACAGTGTAAGAGTGTACAAGAGGCCATTGCCGATGCTGAGGAGCGTGGAGAACGTGCCATCAAAGATGCCCAGAACAAACTCACAGACCTGGAGGAGGCCCTGCAGCAGGCCCGGGAGAACCTGGCCCGGCTGTTGCGAGACTACCAGGAGCTGATGAGCGTCAAGCTGGCCCTGGACATCGAGATTGCCACCTACCGCAAGCTGCTGGAGGGCGAGGAGT
The DNA here is from genome assembly GCF_000276665.1 of Chinchilla lanigera. Taxonomy (NCBI): domain Eukaryota; kingdom Metazoa; phylum Chordata; class Mammalia; order Rodentia; family Chinchillidae; genus Chinchilla; species Chinchilla lanigera. Next base: position 3,029,799 of record NW_004955547.1, on the reverse strand, counting down.
GCAGGTGAGGGGCACTGGGAGCGGAGAAGGTGCCCAGGTCTAGTTTCTCCTTTCTCCTGGAACTAGGGCCAGAGTGAGGGCAGGCAAAGCAGAGGGTGGGGCCAGCAGGCACTTACAACGCTCTTCATAGAGCAACTCAGGACCCAGAACATTAGTGTAGAGTTGTACAACAAGGCCTTTTGAAACAAAGTGAACCAGGCAAATAATTATGCATTTTCTGAGTGAGAAAGCAAAATCACGTGAAAATGGAATGGTTTTAGAAAATCTGAAATGTAGTCTCCTCTGCTTACTATTAGAATGTGCTCACTGTCTGGGACATGCTAACTCCAGTAGGTGCAGACCTGATTCTTTGCAGGTTTCAAGAGATGCAATGAATCAATGTCAAATCTTCAAAGAGGGGCCCCTTACTTCCCCTGTAGTCTAAAAACTTTGTGGTGTTATCAGTACCCCTGGTGATTTCATGTGGCAGAAGCAATTGGAAGGGGAAAAGCCACCCCGGGTCATCCACAAACCATTGTAACAAAGGGAGCAGCTTTTTCTGACTGTTGCCCTGTGTCTGGCTGGTAACAGGGAGGAGGAAAGGCTCCAGGGCAGCAGAGGACGGGGAGGGAGAGAGGAACAGGTAGGCTGTACAGAGCTGTAGTTCTTTCTGAATTGAATATTCACAGGAAAACCTCATTTAAAAATTTTAGAGAGGGAATTCTGAATAACGGACCCCTAAAATAGATTTAAAGAAATGTCTTTGCACAGTCAGAAGTGAATTTGGTGTTCAGTCACTCTGAATCAATGTTCATTCTAATCCAAGGAAAAGCTTGGGATAGATTGAGATGCCAGGCTGTGCATATAACTGTGGGGTCTGTCACCATCTTTGGCATCAGGCAGCATAGAAGGGAGTGGGATGTATAAGCCTCTGCAGGCTGATCATATTGACTAATCTGCACACTTGGAGATGGAAGTCATAAAATATGATGCATGCAGAGTCTACCCACCCTGCCACAAGTTCTTTTCTTTCTCTCCCTAACAGGATGTCTGGAGAACTCAGTGACAATGTGACTGTGTGTAAGTAGTGGGGTGTGGTCCTGTTGTACGTGGCAGTGTGTGGGGTAGAGGTGGGCAGTGCAGTCAGAACACTATCTCTCCTGCAGCCGTGACAAGCAGCACCATCTCTTCAAATACGACATCCTTTGGAGGCCAAGGTTCTGGAGGCAGAGGATCCAGTCATGGAGGAGGAGGAGGATATAGCTCTGGAAGTAGCAGTTATGGCTCTGGAGGCAGAAGATCGGGCTCCAGAAGTGGTGGAGGAGGCTCTAGCTTTGGCAGTTCCAGAGGAGGCTCCAGTTCTGGAGGAGGATATGGCTCTGGCAGTGGTTCTGGAGGTGGTAGAGGGGGCTCTGGTTCTGGAGGTGGATATGGCTCTGGTGGTGGCTCTAAAGGAGGTTCCAGCTCTGGAGGAGGATTTAGCTCCAGAGGTGGTTCCCGGGGAGGCTCTAGCTCTGGAGGGGGAGTTTCTAGCCTTGAAAAGGTTGGTTCTGCCTCTGTTGAAGGTTTCAGTTCTGGTGCGACCTTCTCTTTTAGATAAAGATGGGGCCTTCCTGGTTCTTCCACTCTAGAATACGGAAGCCTGTTTCCTTCCCTCTAACTGACAGCATGACAAATTTGCTATCCACCTCTGATGGCAAATGAATGCTCATATACAGTTTCTAAAGGTCTTCTTTTGAAATCAATTACTGTAGTTAGAGACAGTGACACTCATTGTTTTCTGGGGGAAGAATCTGCATTGTCCAAGTTGGTCTTCCAATCATGCCTCTACTCCTGGTCCCCCTGTCTCTTTGCTTTTCCCACTTGGGGGTCCTCTTCTGGAAAGGTATTCTATTGAGGACCCCAGGGCTGCCCACTGATGTCATCTCAAAGCCCGTGCCTCTCTCATGGAGGTGCCCTAGGAAGGGTGCTTCTGTGTACATAGCCCCTCTTATCAACTCCACTTCTGAGTGCTGTGGTCTGGGTGTCTGCACAATAAATTCATTTGCAACTTATGTCATGTGATGTTTGTTTTATGCCAAGGAATGGTGGGGGTGAGTAGCCACAGAAGGAAGAGATTTGGACATGATGAGAAGAAGGTCTCCTTGATGAGGGCAACACTCCCAAGGGAGTGTTGCATCCCGGAGCCCATGGTGTTTTCCTCTGGAAGGAAGGAAGCGAAGCTGGTCCTGGAGTCTGGGCCAGATGTGATGTTCTCAGAGAATATTGGCTAGGCAGTGGTCATAGGGATTTATGGAAAATTCTCCTTCTAGAAAGAATCACTGTAGTCATTTCTTTTCAGTGCAAACCAGCTGAGCCACTGAGCATCCACCCGGGCTTCTGTAGCTCTGAACTTCCCAGGCAGAGTTCTCTCAGGCCACCATGAACTAGGGGCTCTCTAGTTCTGCACAGATCCCCCATTTCTGCAGGTGTGCACCTCCTGGATGCTCTGTGTATCTCTGAAATGGATTGCTTGGGGAGTGTGTGCAGAATCTGACATGGTCTCACTTAACAGACTTGTATTTTCTCAGCAGAGTAAGTCCCATCCCAGTCAGCAAATAAAGGATCCTTCTTCCCTAATCCAGGGCTCCTTGGATCCCTGGCCCTCAGCCACTCCAGTTAGGGTGGGCTTCTCCTGTCGGTTTGGAGACGATTTCAGTTCCTTCCCCAAAAGGCTTTATTACCTGCCTTGGGCTTCGAGGGAGATAGGAATGGTTGGGCAAGGGATTGGTAGTGGGCCAACCAGAGTTGCCCAATGGGAGTTGATGGCTTGGGTGCGGTTAGGATATGCATGTAGTGTTCACACTCAGCAGATAAGGTTTTAGATAACGCAGAAAAAAATTCCTAAGGATTCTTTTTGTTTCTTATTCCATTCCAGCTTTGAGACCTTGGAAAGGCCTGTTTGAGCCTGTGACCTCTTTCTTGTCCCCCTGAGGACACAGGGGTAGCTTTTAGCAGTGCATGGGGTAGCTCTCATAGGGAGCTGTCATTGTCACAGACCAAGCTGACAGTGCTGGCAGAAGGGGCTCCAAGGGCGTCTCCTAGCAAGGTGACAACACAGGAGGCTGAGCATTCTCAGGTGATCGGCTGCTTTGAGCAGGGCCCCTGGAAATGTCCAGGGCTCAGTCAGGTGGAAAGGTCTGCGGAGGTTAGGGTGCAGACTGGGAAGGGGAGTATAGGTGGGTGGCTCTTAAACAGAGCACAGCACTCAGAAAGCAGAGTCAACAAGAGGGGCTATGTGTACAAAAGCAAGGCTCCACAGGCCACCTCCAGGAGAAAGGTATAGGCTTAGTGGTGCAGAAAGCCTCATCCTGGGGGTGAGGAGACTTAAACACTGACCTTCAGCCTTAGGGATCCTGTTGTATGACATTGAATAAAGTCATTTCTTATCCTAAAGCTCAATTTCTGTATCAGTTTATGGGAGCGGAATGAGATTGTCAGTCTAGATCCTTCCAGCTCTGATGGCAAGAATTGACCTGTGCTTCTTTCAGACTCTGGCCTGATGAGCATGTGGGACACAGTGTCAGGGAAGAGGCATAGAAACTCTGTGTGAGGATGCATGTGGCAAAAAATTTCAAATTTTCCACTTTGGATCAGCACAAGCCTGATGGACCATGGGTGAGGCAAGGGATTGCCCTTGGTGACATGGGAACCATGACAGTGCCTCCCACAGGGAGCTTAGGGTCCATGTAGGGACAGATGAGAAACTTACAAACGGCTCTGCCTCCAAGGCAGAATGTAATTAAAAACTAATCTGGGAGCAGTAGTGGACACTAAAGTCATCTACCCATTTATTAACAACGCATATTCTTGGCTCCATTCTCCTCCCCCAATATTTACCACAGAGGATTGGAATAGAGCCTGGAAATCTGCATTGTAATAAGCTCCTGGATACTTCTGTGGCTAGTGATGAAGAGCCACACTTTGGAAAGTACTGATAGAGAGGTTATGGGAACAGGATATGGTGGGTTCAGTCTCTGGCACCTTGAAATTTTTCACTCAGTGAAAACTTGATGATCAGATAGGACCTGGAACAAGTTAATTCATCACCAGCCTTGATTACCCACTTGTAAAACAGTACTAACAATATCTTTTCATAGGGCTGTTGGGAAGATTATACACATTAATAAAGGATAAATGTTTATTCTGTAAGACCTGGGCCTTTGCAAGTGTGCTCTCATTATTATGACATTATTATGCAGTTATCTTTACTACTAAGGTATTTATTGTTATTATAAGTTATAGAGAATATTATGAGACTGAGGAGGTTTGTGGATGAGATGACTTCACATCCAAGCACTGAGGAATGTATAGAGTTAAGTAAGAAATAATGACAATACTGCATAAGCTTTTACAGAAGATTGAAGAAGGAATATTTTTCACTTTGATTTATAAGGCCAACATTATCTTAGTTCTAAAATTATATAAAGAATAAGCTAAGAATCTATAGCCCTCAAGAACACAGATTTGAAAATTCTCAACAAAGTATGAGTAAATGCAATGTAGAAATGTGTAAAAATTTATAGTACATCATGGCTGTGAGGTTTGTCTCAGAAAGGAAAGACTCAACTTCAGGAATCAATTACTCTATTCACCATATTGACATATAGTAGAGTAAAAACACACATGACCTTCTGATTTATTGCAAAAGTATTAGACAAAATTCAACATACATTTATTGTGAGAACAAACAAACCAAGTAACAACAGAGCAAACTAGGAGTTGAAAGGAAGCTCCCAGGCAATTCTCTAGCAGACTTGGTACTTCATCTTCTGGGATCCACAACAGATTGCCTCAGCACGTCACCGTCAGACTGGATCGCTAAGCCTCAAAATCACATGAGTCAGTTATGTAAAATAAATCTCTTCCAGATAGATAGAGATAGAGCTAAAGCTGGAGAAGGAGAGGGAGAGGGAGAGGGAGAGGGAGACAGAGAGTGGGGAAAGAGTTTCCTGCCATTGAGACACAGAGAAAAGAGATCATTTTCTTTAGCTTCACCCAGTACTGGGATGGCTGGCTTGATCTGGGACTGGGGAAAGGCTGGAGAGGCATGTGGGGTGGTGCTACCAGTCTTGGAGCAGTACCACTGAGTAGTGGACTGGGCATGGGCAGGATACAATGAGTAGCTGCCCCAGCTACTCTCAGTGAGAATTGATGCAATTCTCAGAATGAGACTAAACTATTAGTCAGGGATCAGGCCTAGAGAGTCCTCTCTTCTGAACCCCAGGAAGACTTTGCTTATTATTTTGGTTGTTTCTGTGCCAAAAGGCTAGCTGGAGAAGTCACTGACAACGTGAGCTACTGTGAATAGTCAGGACATCTCCTTTGCTGATGAGTTCGGTGTCACCCCATTTTTCTAAGAGAAAGAGTGAGGAGCGGCCTTCAGCTTGGAGACTGGGGACCGTGGACCCTGAACTCATCTGCAGGCACTGGCTGCATGGCCTTGATCAAATCGCCTCTTCTCTTGTGGCCCTATGGAGAGGGTAGGAAAAAGGAGCCACAAAGGCCCTGTGCACACAGGCTCTCCTGCTTGCCTCCAGGTAGAGGAAGTGGAGACCCTGCCTGCAAGACCTGTGATTTGGTGATAGAGAAGGGCCCAAGTGCTTGGAGCATGGGGGGATCCTGGCATTTGTAGCCACTGTTCCGTAACGTTTCAGGAAGATGCCTCTCAGAGCTGTGTGCGAGATGGACATTCAGTGACATGAAGCAGTGCTGGGCTTCAGAGCTGCCCTGAGCGTCCCTCTCAGTCTCCTGCAGCATTGATATCAAGCACAGACTTAGCTTCTAGTGCATCTGGATCTGGCTCAGCTCTGGGGGCAGACTCTCAACAGGAGGACCCTGTGCAGCACCTGGAACTGTACTGAGAGTACTGCACGGTACTCAGGAGACACTGGGAACTCCTGAACATCCAGATCCCAAGCTGAGAATTCTGGAGACGCTGGTTCTGGCATGGGCAGTGAGGAGTACACATCAGTGAGAAGCCAGGGCTGCAGCATAGGGCCCCAAAGCCCGTAGGTCTCCTTCTTAGAAGCAATAAGCAGTTCTTGGGCTTGATCTTTCATGATATCAATCTAAACAAGTGTTCCATGGTGTTCATGCCTGCTCTGGCAATTGCTTGGGACAACAGTGTTAAGGGCATACCCTAACCTTAGTACAGAAATAAGAATGAGAGATTGGCAAAGTGCTCATTCAAGCACTCAGCTAGTGAAATAATTACATTTTAATGAAGAAAATTATATACTATGGGGTTTGGGAGTTCTGTGCCGGAGACCTTCCAATGCCAGTTCCCTGACAAAGTCAGGACTGGCAGAGGGTGCCTGCAAAGCAGGGAACACATAGGATGGGTGTGCAGCCTTTCCCTCTACTCTCTATTAATCATAGCTTTCCAAATATTCATTGTGCTATTGATAAAGGATGGTTGGGAACCTGAAGGATCAGAACTGAAAGTAGTTAAGTAATGAGAGCCCAGGGTGAAAGGCACCCCTCCAGCGTTGCAAAGAGAAGTAAAAGCCGCCACAGGTTTGCGTCAGTCTCCTACCTCCTGTGTGGCAATGTTCACCCACTGGAATGGGAGGGGAGCGCTGTGCATGTCCCGGTGGATGGGAAAACATTAGGCGAACATCCTGTGTGTGCTGGACTGGCTCTAGATGGAGATATTGTAAATGTGGGTCCTGTTGTCCAGGACACAAGTGAACAATTCTATGAAAAATTACACCTAATCTAAAACGCCTAGTGATTGATCTTTTTGTTTCCTTTATGTGCTTCAAAAAAGTTGATTTCTGTTAGGGTTGTGGCCAGATGGTTGGTCAACCATATCTGAATCTGTAACTAAAATAAAAACCTCATTGTATCTAAGAGTTTTGTATGTAATTGCAAAAGTATATAATAAAGCAAAAAACATTTCTCTGTGTCAGAGGAGACTTGCTCCCCTGGCCCACCAGAAGGACCTCTGTTGTCTGTGTTGTTTGTTTCTTTGCCCGTGTCGTTCCCTCCTGCAGGAATCTCCTGGACCTGCTGCGGCCAGACCACAGCAGTTCTGAAAGATTTGGGTTATTCTTTGACGATGTCAAGGGTCTAATGGATTCAAGTGTCTGCCTAGAATTCTGAGCGAGGTTTTGGTCTTTTTAGTTCAGAGTCTGAACTTTTTAGTTCAGAGTCCCAGAACCTAGCACAGTGCCAGCACAGGGTTAGCCTTCCGCAGAATTTTGTTAAGGGGATAGGTGAAGGAGGGCCACCTGGGAGGCTGAATGGAGATGAATAAGGACTGCACGGCTGTGCATGTGGAGTGGGAGTACTCAAGACTAAAGCCTGTGATTTTTGGTTGCTTCCATCCTCCGGGATTCTTACAAAGAAAGGTCTTGCTAAATGTTTGCTAAAGCATGACACTCTCAACTCTCTGAGCCTCAGCTTCCCTATTTGTGAAATGCAGATTGTCACAACTCTTTGTCAGGCAGACTAAGTGGATTGGAGCTGTGTGCAAGTGCTCTTTTGCCACTGTGAAGTGTTGTGCCAGTGTTAGCCCTTGTGAATGGTGGCAGTGACCATCATTTGAAGTTCAAGAGTAGGAGTAGAAGTTAGCATGTGCAGACAAAGGTGAGCAGCAGCCTGGCTCACATAGAGGACCTGGGGTGGGGGTGAATTAGAAGGAGGCTGTCAGCCAGTGGGCTGGCCCTGGATTCCTGGTGGGCTTCTCGTCCATGGCCTTGGGACACCCATGAGAACTGTCTCCAGGAGCCCTGGGAAGCCTGGCCACAGGACTCTCTTCCTAACCACATTAAAGCAGCTGGCCATGGTCCCTGAAGTAGCCTATCTGATGCCGGCACAGGCGTGAGATTTCTCACAGATGAAGCTGTCAATTAAAGGTCTCCTCTCTGGTACCAGGCAGATATCAGCCCCCTCCATGCCTTGGGGAAGGATAGTCGGAGGCTGTGACCACCTCCCCAGGGAAGATCTTTTTAGGGATAATTTGGCCAGGCTAACTACCCCATGTTAATCAGATAAGATGCAATTACGCTAGCAAGGTTTGCAAGCCCAGCACTTCCATGGTCTTTAAATTATTTAACTAGTGTCTCTGAGTTTGCTGGGAGAAAATAATTTCTTCCCCCCAGGTGAACTAAACCCATAAATTAGGGCAGTGGCTCTCTCCTGAGCCTTATAAAGGAGGAGGCCAAGATCAGGGGCTGGTGAACTGCATCACAGCTAAGGATTAGCATCGTCTCCCAGCTTTCTGCTCTCCCCATCATGAGCCGTCAATTCACCTACAAGCACGGAGCTGTCACCAAAGGGAGCTTCAGCGGCTGTTCTGCAGTGCTCTCTGGGGGCAGCTCATCCTCCTACCGTGCAGGGGCCAAAGGGTTCAGTGGGGGCTTCAGCAGTCGGAGTTTCTACAGCCCGGGGGGTGCTCGGAGCATCCCCTTCAATGTGGCCAGTGGCTCTGGGAGGGTAGGGGGCTATGGGTTTGGCCGGGGTTGGGCCAGTGGCTTTGCTGGCAGCATGCTTGGCAATGTGGCTCTAGGCCCCTCATCTCCATCCCTGTACCTGCCTGGGGGCATCCACCAGGTTACTGTCAACAAGAGCCTCTTGGCCCCCCTCAATGTGGAGCTGGACCCGGAGATCCAGAAGGTGCGCGCCCAGGAGCGGGAGCAGATCAAGGCGCTCAACAACAAGTTTGCCTCCTTCATTGACAAGGTAGGACTTTATGGAGAAGACGAACATGGTGCCTCTGTCCTTCCTCTACCTTTCCTGTCCCTGTGGGACACCCTCCCCCAGCAGAGAGGGACTGGACCATGACTTGGACACCAAAGCTGAGGGACAGGGGCTAGAGGGGTGAGAGGAGCTAGAAAGCTTCACCTGGGACAGTGTCTAGGAGGCAGAAGTGGTCTCCAGATAGAGAAGTGGGAGGTGGCCATCTGTGACTCAGAAGCCAGGTAGAGGAGAGGCCAGTGACAGCCTGGATGTCAGGGAAGCCAGGGAGCCCGGTATTTCCTTTCAGGGGGTCCAGGCTAGCACAGACCTGGGTGGAAGGAACAACTCAGTGTGTAACACACCTGCCTATGAGGTGAGGTAAACATGACCACAGACACCAGGGCCGTCATTCTGTAAAGTGGTCTCTGAACCAGAAACATCTATTTGTTAGAAACACACACTCTCAGGCCCATCATGGATCAAAAATGTTCATGTGGGACCCAGAAACATGCATTTTGACAAGTCTCCTAGGTAATTTGGATGCACTCTGAGGGTCTCAAAGATAAGAGGTCTTGAGAATAGATACTTCTTGATCTTAAAGGGTAAGGAAGCTCATGGGGTTGGGGTTGGGGCCAGTGAGGTAAGGTGGTAAAGTATTAACAGGAGTTTTCTAAATGTATGTGAGCAAAGGCAGTGCAGGCAGACAGAGTGTGTACAGGATAATAGGATTGTTTGGGACAGGAAGCCCTCAAGTTTGTGACTGTTGAGTACACAGTAGAGGAGGGGAAGAAGGTGCATTGGCCACATTGTGAAGAGCACAGTGAAAACTATAGACTTGACCCCGTGCGTGATGTGGAACCACTAGAGGGTTTTAAGTAAAGGAATGCCATGGTATTTGTAGATTGCAACCAGAGGATGCTTGTTTTTCCTCTGAAGAAATTCTTTGGTTGAGAGTAGAGATCCAGGCTTGAAAGTCATGGATAAAGACTCAAGACCTCAGCTGGGTAAAACATCTGCCTCTGGCTGGGGTGGGAGAGGCCATGAACAAGGAGATGCAGGATGGGCAGAGCACAGGCCCAGCCACTAGGTCCCAAGCAGAGGCCAGGATGTGCTAGCTCAGTATCTAAGGACAGGCCTTAGGAGGGCAGCCCTGGCTGAAGGTAAACATGGGTCCAGGCAGATGTAGTCAGCTGCAGAGGAGACAGAACCTTGAGATTGCAACTGATGGAGAGGGAAAGAAGATGTTGGGGTCCTTCCTCATCTTAGGGGCTGTCCCCAAACTGAGGGCCTCTGTCAGAGTCAGGGTCTTCAACTGGGAGGGGCACTTTTGAATGGCATTTTTAAGGGTTCACCTTTTAAGCTACTATAGCATCAGACAACATAGTTCCTGTCCAGGAAAGGAACCTCCAACTTGATTGTCTGCAGCCTGGGATCCAGGTGGCTGTTGGTTTGCGTTCCAGGTGCGTTTTCTAGAGCAGCAAAACCAGGTGCTGCAGACCAAGTGGGAGCTGTTGCAGCAGCTGGACCTGAACAGCTGCAAGAAGAACTTGGAGGCCACTTATGAGGGCCACATCAGCAGCCTGCAGAAGCAGCTGGAGATGCTGTCTGGGGACAGGGTGAGGTTGGACTCGGAGCTCAGGAGCATGAGGGACACGGTGGAGGACTACAAGAAGAGGTAAGCAGGGACCCTGTACCCAGGCTAGCCACCTTCTGGGGCTGGGTTTTCTCAGCAGACACTGGGACATTTGCCTATGGGCACAGGGGGCTGAAATTGGGCAGAGTAAACCACTTGAGCCCATCTGCCTGGGCAAGGTGACTACATTTAATGGGCAACCAGGTCGGGTGGGCAGAAGATAGTCAATATCTTGTGCAGTGCCAGGGGTGTCCCCTCCTTGGCAAGTTCCTTCTTGCTCCTTACTTGAGAGCCCGTGTGTGTGTGTGTGTGTGTGTGTGTGTGTGTGTGTGTGTGTGACCACCACCGGACTCCTGCACTCATCCAGTGTGCTGAGTTTGATGGAAACTCTCTTCAAGGAAGGAGGTGGACTCCTGCTGGGATTCCTCTCTCATTTCTCTGAGGTCCTGGACATTTGAGCCATCTCTTTCTTGTCCTGAGAGATGGTGCTGGCTTCCTTGGGACTCCTGCCTTGGGGTACAGTGGAGTTGGCAGGGCTGGCAGACAGCAGGGTTTATAGAAGCATGACTGAAAGGCAGTGATGTTCTCCTGGAATTTGGGTGCTGAGTGAGAGGAGGAAGAGCCTCCTCACTCTGCAGGCATCAGAGGAGATCCAGACCATCCGGTCATTAGGCTTGAGGCTGCCCACAACTTGGCTAAATAGGCCTAGTGGGTTGGGAGTATTTCAAAGGTTAAAAGGCTCTGCAATGTGAGTCTCTCTTTCCTCGTTTCTCAGTGAGAACACACTGACACACATACACACAGGCACACATACACACAAACACACACTAGTTCACATGCAGACACAGACACATACCTGCTCACCGGTTAATTTCCTGCAGGTACGAAGAGGAAATAAACAAGCGCACAACTGCAGAGAATGATTTTGTGGTGCTTAAGAAGGTGAGAAGGTGCCTGACCCTTGGTCCCCCAGGTATAGGAACAGAGGAGGGATTGAGGCCTCTGGTCTGCATAGAAGTGTCTGGTGCTGAGAGCTAGAGGAGAAGAGAGAGGGCTTGCTGACCTGATGGCCATCTAGCACAGGTCATTTATCAACTCCTTGTTCTTGTAAGAGAAAGGAATTCAGCTGTGGGCAATGAGTTCCCAGCTTATGCCCCCTGTGCTGGGGCACAGAACAGGCCCTGGGAGGGGCTGAGGTCTCCCACTCTGCTTGTCTCTGGCAAATCTTCATGGCTATGCCAGCTCACTGACTGCCTGGCGACTGCTATGTGGAGAAGTGGGCTCTTAGGCCCTCTTTAGAGAAAGAGGATGAGGGAGTTCCAGAGGCCTGAGGAATCTGCCTGAGGTTTGGTAGTGAGTCCCGGCTAGAATGAGTATTAAGTCTTTTCCCGGGGCACCAAGTCACAGGTTTGGGCACTGGGGCATTTCCTGGGAGAGGGTTATGTAAGCTTAAGGAAAGGGGATGTAAGGGGCCTCTGAATTCTCCTCAGGACGTGGATGCAGCATACATGAGCAAGGTGGAGCTACAGGCCAAGGTGGATGTCCTGGAGAGAGAAATCAAGTTTTTCAAGTACCTATATGAGGGGGTAAGACATCCCTCCCCGATACAGACTCATGATGAATAGTTACCATACTCAGTAACTGAGTCCAGGTGGGTGCTGGGAGCTTTGGAGATCTAAGGCAGAAGTGATTATCTATCTTGGTGTTCCATCAGTCCCTGCCTGGCTCCAGATGTCCTGCTGTCACATCTTTAAGAAAGCTGTGGGTCCTTCTGGGGTCCTCATTAAACCTCAGTCTAGCATATCCTTGTTCCTGCTTCTCATCCTGATGCTTGGGATGTTTCCTGGAGTCTTGGTCTGGAGTTCCCAGGAGGTGGGAACTTCTCACAACATTTCTACTTTTTTTCTTTGTGAACATCTGACTTTCAGTCTTAGCCTGTTGACCAAGCATCCATGGACTCCTGTGTCCTGAGCATCCCTCTTATGTTGGCAGGGTGTTTCCCTCGACCTTCCCCATATCTCAGGGGAACACACATATAAGCTGTCTTCTCTTTGCTCTGCCTCAAATCCATTCAGCAGTTTTCCAGTGTGGTGTTGAGACTTGAGCAGGTGAGCTCCAGTCTCACAAGCTTTGGGGACTGCAGCTTGCATCTGTTTGGGGTGGTCTGGAGCCATCTCACTGGGACATGGCCATTACCTTGGTATCATCCTCTGATTGTAAAAGGTATTTTGTGCTTCCTTGTGTGTCCTGCAGGAGATCGCTCAGATGCAGTCCCACATCAGCGACACATCTGTCATTCTATCCATGGACAACAACCGGAACCTGGACCTGGACAGCATCATTGCTGAGGTCCGTGCTCAGTATGAAGACATCGCCCTGAAGAGCAAGGCTGAGGCCGAGGCACTGTACCAGACCAAGGTCAGGCTGTGCACTTGTTCAAGGTCGCGTGTGTAGGGCACCTGCCTAGTCTCTCTCTTCTGTCCCATGACCTGCTATGGTCTCTGAACTTCAGCCAAGCATATTCTCAGTCTTAGTGCTGTGCATTGTCCCTGGTGCTCAGGGAGGCCCAAACAGGGAAGACACAGCTTTGCCCTTGGGGGCCACTTAGAAGGTGGCAGCCATTGGAGGTTGTACCCAGCCAAGTGTAGAGTGTACACTCGGGTACCAGGAGGCGGTAGGGCAGGTCAGGACCAGTTTCCTGGAGGCAGAGAGCACTGAATGGAGTCTGGGGGAGGGGAAACATGAGTAGGTAGCATCTCAGCTCCTTCAGTCATTATAATAAATTAGGGGGTCCTTCAGTGTTATTTAGGATCAGGTAACTCCTACCTTTTTACTCGAGCCCAACTCTGAGGATAAAGGAGAGTTTGTGTCCTTTAGATCTTAACGCCTCTAATGGGTTGTGGGTGGGAAGTGACTCTGTAGATAATTCAATTTCTCAGATCAAGATGGCACATTCTAATTGTTCCCTGCTCAGGCTTTGTCTCTAGGGAAATAGTTCTTGTGAGACCTTATCTCTCCTTCTATCTTACTTCCTTGCTAGTGTGGGACAGAGAGGCTTGGCCTTCAGAGAAATAGGGGAAATAGCTTTCAAGACCCAAGAGACAACACAGGCCAGAGCTTTTAGATAAAGATTCAGACTTGAATCCCATCCCTGGACCTGCCACATGACCATTACAAGCCATGGAGAGAATGCGTAGGAAGCATGGGTTCTGGGGCAGAGCAGAGGCTGAGAGCTGAGCAGCAGGAGGGAGCTGCCTACCGGCCTCTTGAGTCGAACAAGAGTAGGAGGCACCCTGCTCACACAGCCTTCCAGGGAAGCAAAATGAGCCTACCTGTCCTAGGGTAGCACCAAAGACTGAACACAAAGAGCACAGAGAGATGCCCTTGGCCCTCCAGAGGACTTGGCATCCCCAGGAGGAATCCTGAATCTGGGGCCATGCAGTGCCAACACTCAGGGACAGAGGCAGAGCAGTACTGCTCCTATCAGATAAGAGCGTTTCCTTAGACCAGATTCTGGGATAGAACTGCTGATTAGTCAATGGGTGATAGCAAAGACAGGAATAATCCAAAATAGCAGATTAAGTAAAATTCATGGCTGGTAGCATTAGAATATAGCTGAATCTACCCCACCACACACACACACACACACACACATGCACACACATGAACACTTGATGTTCCTCCATGCTAAATCTTCCATCAAAGAGGTTTTAGAAAATACGAACAGCTTATTCATTCATCAACAATACCTTTTTGTTTGAGACAGGATCTCACTCTGCAGTTCAGGCTGGATTTGAATTCACTGTGTAGCCCAGGCTGACCTTGAACTCATGGTGACCCTCCCACCTCAGCCTCCCAAGTGCTGGCATTACACGTGTATGGCACCATACCCAGCTCAATCACACCTTTTAAAACCACAAAATAAGTACTAGGAATGCAGTGAGGAAAAGTCCTGACACCTATTTATTCTGAGTGTGGTGGGGAAGGTCCAGAAATGTGCCATCATGGTACAGTATAGTCTTCCTTATGGACTGGTGTGTCAGGGGCAATAGAAACAGAATTGTACCCCACCAGGGCATAAGGGAAGGCTTCTCAAGGAAGTGGTTCTGCTTTGACTGAGCTGAAGCTACTTAGGGAAAAAGGAAGTAGGTTGGGAAGGAATTCCAAGGGGAGGTGGACCCTCGTGCAGACACAAGGACACCCCAGCATGAGAGAGGTTTGGAAGAACTGTGGACTATTTGGAACAGCAGCGGGGGACAGATAAATGGTGGGGAGGGGTAATAAGAGGTGAGCACCTTGATGCCAGGTTAGGAGTTTGAATTTGACCTTGACCTTGAAGGGCTACAGGCAAAGGAGGGTCCTACCTGGAGTTTTGTGTTGCAGAGTTGCAGTGTGGAGAGGATGGGATTTCAACTGTCCTTATGGCCATATGTAACTGTCAGTGAGATTGGCTGTGCTTCTGGCAAACAAACCCAAAGAATGAATAGTTGCAGGGAAGGTTGTTGACCTCCCCTCCTCTGCCAGGCTCCTCAAACAAAGGTACAGTCTTTCCTGAGTCATGTGCCTGCTCTGGCTCCTCTCTCCCCAGTTCCAGGAGCTGCAGCTGGCTGCTGGCCGGCACGGAGATGACCTCAAACACACCCAGAATGAGATCTCAGAGCTGACCCGGCTTGTCCAGAGGCTGCGCTCGGAGATTGAGAGTGTGAAGAAGCAGGTGAGGTCTTGCCTCAGTCCCAAAGGAAGGGAGATCACCTTAGCACACCTCCAGCCCCTTCTCCCTCTCTTTGTTCTCTGTGAATGTCTTTTCCTCAGTGGAGCCCCTACTTACTTCCCTTACAGTTTGCTTCTACTTGAACTCTGGAATGATTAATTACAGGGTATTTTCATGAAGCCACAGAGCTCAGAATAACAAGCCTCCCGGTGCTGGGTTGAAGGGCTCCACTGCCAGGGATGGGTCTTTTCTCTGAAAAATTGGGTTAGGACAGCAGAGGGTCCAGCCACTGTGAGACCTGTTTGCCTTGGAACTCGGGCTATCTCCTTGGAACTCTTGGAACTCGATGCTATCTCCTGTCTTAGTGCTCCAATCTGGAAACAGCCATTGCTGACGCAGAACAGCGAGGTGACTGTGCCCTCAAAGATGCCCGAGCCAAGCTGGATGAGCTGGAGGGTGCCCTGCAGCAGGCCAAGGAGGAGCTGGCCCGGATGCTGTGCGAGTACCAGGAGCTCATGAGCGTGAAGCTGGCGCTGGATGTGGAGATCGCCACCTACCGCAAGCTGTTAGAGGGCGAGGAGTGCAGGTGAGGGGCTGGAAGAATTCTTGCAGTCCTCCCCTCCCAATCACTTTCTGAGACTCAGGGGACAAAGTGCTGGAGGGGGCTGGAGTTGCTTTGTGGTTCATCCACAGACATAGCCTGCAACAGGATTCCATCAGATAAGCTCATAGCATGGTCCTCCGCAATTCTCTCTTTAGAGTCTCAGCTTTGCGCTGCTGTCTTTAACACCACAGACACTTGGAAATACCCCTGCTAATAAAAAGACAGTGGAGTCAAGTTCACAAGCTCTAGGCAGTCAACCCCCCTCCCTCCATTAGATTGTTTTATTTTCATTATATTTATATTTACTACTCCTTTTTTCTTATTTAGTTAAGTAATATGATTTTCTATCTATCCATGACCATACAAAACTTTCTTTTATGAGAGATGCATTTCTTTACAAAATGCAGTCAGTTAAAAATAGTAAATGTATAACAGTGTAAACTGCACAGTCATAACAATTGTTGAAAAGATGGACAGCATGCTAAGCACTGACATATACTGGACTAAGACACGTAGCTAGTTCATTAGTAGGAACTCCCAGTCCTAATATTTCCCTACATGTATTTATTCAGGCAACAGCTTCCCAGCAGTAAAACAATAAGCTCAAGGGAAACCCTGCAGGGGGCCCCAAAATTGTAGGCCCCCACATCTGTGAAGTGGGAAGGGTAGATGGGGAGGGAGGAG
This sequence comes from Chinchilla lanigera, assembly GCF_000276665.1. Lineage (NCBI taxonomy): Eukaryota > Metazoa > Chordata > Mammalia > Rodentia > Chinchillidae > Chinchilla > Chinchilla lanigera. The sequence continues at coordinate 3,013,464 of NW_004955547.1, read as the reverse complement.
GTGCTTAGAGGCGTCAGGAGCCATTACCACAGCCTCGGCAGCTGGCGAGGGCTCCTGGAGCCGGTCTGGCTGGTGACTTCTGGCCAGTGCTGAGCAGTGGGGTGGGCAGCCCTGGGTCCTATGTGATGGGGACTCACCTGTGATTCCTCTCTCTGCAGGATGTCCGGGGAATACACAAACTCTGTGAGCATTTGTGAGTATTTCATGTCTCTGAGGGGGTGTTTATAGGCAATTAATGAAGAGAATAATAGGACCCCTGAGGAATAGCTCAGGCTCTGCCTAGAGGGCCACTACCATCATATACTTGTCTTCCTTGTTGATCCTCCATGCAGAGCTGCTGCCTTCTTGGTGGAGGCAGCTCCCCATCGCACTATGATGGTGCACACCAGCTCCTTCCCCAGAAATCTTACTCATATTGGAATGAAACTCTCAGCCCCACCCCATCTCATGCCACCTCCGACTTTCCTGCATGAAGGCAAATAAGTACAGGGTTGCACCTTCCCTCTGAGAGTAGAGAGGTTTGCACACAAATGCAGTGCAAAACAATTTTAATGCTGGCCCCACAGGGTTTAGCCCAGTCTCCTAAGCAAGGGATGGTAAAAATTCCCTAATTCAAGCTATGAGTAAATTCTTTGAAAGAGAAAACTTAAGAATGCATTCTAAAGTGGATTGCAGGAGCTTGGCTTACCTGTGCTTTGATAGTCTTTCCTTTGGGGGAAGATCTTGCTACTCTTGTTCATTCCAAGAATAGACAGGTGCCCAGTGGAGGGGTCCAGTGGGATCTGAGCTGTGTTCCTGTGAAGGCTTGGATAAGGGGAAGAGACATAAGCTAGTTGGGACTGGGTACTGAAGGACACATAGGGTCACCCTTGTTCTGGGATGCACACTGATCAGTGCTTTTGTTCTCCACAGCAGTCATCAGCAGCTCTACGGCTGGGACAACAGGTGCAGGTGCTGGCTTTGGGTTTGGTAGCACCGGCTCCTATGGCTACCGGCCCAGCTCTGTCAGTGGGGCTTATGGCATGCTGTCAGGGGGCTGTGTCACCGGCAGTGGGAACTGCAGCCCCCTCGGGGAGGCCAAAACCAAGCTGGGCAGTGCAAGTGAATTCAAGGATGTCCCAGGGAAGACCTTGGCTCTGAGTGTACCCACCAAGAAAACCATGAGATGAAGTGACAGCCAGCTCTGCAACATCAGCCCCACTCTTGTTTCTCTGGACTCCCTTCTCTAGGAAATTCCTCTGTCCTATTTGTCATCATCTCCTTCTTGCTTTTCGCCATTGCCATTTCCTTCTTTTCCACTTCTTTGCCTTAGTCTTTTTAAAATCTGAATCAGGACTCTAGGGCTGGAGTCTTCTCACCCATCTTTCTGTTTCCTCCATACAAAGAGACTTCTTAACTCAGCTTCCCCTTCCTGATGAGAACCTGGCCATTAATTTGCCTGCATGTTGCCTTGTAGAGGAAAGTTCTCACTTACAAATGGCCCCAAGTCTCCCACTGCCCTTCAAATCCTGGCTCAGAGAGTCATCTGGGCATGTGCTCTCTGGACACATGGTGGTTTAGGGGCACTGGTGGACATACAGGAACTGTTGCCTGCTTGCTCCAACTCTGGCCAGACACCTCGTCACAGGTTGAAGGTGGCATGGCCACTGACCATGAATCCCCTTATGGCTGTTTTCTTTCCAAATATGGCATTTGAACTCTCGGTCTGTGAGTTCTTGCCCTTGCTTAGGTTCCTTTCTCTGCTTCCTGTGTCTCACCAATAAACTTCTAAAATTCACACAGGATCAGGCTGCTTCTCTCTTCTGAGGGAATCCTCATCTCAGGCCTTGTCTCTTCTGTGTGTGATGTCACGGAATGGGGAGCCCACGGTATCTAGGCTTCTCTGCTCCATCCAGTCCTCAAAATATCATTTGATCTGAGTTGAAAGAGTTCCTGCAGGGACTGGAGGATGCGACCACCACCTTCCCTGACACCCAGCATTCACCTGCACTCCCCCATGCACTTCTAACTCATGCTTTCCTTAGGCCAATGGTACAGAGAATGCCCAATCTTTGGAAACATCCATATTATCAGTAAGGAGGTTCTTCTGGTGGCAAAATTTAAAACTGATCAACACAGAGTAGAAGACCAGTTTTAGAAAGCCTGGAGTTTAAAATGTTCCTTGTTCTCTGAGAATAGGACTCAACCTAGAGTCCCCTTAAAATAATGACCCAAGTTCATGTTATTACTTAGTAATGCTTCCACTGAATTGAGTAAAGATATGTGTGCATTTGTGTATAGGTGTGAGTTGATTCACAAATATGTGTGCATGTACCTATTTCAGTAGGAGTCAACTTGCTTTGCACAATACTTTGCTTGCAAAAACACTTGCATGCTCAGAAGTGTTTTGTAGACCTCCAGACTCCAATGATAATGTCAGGATGTGAGTGAACACAAAGGCAAATGAGAGGTGAACACACATTCAGGTTGCATCTGAACAGGACCTCTGTGGATCCAGAGTGTCTTAGTTACTTTTCTTTCTCACTGCTGAGACAAAATACCTGACCCCAAATTAAGGAAGGAATTTATTTAGCTCACAGTTTGTAGAGGGTTCAGTCAGTAATCAGCTGGCTCCAAGGCGGGGTGGCATGGCTGAGGGGCAACCATTCTTGGAAGCAGAAGACAGTGAAAACAACAAGAGCAAAAAGGGGAGAGCAAGTCTCTTTTTCTCCTTTATACTGTAAGCAGGTTACCCTCTCTAGGATGGGTGTAGCACTCATACCATTGACCTCCATGCCCTCCTCTTGCACAGGCTGAGGGTATTTACAAAGTAAGGATCCTGTCCCCTGCTGAGCTGCTTAGTTAAACTTCTAAACTTCTCAAACTGACACAGTGAATCAACAATTACAACATCTTGGAGCATGAACAGCTGCCCTAGGGCATATCCTCTACACCCTAGGATGTAGAACTGAGTTACTTAACTTAGCTGAATTACTTAGTTAAGCTTCTAAACTTTTCAAGTTAACACAATGTATCAATCATTACAGAGAGTCTAGACTCCAAGTGCAGAACTTTGAATTTGGAATCTCTTTGCAACTAAATGGTGATCATAAGTGAAGTTCTCAATCCATTGGGTCTCATTTCTTTAGCTATAAACTAGGCAGAATAATAACCCAAAGTTATTGTTAGGCTGAAATGAGACAACATGAGGATGTCTTGTGTAATTCCTGGCACAAAGCTGATGCTTAATAAATCAGAAGCCTTTCCTCTTTTTGGTTCAAAAATCTGAGTTAATTAACTCAGGGAAAGGTGTGTAGATGCTGGTAAAGGAACTTACAAAATCTAAGCTTTAAAAATACCAGTTCATCTTGCAAGTGATAAAATCTGGTTATTTCCCAAAGGATAACTGGTTGGCAGAATAATCGGCCTCAGGAATAACCTCTTGGGATCACTGAAGAAGGCGTGCTCAATAGCTATTATCTGTTACATGCCTGGCATGTATTAGCACTGGGGATATATACATGAAGAAAGCTGGTCCATGCACCTCCTGGAGACATCACTACCAAAAAAGGTAACTGCAACATGATGAGGTATCAGCAATGAAGGAAGACACAGAGGTAGCTCAGAGTAGAGAAAGGAACTACAGGGAGGTCAGAGAAAGCTCACAGAGAAGGCAAGAGGTTTCAGAGGATAGTAGAAGTCTACTAGATGGACAAGAGGAGGAAGTGGGCTTTGTAGCTAGAGGCCACCTACAGGATGAAAATCAAAATTGGTTATTGCCCCTGTAGTGAGAAGAATGAGGCTGAGGCTGGAAGGGTCTCAGTAGGTAGCAAGGCAGGTACAGTGACCCTGGAGTTGAAGAAGCAGTAGCAGTGTATCAGAGAGCATCTTCCTTATCTGCCAAGAACTGGGGTTTTATCTTGTAAAGGGCAAGACAGAATCAGTTCCTTGGCCATCAGAAAGACTCTGAGTCAGGAGAACTCTGTACCTCACTGTCTGTGTGAGATGTAGGCAGATACTTCTGTTCCATACGTCTCAGTTTCTTATCTGCAAAAGGAGTTAATAATAGTAGTCACCTGAGGAAATTGTCCTGAGAATGAAATGTAATGAAATCATGTTTGAAAATTATTTAGTTTCGTGTCTTGTACTTAGCAAGTACTCCATAAGCAGCATTATGAGTTACAGACTATTCTTTCAAGAAGCGAAGAAAGTCTAATAAAGATTGCTTAGTGAATGCAAATTTAGGTAAAGAGAGTTAGCTATTAAGAGATATTTCTGTCACCCAGTTTCCATGATCAGATTCAGATAATTAAAAGCGACTGCCTCAAACCCTGAGATCTGAGCAACACAAGTATACAACAGGAGTAAGTTTGTCACTCACAGTACAAAGCAGACAGGGGCAGGTGACCTCTGTGGTTCTCCCACTGGCTGTCCTGGGGATCTGGGCTCTTCTCTCAGGTGGCTGTGCCACACAGGATATATGACCTTCAAGGACACCAAGACAGGATATGGGAGATGGAGGAGGAAACATGGCTATGAGCTGCCTCATCACCCTGGAAGTGACACCCTTTACTGCCACTCACATTTCCTTGGCCAGCAACGAGTCGCATGGCTCCAAGCCCCAAGAGAACATCAGAGGAGGTTGGGGAATGAGGAAGAGTGCAAGGGTGTTTAGCTTGCTCTGGCAGACTCTGGTGCAGGCTTTCTCAGGCTAGAAACCCAATACTTGTTTCCAGGCCAAGAATTCTCTCATCTTTGGCCAGAGCTGGGAGGCTACTGGGCACATCTGTAGAATCCAGGCAACTTCCTTTGGTTTTGGAAACATAATCCTGGGGCTAGTGTGGTTGTTTCTGGAAAAATCCGGGCTCAAAAGGAAAACGCGCCACATTGAGACTTTTGGAAGGTGACTTTAATGCTAGCAGGCTGATGGGAATCAGTTCCAAATCATCAGCCCAGAGTCATGCTCGAGTTCAGTTTAAATATTGTTTGCAAGTGGGAAGTACAAAGCTGATAGTAGGTGATTACATGATTAGTTACATGGAATACAGGAATTATGTCATATATTGTTAGGCAGAATTGTACAAGAACATTCTGGGAGGGAGGGGATCTGAGAAGAGTAGGTAGAGTTGAAACTGTCCTTGACAGGGCCAGTCTTACCCAAACATGACATCCTTGAAGCAAGTTGGAATCAATGCATATTCTTTTAACTAAAGGAAACACAGTCAGTTTGACCCATCACATTGTTAAAGGATGACAACTGGGTCCAGATAGTCAAGGCTTTAGCTGAATTTAGCAAGCTAGCTATGTGACAAGCACCAGGAGCCTGTGGTCACAGGTTTGTAATTGATTTCTAACTTTTGCTATTATATGCCTACCAGTCTACTATTCTGTGTAAGTGTCCTTACATCATAAACTGATCAGGCTTCATGCTTTCTTGGGGGCGGATATATGTTTGGATTTGAGAAATTTAAGTCTTTTTGATGGTGAAGTGGTGATACTGTATTATCCTTCAAATATTGATGCCCTATAAGGTATTTGGCCAAAAAAAGGGCTCTATGGTTAAAAAGGTTTTAAAAACATTGAGTTTTTGTTTTTACAAGAAGAGTACTTGTATTAGTCACTTTCCCATTGCTGAGACCAAATAGTGGACACTTGCAACTTGAAGGATAGTAGGTTTATTTTGGCCTATGGTTTTCAGAGGATTCTGTCCATGGTTGATTGGCTCCAAGGCAGAAATGGCACGGCAGAAAGGCGTGGTGAAAGAAAGCTCATTACTTCATGGCAGAGAGAGGAAGCAGAGAGAGAGAGGAAGAAGGAAAGCTGGGGACAAGAATACAGTCTTCCAGGTCGCACCCTCAGTGACCCACCTCCAACCAGGCCCCACCCACCTCCTAGGAGCACGTGAACTTCTGAACCCATCAGTGGATGAATCCAGGGATGACTGTAGTGTCCTGAAAGCCAGTCATCTTTCACACATGTGAGACTTCTGGGGGATATTTTAGCTCCAACCTATGATACTACTTTATTTCTGATATTAGAATTTAAAAATAACTCATGTATAGAAATTATATATTCCTATTAGAAAAATTAGAAACGTTAAAAAGTAGAAAAAACATTATTCATAGTTTCACTTTTACAATCCCTGCATGTAGAAAAGGTTGAGTTTTTTTTTAAAATCACCCTTCGGTACAGCAGAAAGCACTAAATATCTTTATGTTGTGTTATAAACAAGAGTTTAGTTCTATCTGCCTATCTATCTATCTATCTGATTTAACTTTTTGTTTTTGAAGCAGGGTCTTACTATGTAGTTCAGGCTGGCCTTTAATTCACCATGTAACCCAGGCTGGCCTCAAACTTGCAGCAATCCTCCTTATAATTCCCAATTTATAAGAATTATAAGTGTGCACCATCACTCCTGCCTGATTTAACTTTTTAAGAGCAGTTTTAGGTTCACAATAAAGCTGAGTGGCAGGTACAGAGATTTCCCATGTATTCCTTGCCCCACAAAATAGTCTCCCTCATTATCAACATCCCACCAAGGTGGTACGTCTGTGACAGTTGATGAGTCTATCATTATTACCCAGAGTTTGTAGTCTATATTAGTGCTCACTCTTGGCATTGCACATGCTATAGGTTTAGATAAATGTAAAATGACATACACCCACCATTATAGTATCATATACCATAGATTCACTGCCCTAAAAGTTTTCTAGCACTAAGAATATTAATGGCTTTAAGAAGTCCTACAATAAGACACCTGTTTAACTTTTTAAAACCCAGTACAGAATCCATCTTCACATTTCTTCTGCACATGATACTTGCTAATTTTCCAAGAACACTTTAGTATTTTAGGACAAAAGAGATGCAGTATAACTTGCGTACCTGCAAGTGTCAGGTTAGGGTGATTTTATCCATCCTTTGTTGTAGCACATGGTTTCAAAGGGGGATGTTTCTGGTTTAGTCTACCTATGCTGGTGGCTTTAACCCAAGAACTAGTGGCGGAGGAGATACCAGCACCTGAGCTGACACAGTAACCCATTGTTAGAGGCAGGTGCCATGAGAACCCTTCCTCCTAGGCCTCAGCCACCTTTGATCTTCCCACATCTCCACATATTCAGTGCCTTTGAAACCTGCATGTGTCACTTCGGTCTCTCTATCTCTATCTGTAATAAAGGCAATGGCAGGGTTGAGGAGCTTCTGATTCATCCAGACTGTGAAGCCCTTGTGTAAAGATAGGAAAAAGTCATTTTACCTGGCTCCTATGCCTGGGCAGAAGAGTCCTGGTCCCAGAAGAACCAGTATGTCAGCTTCTTAGAACGTTTCCAGAAAAAAAGGTGACTCTAAAACTCCCTTTTTAATCAGTGCTCTGTAAGGGTGCTCTTCTTTCAGTCCAAATTATTTTCTTGCATTTCTATTTTCAGTGGTCAGAATTAGTAAACTCTTTCTTGTGCCTGTAGGGAAAAATCCCACTAAAGTCTCAGGGTGAGAGTAGGGGAAATTTCATGAAATAATGAAAAGTACATGAGTTTCTTCTCTCAAGAAGGAATGGACTACAGCCCTTCATTCTCCTACAGTCCAGAGCTCGCCCTTTCCCTACTGGGGACACTCCAGACTTCTCTATCCATCCGTCTGTGTCTGGTGCCACCTCCACCACTCATAGATGTCCCCACAACTTTGTTCCCTGAGGAGTAAACAGCTCGGTTGCCCTGCTATTGGCCAAGTGGAGACCGTGTCCGTCAGTTACCTCCAAGTACCATCCGGCCACCCGTGAGGGCCCTGAGCAGAGCCCAGGCTCCAGGGTAGAATGCAGGGTCCCACAGTGAGCCCTGTCCTAAGCACCAGTCTGCTTCACAATCATCCAGGGAGTCCCCCGTGCCAAGGTCAGGGCTGGACTCTGGGGAGCAGGGGGAGGAAGCCTCAGTCTGATGGGAAGCCTGGCCTTCTGCTCCAGAGGCCTCTAGCCCCAGGCCAACCCCACTGGAATTCTACCTGAAGATCTTGGCAGTGGGGAGCAAGGTAATTGGAGGGCAGCATGTGAAGATAAGGTAGCCACATTATTATAATGCAGGTAGTCAGCAAAGAAAATGCAGGGTTCTAGGCCATTTTATAGGGGATTCATGGACAGTCCAGGAGGAAGAGACAAAAATCTTGGAGTGGACGGTAATTTCCTAATTGCAGAACCAAGTGATCTCAGAGGTGTTCCCAACATACAAATTAGTCTGACTCCAGTGTGCTGGCCAGTGCAGACCTATTTAAGGCAGAGCAGGGCCGAGAGCAGCAGTGGCCCTGGCCCGCCCGCACGGTATCGCCCAGCAGACTTCCCGGTCTTCACCAGCATGAGCCGCCAGTTCACCCTCTTCGGCGGGGAGCGCCTGGGCTTCAGCGGCTGCTCGGCCGTCCTCTCGGGCCGGTTTGGCAGCAGCCGCTCCTCGTTCAGGGCAGGGGTCAAGGGCGCGGCGCCCTTCGGCAGCAGGAGCCTCTTCAGCCTGGGAGGCAGCCGGCGCCAGGCGCGCAGCGCAGGGTCCGAGCGGGGCGCCGGCTATGCACTGGGCCATGGGGGCGCGGGCGGCGGCCGCCCGGGGGGCTTTGTGGGCACCATTTTCGGCAGCGCTGGGCTAGGGCCCACGTGTCCCTCGGTGTGCCCCCCCGGTGGCATCCCTCAGGTCATCGTCAACAAGAGCCTCCTGGCCCCCCTCAACGTGGAGCTGGACCGCGAGATCCAGAAGGTGCGCGTCCAGGAGCGGGAGCAGATCAAAGCGCTGAACAACAAATTTGCCTCCTTCATCGACAAGGTGGGTCCTCCAGCCCCTGCGATGGCTCCCCAGTGCACAGTGTACTGGGTGGATTTAGGGCAAGTTAACACCTCTCTGCCTCCCTTTCCTCATTCTTAAAATGGGCACAATATACTCCAGTGCATTCAAAGGAGGACGGCTTGGGATGTTTACAGTGGCTGGCACACACTCCTAATAAGGGAAAATCTCAGTCCTTCCTCCTGGGACAAGACAAGACCCTGGGAAGGGAAGGCCCCTCCCCACCCCAGAGGCAGGAGACCTATGGAATGGATCTTTTGTGGGCTCCCAGAGCCAGAACAGGGGCACTAGGGGGTCACAGGCGGAGGGCTGTGAATGGGGAAGGACTAGAAGGGTAGGAAGGGGTCAGTGTGTGAATCAGGCGGATTTCCAAGGGAGGTAGGAGAAAAGGGCCACAAAATTAAAAGGTGGGGCCCATGCGACCTTTTGAAGGAGGGCATGTGGGGTTAGGTGTGTGTTGGGAGAATGTGCTCAGAAATGGGCACAGCAGGGAAGATTTCTCGGGGCCGGGGGCGGGGGGGGGTTCAGTGGCAGTGACCCCAGGGAGTGGGGAGGAGGCTAGGAGTGGGCTTCTCATCTCCACTGCGGAAACAGGGCCAGACCAGGAGTGGTGACAAAGGGACAGACGCAATAATGATGACAATAGCTGACACTGATGGAGGCAGTACTTGGCACCCGGCGCTGTCCCAAGTGACACATTTATCAGTGCACAGTCCATGATCCTGTTATTATTCTGCCTTGAAGAACAGGAAATTAACACAGAAGGAGACTTAGCAATGAGCTCAAGTTGATGGAGCACTCGATGATGGGCTGTGTGCCTCACCACCATGCTAGGGAAGGGGAGTGAGGTGGCTGGAGGTGCTAGACCAGGAGCAGGAGAAACGTAGCTACTGTTGTGGAGGATAGGGGCCATCCCTGGCCTCTTTCAAAGAGAGTTGTTCTTGTGTATGTTTCCTGTGTCCCCCAAGCTTAAAGATAGGCAAGAAGAGGAATGCTGGTGAATAGCAAGGGCCTAAAATGAGGAACCTTAGATGGGAGAATCTGCTTTCAACAATAACAACAACCAAATCTCAACTAATCAGGAGCAGTTCAGGCCCCAGGAGACAAAGGGTCCTAACTACCAGACTGACTTCCCAATCTGCTTCTCCTCTGCTGTTTCCCAGAATCTAGAATGAGAAGTCACGCCAGTCACATGAAAACCCACCAAGGTAGAGGTGAATGACATCATAGCGTAAGCCCACTTCCTGATTTCTTTTAGACTGGATCTCGCTTCTTGTCTTGGAGATCCAAATGACCTTGTCCCTCTGGCTGCACAGTGTCTGATGAGCCTTGCTCCATCCTGTCCCACTCATGACAGGCAGCAGCATAGCGACTGTGGGTCATGACCACCTTTGGGTTTTAGGTGCGCTTCCTGGAGCAGCAGAACCAGGTGCTGCAGACCAAGTGGGAGCTGCTGCAGCAGCTGGACCTGAACAACAGCAGGAAGAAGCTGGAGCCCATTTATGAGGGCCACATCAGCAGCCTGCGGAAGCAGCTGGAGACACTGTCTGGGGACAGGGTGAGGCTGGAATCAGAGCTGAGGAACATGCGGGACATAGTGGAGGACTACAAGAAGAGGTGAGTAGGAGGCAGAGAAAATGCTACTGGAGAGTGTGACTGCAGGTGAAGTTTCTATTTCCAGCCAGTATTTTTGTCTTCCTAGATCCTTTGCTGAGACCATCGCTATTTCCTGTCCCATAGGAGAGGGAGGGTCAGGAAAAGCAATGGATCTCCCCAGAATGGTGCTTGAAATGTGTGTTGAATTTCTACCCTTGGAAAAGGAAGAATGGGGGAAAGAGAGTTAGGTGAACACCCAATGGACAAATCAACTGGCTTTGTGGGTCCTCTAGAGTGAGATTTCCATGGCAGTTCCCAAAATATTAAACACCCCACTAATCCCAGCACACTTTTTTTTATTTTAAAAATAAAAGGAGGAAAACATTAACAGACAACCTTTTATAAAATAGCGAAAGAACAGTACAGACAATACAGAGTTACAAACAAAGTGATAGGAAATTAACAATGCTTGCTGTATTACATATTGATATCTTCAAAGTGGTTTCTCATGAAAACAGATAGAGACATGCAATATTGAACAATCAAGGACTCATCGACAGTTTCTTTCAGCAAAGAAATAGAAGACAGTGGAACAACTATGTTAGCTATCCTGTATATACATACATACAAAATTTCTCCTTCTTTCCCTTCGCTTTTCCCACATCCCAGTTGCCCTTTACCCTTGAGCTTTTTCCTATCATTTCACAATCTATCATACCTCCGAGTTTAAATTAACTCTTTCAGGTTTTACACTAGTGAAACAATGCAGTGTTTGCACATGCATGTCTGATTTATTTCACTTATGAGTATGGTCTCTAGTTGTGACCATTTACCTATAAAAGCCTTGAGTTTATCTTTCTTTATAGCTGTATAATATTCCATTATATAAAAGTATCACAATTTTCTTATCCAATCCTTGGTGGATGGACATTTGGGTTCCCAGCACACATTTAAAAAGTAAGCAAAAATGGTTTCATGTTGAAAATGTCTTTGAAATCAGAGATTGTCTCTCCCTCTGAATTGAGCTAATTGTAAGAAAATTTAAAAGTCTAGGTGCATTTTGGTTTAGTATCTTGGAAGATGCCAGGATTTCTAAGAATAGGTGGCTTCTTCTATAGTTTTATAGGGTAGAGGTGGTCAGGGCTGAGTTCTTTCCCTTGCTCCATGTTCAGTCTGCCAATCCATCCCTACTCAGAAATCCCCTTTCAGCGGGAGGTTGGCCTGAGCTTTGTATGGAGACCCCATGGGAGGAGGTGACATGGTCCCTGACCTCAGACAGTGCTTAGTTTGTGAGGATACATTAAAGAATGCTTTCACCCAGTGGAAATGAATACAGTGTGAGCTGAGATCAAGTAGAATTAAAATAGGAATTGGAGCTCAAGCAGTGATCAAAGCAGGGCCTAGAAAGAAGCGAGGACGAGGCACAGTTCAGGGCAGAGGTATGCAGGGCTGTGCTATCTCAAAAGGGTACACGTCCAGAGTTCCAGAATTACCACTTGCTCACTGAGCAGCCATGGGCCACCCTCTTGAGTCACCATGATCTTTAATACTAATAGCTATAAGAACCAAGCTGGGTGTGATGCGGCATGCCTATAATCCCAACACTCCAGGAGGCTGAGGCAGGAGGATTGCAATTTTGAGCCCACCCTCAGTGACTTAATAAAAAAAATAAAAAATACCTCTAAATAAAAAATAAAAAATGGCTGGGATGTAGCTCATTTCAAAGGCCCTGGATTCAATCCCAAGTATTGGGAAAAACAAAAAACAAAACCTAACCAAATCAAGAACCAGTGTCGATACTTACCTTAACACCTAACAAAATTGTTGGGAGGATAACTTAGAGAGCGAAGTATTGACAGCTCTTAAAAGAATCAGAGTATGAAATACATGTAAGGCACTGTTTCCCTGATGTCCAAAGTCTTGTATTTGAATCCTAGTATTACTAGCATTGTGATCTCAGCCAAGTATTTTAATGTTTTTCCCTTCATTTATAAAATTGAGATGATAATAGAAGTAATTTCAGAGGTTTGTTGTGGGAATGAAGTGAAATGATTAGTTTAGCACAATAGTATGTAGTAAAGGATAAAACAAACAGTACTTGCATTTATTAAGATTATTCATTTATTCTGCTATGGGTTTTTTCTATTCCTCTCTTACAACATTTCATGACAAATCCTAATAGTAAATCATCCTTGAGTCAGCATTTTGAGTGCATTTGCCTTCCTATTAAACTATGAATTTCTAGACGGCGGATAGCGTGTGACTTATGCATCATGGTATGCTCTGAGGTTTTTCTCAGAGATTCTCTAAAATAATCTTAAAAACTCACAATTTTAAAAAGTTGGCATCTAAAGTTTTTACCATAAATTTAAATATAGTTGCAAAGAATGTAATTTCAAACTTATTATGTGTGTTGCCATTTAAAATTACACTGGCTGTGTCAGCATATTTCAGATTGAGTCCAGGTGCCATGACAGTTTAATATACCACCCTTCATCTGGAAAGTTAACAAACAGGCTCAGCTTTAAAAATCATATTTACATTGATTGTTTCCCATCTGAAATCCAATTTTCATGCTACTTTCCTCATGCAATTTTATTATAGTGACATACAGTTTTATAACTGTCAGTGTTTTGTTGACCACTCTAGCTACCACTAAATAGGCAAAGAACTCGAAATGTTAAAAAGTTTACTTCTTGTAACTATGGCCTTTCAAATGCTTAAAGATTTATTCTGGGTTGAGCTATCTAGACAACAAACTACGTTGCCAATTTTGTACATGAGTATTAAAAAGTTGAAAATTTTTGGAAGTACAGTTTTTAATGAATTGAAAGTGTCAATTTTCTTCTAACTGGCTTAGCTATCCATGCTTAAATATTGATTCTTGTTAAAATGACATAGGAGTCTAGTACTATATATTTTTCATTTGTAGGTAAGTTCTGGGAAACTTTATTTATATAAACAGATTTTAATGGAAATTTGAAACTTTGGGCTCATTGGAAAGGGCAGTTTTCATTGTCAAACCAGAGAAATAAGAGTTTGTGGCTTCACTGATAAATTCAGATAAAAATATAAATATGTATATTTGGGGGATATTATTAAGTTACTCAGGAGTAAACCAAGGAATACATCTTGTACAGTAGATTAATGAAAGCACTCAAGATTAAAATAAAGAAGACTTAATATACTTAGCATATCTACTTGACATTACTAACGTGGATTCTATTTGCTATGGAACAGGATAGATCAGTATGCACTTACTCATTGCTTAATTTTAAATTATATATTGTAACAGATTTTTAAAATGTTACTTATAAAGTCAATAGTACTATAAAATAAATTTATTCTTTGTAAATGTGAATATGTGTGTACTGAACTCTGGTCTGTGATTTCTGGAAATAAATAATGAAAAACTACTTGTAACTAATGTCATTGATTTTGACAAATTTCAATTTGTTAAAAACTGTAATTCCAAAATTTTTTAACTTTTTAATACTTATGTGCAAAACTTGGCAACATAGTTTGTTGTCTGGATAGCTCAACCCAGAATAAATCTTTAAGCATTTATCTTGATCAAATGTTTTTAGATAGTTTATAACATAGAAAGATATAAACTACTAAGAAATAATTGGTCTGCCAACTAGCATATGCTTTGAGTTTTATCAAGAGGTGGTAGATAGAGTACTATTGAATATGTTACAAAATATAAAGATAAAGATAGATTTTCTTGAAATACATATTTCAGGATATAAAAAAATTCCAACTGTCTTGTGAACAGCACATAAAATCTGAGATAAATCATGTAAACTGTTTCCTGTGTGGTTATCCAGTATAAATAGAAAAAGCAGACAGTCTCAGAAAATACCTCATGTACATTTAAAATAATGCATTTCACAATCCACACTGTATCAGACATTCAACAACTCTTTCGTGGGGAAGCAAACTACCAGGGACTAGCCTTAGAGCCAATGAAAGAGCTGGAAAACATTGCTTATGTTCAAGTATATGGGAAAAAAGAAGCTATTGTTTAGCATTAAAGCTTTTTTTCCAACTTTTTAATTGTGGTAAAACATACATAGTATAAGTTTGCTTTCTTAACCATTTTAAGTGTAGAGGTCAGTGATGTTAAATAGAAAATATTATCATAATGTTGCACAACTATCACTATCAGCCAGCTCCATAACTTTTCTTATCTGGCAAACCTGAAATTCTATACTCATTAAACAGTGATTCTCCATTTCCTTCCTCTTCCCAGCCCTGACAGCCACCAATCTGTTTCTATGACTTTGACTACTTTAAGACTACCTTATATAAGCAGAACCATACCTATTTGCTTTTCTATGACTGGCTTATTTCATGCAACATAATATCCTTAAGGTTCACCCATGTGGTATCATATTGCAGAATTTCCTTTAAGACTGAATACTACTTCCTGGTATCTGTATGCCACATTTTGCTTACCTATTTAGTATTATTTCTTACCAATGGTCAATTTCTTTGTTCTCTTAAAGGCCAATTTTTTTGTTTTTTTTTTTTGAGACAGGGCCTCACTATGTAGTTCAGGTTGGTGTTGAACTTGCTACTTATGTAGCCTAGGCTGGCCTCAGACTTGTGGCAATCCTCCTGCCTCAGCCTCCCGAGTGCTGGGATTACAGGTGTGTGCCATCATGCCTGGCTCAAGTGTCTTGTAATACATTCTTTTAACAATAGTAAGGGCTGGAAGAGGTTGTCTCTTTAAACAAGATGATCAATAACCATACTTCCTCAATTGATAATATTGCTGTATGAGGAATACCCCAGCCCCATCTAAACAATTTCTAAGAACTTGTTTCACCTGGAACAGAAATGTGTGTAAGAAACATACATAACCTGCAGTTTAGAAGTGACAACAGTGCTTTTGCTTTGGGCTGGGAGGCCCTGGTAACCTGGGCCATTGTGCCATATTAAGGGGATAGGCCTTTCTGCTGCAACATGGGAGAGGCCAGTTGTGAAAGGGAATTGGGACGGTAGGATCTGCACGATGTCTCTGGCACAGATGCTTTCTCAGGCAGCTTGTTTTAGGGAGCTGACTGTGAACAAATGGACTGCTTTGAGCTTGTCCTCGCCATGTCTCCCCAGGTAAGGCTGTGCGTGCTTCAGGGACAAATGGCCACACCCCACGGTCGTGGCACAGAAGGGCCCTCTCACCTCTCAGTGAGGGTTTGCAGAACCGAATTATCTCAGTGACAGTGCCATGTCCTCCTTTGTCTCACCCAGGTACGAGGTGGAGATTAACAGACGCACTGCAGCAGAAAATGAGTTCGTGGTGCTGAAGAAGGTAAGAAAGTGCAGTAGGCCTGGAAGAAACTTAGAAGAGTCCCACCGCTGGCACACTGGTGTTAGGGCGAGGGAAGGAACCCTCCAGATCACTCAGCTCCTTGGACAAGGGTAACTAGGATTCTAACTTCCCGGTTCCTCCTTCCAAGTTCCATTGCCTGGGGTGCATGCTGCTCCCAGAGACTCCGTCTTGATATCCAGGCACTCTGCTGCACTTCCAGTGCTGGTTTTCTCTCTGGGATTGGGTCATTCTTGAAGTGTGAGGTGAGGGGAGTGGATGATGGATCAGGGAGGGCAGGGAGGAGAAGGCAGCTGACCCTCTCAAGGCAGCCTGGCGGTCATGTATTTCCTAGGATGTGGACGCTGCCTACATGAACAAGGTTGACCTGCAGGCCAAGGTGGACTCTTTGACAGAAGATATCAAATTCTTCAAGTATCTCTATGAAGAGGTAGGAACTTCACTGGCCTCTCTTGTGCAGGCAGGTCCTCTTGCAGGCGACTTATGGTTCATGGCTGGGATGGTTTGTGGATCAAGGAACAGGAAATACAGCAGGTGACTCCCTTGAGTCCTCTGAGTGCCATGCAAAGAGTTCTAACTTGATTCTGCCAAGGGGACGGTGGATTGCTAGCTGTTGAGGAAGAGAATACAGATGGATAGGATGGTCCATAGTACCTCGTGGAAAGGGAGTCCCATTGCTTGGGGCTGATGCTCGAGGTGCTCATTCCCATGCCTGGCAGCCACTGGTGCTGGGGCAGAACTTAAATGTTGAGGAAGGGTGGGAAGAGCAGTGGGGAATTTTCCCAGGAAGCATCAGGAGACATGATCCCCACGTGCGAGCCCCCCTAACTTGCTACTTGCCCTCCACTGTTCCCAGGAGATCGCTCAGATGCAGTCCCATGTCAGTGACACATCTGTCGTTCTGTCCATGGACAATAACCGGGACCTGGATCTGGACAGCATTATTGATGAAGTTCGAGTCCAATATGAGGAGATCACCCAGAAGAGCCAGGCCGAGGCTGAGTGCCTGTACCAGACCAAGGTGAGCTGTGTGCCAAAGCCCAGTGACCACAGCTGTCGGCCTCTCATCATCGTGCATGTGCATATGTGTGAACATGTGTGTGTGCATGCATGTGCTCACGTGTATGTCCTTGTGTGCATACGTATGTATGCATGTGTGTTTGAGATTAGTGGAGACCTACTTTGTACTGGAGCAAGGTTTCATGACATTGCCTCTTGGTAGAGCACAGCCTTGGCTTATACTGGAGGCATATATGGGATTAGCCTCTCCCTCAGCTGAGGCCGTACAAGCCACAACTTGATAAGACTACCACAGTTTCTTTGGATAATCTACATACTTCGGTTTTTCTTCTTGTTTCTGTTTTTGGCAAAATGAAGACTGAAAATTCAAGCTCCACCAGTGCTCTCGTATTTGAGGACTCAAGGATCCTATTGAACTAGGGAAGGTCCCTTCCTCTCCAGAAGAAAAGGATGGATTCTCCCTCTTCTTTTCCCCTTATATCTTCCCTCCAACTCCCCTCTGAGGCCAACAAACCCAAGAGTTCCCCAGGGTTTGCAGAGGCCAGTGCAAAGGTTTAAGGCTCTCTTCACTACTGCTAACAGGGCTGCTCTGACAATAAGCACAAATGTGGTCGCCCTCCCTGTGCTCAACACTCCTACAGAGGCGAATTCTCAACTGCCCTGTGATTCTCTTCTTTTGTCATTCAAACTCAGATCCAGGAGCTCCAGGTCACAGCAGGTCAGCATGGGGATGACCTCAAACTCACCAAGGCTGAGATCTCGGAGGTCAACCGGCTGATCCAGAGGATCCACTCGGAGATAGGAAATGTGAAGAAGCAGGTGGGTCCTAGGAAGTGAATCAGGGGATGAGGCGTATTGTGTGCTGATCTGGACAAGGCAGAACATGAGAAAAGGGTAAGACACGGTCCCTTCCTTAGGCATTTATAACTTACCAGGAGAGGAGGATCAGAGCACACATGGAAAAACAGTGTTGTACACAGCACAACATATGCTGTAGGTACTGTAGGGGTCCAGAGGGGCTGAATGAGAACTCAAGAGAAGCTTTCTGCAGGAGGTGGGTTCACACTGGGGTGGGGTTAAAGGGGAGGGGAAGGTGTCCCATGGAGGAGCCAACAGGAGCAGTAGCAGAGGTCGTGCCTGTGCATGGGGGGAGGGTTGCCCGCCTGGAGCCAAGTGCTACTCGGTGAGAGTGGAGGACACCACTAGGTAAAGGTACGCACGCAGGTTATGGACAACCTTTAAAGCCAGGCAGTGGGGTTTAGATTGGACAACTCCTCTTTAGCAGGTAGAGGGAACCACTCGCAGGATTTCACACAATTCCTTGTTGGAGGAAGAATCCACAGTGGATTTTAAACAGGGGCTGCACTGGTGTGCCAGCCCTGTGGTGGTGCTGTGCAGGGGTGTTGCACCTGGCTCCCCTCTCTGCAAGCACACAATTTGGGACCACATGTGCATCATCGTATCTGTGGCTTTGAAGTCAGCAAACTCATGAATTGCTTAAAGTTTGTTGAGGTCAGGGCAAGGATTTAAGGATCTCGCTTCCTGGGCAGGTTGTGGCCCCATTTTCTTGCCTCCTTTTCGTCCCTCACCCCCCTTTCCATCCCCCTCCCCCTACATGAACTACTGTTCCTCTGGGCAATGGGCTCATGGCAGTGGGAAGAAGAAAAAGCAGCATTAAATAAGAATGTATGAGGCAGGAGGATCTCCTGTTTGAGCCCAACCTGGACAATTTAGTGTTTTGTGAAGAACTTGTCTTAAAATGAGAATAGGAAAAAAGGGCTGGAGATATAGCTCAGTGTGAAGGCTCTAGGTTCAATCCCCAGTACAGAGAGAGAGAGAGAGAGAGAGAGAGAGAGAGAGAGAGACAGAGAGAGACAGAGAGAGAGACAGAGAGAGAGACAGAGAGAGATGATGTATTTAACCAAGATCTGCACAATGCAAGAAAAGTACAGGTGTTAGAAGCTCCTCCAGCATTCAGTGTAAAATGCTATGGGCTCCTGCTTAGGTGAGGTTAGTACTGGAAAATGACATTTTTCAGATTAGAACAGCCCTGTACTCTGTTGACTAGGGAAGACGTTTCTGTGGTGGTCTTGTGATGCTTGGTTTCTATTCAGATGTCTTTTGAGAGTCCTCAGCTAAGGGGCTTTCTCGCCCCTCTTGCCTCCTCACCCAGGGAAGTCCACAGTTCCACATCAGAGCCTCTTGGCATTTGGTGGCCCCAGAATCCATGTGGTATTTGTTTCAAAGGATGCTAAAATTTTATGCCCTCTCAACTCCCACAACATTCAGAAGATCCAAGCATTTGACATTTCCTGGGCTCAGCCTTTGGCTCATCATCAGTGAAAAAGGACAGAGGACTATTTGATTGAATTCAGGTGGCAGAGTTTATTAACAGCCTCTTTTGTGATTGGCCCTTCACAGTCTGAAGAATGACACATGATTTTCTGTGGCCAGGCAGCTGGATCCTGGGTAACTTCTTGGGGTTGTGGGCATTGGCAGTGCTGGGGGCTGCCTGGCTGAGGAGGTAGCACCAGCTTGAAAACAGTCCAGAGATCTATTTGGCATCAGGGTTAGTTGGGTGTTTTTGGTACTGGGAATCAAACTAAGGACCTTGCACTTGCTGGTAGGGTTAGCTGTGAAGTCAACTCCATGGAAAGGGGACACCTCAGAAAGTGAAGGCTGGTGCTTAGATCCTGTCAAAACCCTAGCTAAATGACAAGAACACACTCAGACTAAGAAACTCGGGAAGGATCTAGGGCTTTCACATGCATGCAAGCACACAACCCCATCTGCAGTGTCTCCCACTGGGTCGTGCGATTCCACCTAACAGAGGCATGTGTCTCCTGTAAAACCTGTTCATTATGTAAGAAAATCTTTTAAGCCGGTCCTTGACTGTTAATATAGTTTTCTGTGGGGCCCTGGGGGTGAGACTTTAGGTGTGGTGAGCTTACTAGAAAGACATTTGATTAGTAGGAATGTTATTAGCCACCACTCTCCTCCCATGATTTACAGTATCTCCCGAGACAGCCTGTACACACAGATTTGCACTAGGTATGGCCACCTGGAGACTTTTTCAAGGTTGTTCTTAGAATCTTATAGCTGATAAGACCCGGTGGGACAAGGCTGGGTCTACATATCCAGGTAGCCCATCTTCCCCTCCACTCTCCCAGGTATAGATAAATTTCTACTTCAGATGCTGAGGGCTGAGCTGGGATGGCTCCTGTCTGGAGTCAAGGGAAAGACTGACTCAACTCTACTGATGTCCAAAGTTAAATCAACCAGGAGGCAATTAAAACATTTGCTCAGTCAGGACCACAAGAGGTCGGAACTGGGCTCCCACTCAAAGTGCTGAATCTCTTTTCCCCTCAGTGCTCCAACCTGGAGACATCTATTGCTGATACGGAGCAGCGGGGAGACTGTGCCCTGAAGGACGCTCGGGCCAAGTTGCATGAGCTGGAGGGTGCTCTGCAGCAGGGCAAGGAGGAGCTGGCCCGGTTGCTGCTTGAGTACCAGGATCTCAGGAATGTAAAGCTGGAGCTGGACATTGAGATCACCACCTACCGCAAGCTGCTGGAGGGCGAGGAGAGCCGGTGAGGGATGGGTAACTCCTGTATGGGACAGTAGTTTTCTCTCTGATTTCTTAGGAAGCCCAAGGCAAACAGTTTGGTTCTGTTCAGGTGCCGTCCAGCAAGTGGGCTTCCCTTGTGGTAGGGAAGTTATTCAGCACGAAGGACCAAGTTGTAAAAATCACAGCGATTGTGTGAGAGAGAGGATATTAATGTCACCATTTTTGAGACACAGAGCATTCCCTGGCTTGTCATGGTGTACAGGCAGGTGGGGAGGAGGTGCATGATGGGCACCAGGAGTCATCCAAGTTCAAGGTCTCCCTGGCAATGCCTGGGGCTTAGTGGGGACGTGGACTCATTCTTAACAGTCTAAGGCTAATGGCATCAATGGGGGGAAGTGGGACAAAATTGTCCCACACAATGGATAATCCCAAAGTCCCTGCCGAAGAGTGAGTGACTCCCTACAGAGGAGTTCTCTCCTCAGTTCTCCATTGCTTGAGAGGTCCTGCTGGGAGGTGGGAAGAAAGGAGGCCCAGATAGTGTTTTTAGAAGAGAAGCTTATTCTTAGAGGTGACTCCCTGGAGAGATTGGGAGATAATTAAGGAGGATGTGCTTGTTTTCTTCTCCCTCTGCAGGATGTCTGGTGAATACCCAAATTCCATGAGTATCTGTAAGTACCTGTACATCTCAGTTCCGACTGTGGTCATTTTACCAGAAGTCTAAGTCCCTATATTTCTATGATACAAAAGAGAAAACAGAATCGCAGAGAGGGTTCAACAGAGACTTAAGGACAGAAAAGGAAGCTGACTTTAGTAGCAAAAGGAAAGTGGTGGATAGGGAACAATAATCTCATTAATACAAAAGTAAAACTTACAGAAAAATCCAGTGACACCCAACTGTCTGCTGTAAGAGCAGTGTTTCATGGCTACCTTCTTTTCCTTTCAAGATCAGACCAACGTAAAGATCCTGGATTATAAGAAAAAAGATTGAAGGAGGCCTGAAAGGCTGAACAGTTTTTTAAAAGGCACCTGAAACAATCATCTTCAGGCTTAAATCCTGGAGAGATGCTGAATGCTAAGAGGCAGGGATACTTCCAGGGGGCCCCTTCAGCAGCAGCAGCATAGAGGTCCTCTGTCTGTGAAGTACCTGTCTTCATTTTGTCCTATGCACAGGTAAACTCACTGATAGAGATTTGTCTGCTAGGATCTTAAATTTGATATCAATAGATTGACACAGACTGCTAGGAAAGGGTCAAATACATGGGGCTGAGTCCATTAAAAATGAAGCCATATATGATCAGTGCTCATAAGAACCTCTCAGTGAGGGGAAAATATGCAAAAAAGAGAATATCTCAACATGAAACCACAGCACGGGAGAGCTAAGGCAGCGGCTAAAGCCAGGATGCCCCAGAAGGGCCTCTGCCACAGTACAGGCTGACTGGGGTCTTGTCTTACCCTTTCTAGCGGTGATCAGCAGCACTACTGGGACAGGAGGCGCTGGTTTTAATGTGGGCTTTGGCACCTCAAGCAATTACAACTACAGACCTGCTGCAATGGATGTCAAGACCAAAGGCAACTATGTCAGCGAGCTCAAGGATCCTCTTTGCAAGACCTCAGGCAGCAGCTGTGCAACCAAAAAGGCCTCCAAATGACAGGCAGTTAGGGTGCTGTGAGCGGAAGGCTGCAGAATCCAACCACTTCCTCTCCTTCCCAGCGCCCTTTCCAGGTCAGGAAGTCCTTTGTCTCTCACCACAATCCCAATCCAACCTCTTTTCCATGTTGCAGGAAAGCCAGTCATGGGCTGTCTCACTTGCCTCCTCCCTGGTCACCTTTCACTGTGTGACCGCCTCCCGCACAGAGCTAATGCACACACCTTGGGTGTTTCCCTGCAGCCAGATGCCGGCCCCCCTGTCCAGTGCCTCTTGGGGCCTTCAGTGCCAAAGGGTTCTCTTTGTCCTCTGACTGAGATTGTGTCTAGTTCTCTGCTTCTACAATAAATGATTGCTGCCCTTTGTCTTAGTCTGTTTTCTGTGGCCATGACAGAAGAGCTGAGGTTGGGAAATTTAGAAAGAACAGAGATTAATGTTGGCTTACACTTCTGAGGCCCAAGAGCATAGTCCCAGCATCTGTTTGGCTTCTGGTGAGAGCTTCGTACTGTCATATGGTGCTAGAGAAGCAGAAAGGAGAAGCAGGCATGTAGGGAAGGAATGTGTGTGTGTGTGTGTGTGTGTGTGTGTGTGTGTGTGTGTGTGTGTGTATGTATGTGTGTGTGACTGATGGGAGATGCCAGATTCATTTTCTAACAGCTCTTGAGAGAGAACTAATCCAGTCTCTTGAAAGACATCAGTCCATGAACCCAGTCACCTCCCAAAGATCCCACCTCCCACCACCAACACGTTGGGAATGAAATTCCAACATGAGTCTTTGGAGACAAACCATATCCAAAACAGCACCATTTGGTCTTCAGTGTGGAATCTAGTGCCCTGATCTTGACCTTTGCATTGTCCTAACTTTTCTTGGTCTGACTCTTGTTTCCCTATGAGTTCCCTTCCTCATGTAGATCTTTGCTCTGTGGTTCTATCCAGGTGGGCTCTGGGTGAAAGGTGAATGTGGTGAACAGCTGGATTTGGTACTGATGCAGCTTTGGGGCCAGTTCAGTGGTTCTTGTGCCCTGCGTCACATGGCTCTGTGATGAGGATGATGCCCCCCTCCAGAGATGTCTCACAGCCAGGACTGTCAGGAGTTGGAGCTTCCACATGGCTTGCAGCTCAGTTTCTCGAAGACCCTACGGTCTCCTCCACTTGCTGCCTGGAGTTGCCAGAGCAGCCATTCCTTCTTCCTCGTGTCTCACTCTGCTGCCTCCCGCTTCCTGACCCAGGTCCCGGCAGTGGCCCTGCTTTCTTTCCTCTTCCTTTGCCAAGTTCCTTTTCCCCCTCAAGTGTGAGGTCTGTTTGGGTGCTGAGGACATCAGAATAAACAAAGTGGCCCAGACCTCAGAGAGCTCACAGTCTAGTGGAGGGAGTAAAATAAGCAACTAACAAAGCAATCTATGATGCAATATCAAGTGGTGATAAGTGCTGTGAAGAAAATTAAACAGAATGAGGAGCCAAGAGACCCAAAGGTGCTCTTTTTAGCCATCTATTGTTCTGCAAGAATGGTTGTATCTCAGGTAGCAATTGATTTGAGCAAAATCCTTATATTTTTCAAGTGCAAGCCTTGTATAAAAGTGCAAGCCTTGTATATAAGTGCCCATGTGCTGTTTTCCTCACTCACCTTTCCCCACTTGTATACTCCAGTCTTCCCCTAGGCAAGCCAGGATTTTCTTACCCATGAGCCTTTGCAAATATGATTTCTTTCACCACCAGCATCCATTCCCCATTTATTGGAAGACGGTTCATCCCTCTTGGGCTGGCTAACATGCCACCCCCCATGTTCATGTGGGGTCTGGTTCCTCCAGGTAGAACCCATCAGGCCATCTAGTGTGAAGGAAGAAGAAATATCCTAGCTGCTGACCTCCTTTCCTTCCCCACTCTGTAGGTGAGAAAGCGGAGGCCCCAAGGGCTGAGAACAGATTGGTTCACAGCACCGGGAGGCACCAGGGTCTGGACTGGTGGCCCCACACTGGCAGCACCACCCTTAAACTCATGTTATGGTTGGTTTCTTTACCTACCTGGTATCGTGGTGGCTGCCCACACACCTGTGCCCTCACTCTGCCCCATCTCATCTCTGGTTCCAGGATCCTCAGTTATGGTTCACAGTTGGCATTCAGCATGCATTTGCCACAGAGCAGAAAGCTCAGTGCACACACACGTCTATGACTTTCATGTACAGGTGTGAAACACATATATGTTGGTAAATCAGTGTTTTATGTGCATTGGTTTGTTTATGTAATTTATTGACCAAACAGAGGCTTTTTTGTCCTACACAGGTGTTAAACAGGATTAGGCAAAGGCAAGACTATCAGGTAAATGGTCCTCCTGGGTATGGCATTCTGACTGACGAGTCATACACCTGGCTCCAACTTCTAGCTCTTCTCTTTGCCAGTTGTGGCCCAGTGTGAGATCCTGCTTTTGTACAACAGGATTCATATGAGCTGGCCTGTGTTGAGCACTTTCTATGTGCCAGAAACTCTCCTCCCACTGTCTAAGTACTTTCCATTGGCGATTCATTAATTCCCCTGTCAGTTACCTATGCATTATTGTTAGAAGGCATAGTTGTTATACTGTCCATTTCGATTGTGAGGGTACCAAGGCTCAGAGGGACTGAATAGCTCACGAGGGTCACACAGTGACAAAATGGCAGAGGTGGGAGCTGGAGCTCAGTCTCATTCTGGAGTCTGTGCTCCTAGCTCTGACACCACTTTACCCATTAAAGGACTACCAGAGGGGACGCCAAGAATATTAAAAGGGACCATGGGAGAAAAGACAACTGGAAAACTGTGGACCATGGAAAACTGTGCCTGGAGCACAGTTTGCACATTCATTTCTGTTATGATTATAGTCGTGGATCTCTTAACGATAGGGACATGTTCCGAGAAAAGTATGGTCAGCTGACTTCATCACTGTGCAAATGCATTCGAGTGGATGTGTAAGGCTCAACTGGGACACGACTCTCCCAATACCCAACCTGTGTGCCAGCAGAGGCACTGTTCTTAGCTCAGCACCCGGGCTGCCCTCAGCAAGCACAGAATGTCTTTGAAAAGATAAGAAGGAGCACGGAATCTTGCAAGCCCCTGGACATCTAAAAGCACCCAAGCGTTCACACTGGTTGCCTCAAGGACTTTGCCCACTGAGGCACGAGACATCCAGAGAACTTTGACCACTGAGATTCACTAAGATCGTCTCACCTAATGTCCCTTGCCTTCTTTCAGGTCCCATAAGTAAAGATCCACTTTTCTGTGTTCCCTACAGATGGCCTTCACGCCCTCAGTCTGCCCACACCCAGGTATCAGACTGTGTGCCTTGCTGCTTTCACACAAGCCTGGTGAGTGGTCTCTGCCTTGTGTTGTTCCTTACAGAACATGCGCAGACCTGGATGGTCTAGGTCAGTCACTCGACCTGGCCTCTTGATGCCGCAGAGGTTGCTGCTGGGGGGGCATGACACCCTGGTTTACAGTGCTTGTTTTTCATAAGTAGAAGTACACTCTAAAATAATGATAAACAGTATAGTCTAATAAATACACAAAGTGGTGACATGGTCATTTATTATCATTACCCAATCTTGCATATTGTACATACTTGTGGATATTACACTTTTGCATGACGGGCAGCTAGGAGATTTGTGTGCACCAGTGCCGCCCCAGACATGTGAGGAATGCCTGTGCTATGACGGCTGTGGTGTCACAGGGGATGGGGATTTTCCAGCTGCATTATAACTTCATGGAGCCACCATGATATATACCATCCCTTGTTGCCAAAATAGTGTTTTGCAGTGCATGTTTATCATTAACTCCTGTTTGTGGCGCCTTCTGTGTTGGTGGGCTGTGCACTGGTGCATCCCCTCGCGTGCATGCGTGCGTGCCGTGTGTGTGTGTGTGTGTGTGTGTGTGTGTGTGTGTGTGTGTGAGACAGCAGCAGGACTTGCTCAGAGGCCTTTCAGAGCTGGAGCAAGTGTGGGCTTGAGGGCGCTGGATCCATTTCCTGAAGCAAAGTCCTTCCCATCCAATCACCAGCTGTTCATTTCCAAAGATGCAAACCTTCCTGGGTGCCTCTGTATTTTGTGCACACACTGCCCTCTGCCAGCGGCTCCTGGGTACTGCACCTCCCCTGGTCGTGGGCCTGGACAGAAGGTTTCCTACAGCAGAGGGTGGGGATGATCATCCGCAGGACAGGCTGTGTGCCACTGCAGAGCGGCCAGCTGGAAGAGACTCATCTTCGCTGCCTGGCATGCCCAGGCTGGCCCTCGTCTCTGTGTTGCCTGGGCCTTGGCTCCTCTCTCCCCTCCTTTTCTTCCCTGAATTCTCCTCTCCTGGGAGGCAGGAGGGGGCAGGGGCGCCACTGCCGCTACCTGAACCTCCTTACCTCTAGTTAGCCTAAGCGTTCAGACAATGTTTTCTCAGAGGATGCCTGAGAACCTGGGTGCCATTCCAGAGGTTTTAGGAGAGAGTCCTGTCATTCAGTAATAATCCCCTCTTCGAAGCCCTCTGGCATGGTGGGCAAACTCTGGGCCTAGCTGCAAGAGCGCCCTTTCTGTCTCACACAGCAGATGCCCAGGCTGACGGCAGACAGCAAGCTGAACACGACCATCAAGAAGGCTTCCTAGAGGAGGAGGAGGAAAAGGGACATGAATTAGAGACAGGAAGCTTTTGGAAGACATTGGAAGTCCTGTTGGGAACTGCTCTGGGGTTCAAATCACCCTTTGCCAGCTGCCTCCAATTTCCCTTCCAGGAGTCCATCACTTGAGCCCCCTGCAAGGTGACAGTTGCATGAAGGACAATTATTCTGCACTGTCCCTCAGTTCTTGTGTCCACATCTGGCAAATGCATCCATGTATCATTCTCCCCCTCAACTCTAGCTCTGCAGGCTCCTGGCACACACAGTTGTTTGAAGGGTCTCACCTCTCCTACAAACCTCTTCCATCACCCGGCCCCATCTGGCCCCCACCTCCTTGTGTCTGTGCACACACCTCTTAGGAGGTTATGGCCTAAATTTTCTGTCTTCCTTCCTGTGCATCTGCCCCAGGACACCTGGCCAGCCCTTTTAGACCCAGCTTGCAGGGATTCTAGATTCTTCTTGCTGATATTCAGGATGAAGCAGCAGGTTCTATGTGAAAGCCACCTTCATCTCAGAACGTGAACTGGAGCACAGTGCTTCTAGGATTGGAAGGGACCATAGTTATCACCTATCTTGTGTTCACCAGGTGTGGCTGAATCTTTTTGCTGGTTTATTTCTTTTGCTACTTATAATTGGCTTGGGAAACTCAGTCTCCCCCTTTTGTTTCCACATCTGTCAAATGGGAAGAACAGGAGTTGTTTCCTCCCGTGATTGGTGTGAGGATGAAATGAGTTAAAACTCATTGCCAAGAGCTTAGCCCTGTGACCAATGTACAGCAAGCCTTGGACAAATGACAGCTTCAAATCGCCACAGGGGCGCTCCTGCCCCGCCAGCTTCCCGCTCCACCTCAGTCCCTGCATTCTCCCTGGCCCTCCAGGAATTCCCCCCCATGCCTCAGCTGCTGGTGCCTTGGAGCCCTGTCTTTGCTGCTTGCTGTGACACTTGGCCCCCAACCTCGCTACTTTCTCCTCACTGGGGAGCCAGGGTGACTCAGTTCTTGCCTTCGCGGCTCTCATTTCTGACCTTGCTCCTGGGGTGTTGTTCTTCCACGTACCCCCAGCTCTACAGCCTCCTGGCTCATTTCACAGCCTTCCTCCTGACCCACTGCCAGAGTCATACCTTGCTGCCCAGCCATAAACCCCCACTTGCCTCTTTGGGAACCCCAGAGGAGACGGGGCATGGTCTCCTAGAGTCTGTGTCCCCCACTTCCTTCTCTGCTGAGAGTGCTTGAACCCTTCTGAGGTTCAGCAGGAGGAGCTCGCTCTGACCCTGAGTCCCAGGAGCAGCGTCAGGTGCCCCTGGATGACACTCCCCAAGCCTTCAATTCCTTGGCAGGTTTGCTCTGTTGGGGGTGGTGCTCGGGGTCCCTCACTCCACAGCAGTGAGGAAGAGGTTACACAAGCCAGCTGGCCACCTGTCCCTTCCATCCCAGGCTGGGGCTGCATGGACTTGTATTTCATGAACTTCGGAGGGCTCAGTTCAGCCCTGCCTCCAGCCTAGAGATGTAGTCTCCACTCTCCCCAAGTTTATAGCCCCTCCCCTCGG
>NW_004955547.1:2917596-2985242 GCF_000276665.1 Chinchilla lanigera | reverse complement strand
CCCACCCACCCCAGGGACCCAGCTTTTTAAGTCTCCTTTATTTCAATACCCACTTCTTATTTCTTCCATTTTCCCCCCGACATCCCACTTTTATAACTTTTTCTCTCAAACCCCATTTTATCTGTGTTGTCCAGGCCCCTGATGCATCTGCTCTGCCCAGGGGTGTCTTCCCGCTGTCCCCTTCCTAATTCCATTCCCAGGACTCCCAGCCAGCTCAGGTATAGTGTGGGCACAGGGAGGGGCCTGGCCACCCCCCCAACACACACATCAGGTGGATGCCATCCAGGCCTGTCCCACCACTCCAGCATCTCCCTAGTGATGGGGTAGGGCTGGCCCCCCCTCCCTCTTGGACTGGATGATAGGAGATAGATAGCATGTCATTAGTGATGATGTGGCCTAATTATAGCCTGCTGCACAGCCTAGTTTGTTTATTTTACAAATGGGCAGAGGAAGAGGCAGATCAGGCATCAAACTCCACAGTCATGATCAAAAGATTAAGGGATTCCCCCCCACCCCAGCCTCTCTGTTTTCCCTTGAGAAGGAATCATACAATAAAGCAAGTTAGGGATCAGGAAATACCTTGCACACTTTTTCCAGAGTAAATGGGGGTGGGTGGGGGGCCTGAAATAAGAATACGAATGAAACAATGCCTGACCGGGGATCGGGTGGTGTTTTGAAATGGGCGAAGGGAAGAAATCTCATCTTTCCTCAGCAAGACAGTGCTTGCCCAGACATACCTGAGTGTGCTTAAGCTGAGAGGGAGAAACTTGTGATGACTGGGTAGGTGGTGGGTGGAGTTGCAAGGGTTCAGAGAGCTTTTCTTTTAAAAACAGGAGTTCTTTTAACAAAGAGGACTGAAGAGTGCTTGGTTACAGTAAAGGCCAGGGGCCTGTCTAGTCATAAAGGCTGTGGGAGTAGGAACGTGAGTAGGAAGAGAGAAATGAGCATGGTGAGGACCAGGCCAGCGTTTGCAGACAGCAAGGACACTTGGGCTGGGAAAATGAAACCTAGTCCACAGATCTTCAAACCGGGGGTAGGCTGGGCAGGTGGGGCTCCTGGTAGACAGAACATTGGTGAGCTGGGAGCTGGGGACCTCATTTTCCTCCAGAGCCTCAGGGAGGAGAAGACCCAGGGCCTTGGGAAACGAGCTCAGGCTGCCATGTAAACATGGGTGAGAACTCAGAGGAGCCAAGAGATACTGGTGACCCTCTTTGGGCAGCAGGAGGAATTCAGACCAGAGGCTCCGACTCAAGCCTGTCCCTGGGATTTGGCCAGGGGCTGCCCTGGAGGTACACGCTGGTTGTGTCTAGCCCTAGGGTATGCTGAGAGGCAAGTGGGGTTCCATCTAGTCTTGCACCCTGGCAAAGGACTACGTCTGTACCTCTTCATCATGGAAGACAAGGTGATGTACAAGCAAAGTGGGACATGTGGTCCTGAGCTGGGCTGCGCAGAGCAGGGAGGGGAGAGCAGGGCAGGCACTTGACTTGGAGATGGTGTTTGCTTACCCCAGGAGAGAGATAGAGAGTTCCATGAGACCAGCAGGTAGGGAAAGCTGCCAGGTCTCAGGTCACTGACACTCTCTGTTACATTGTCAGAGAGACTCTTTGTGTTGTACACTAATGTGGCTTCAAGAAATGGGCACCTTGACTGTAGTGTCCGTTGTCTGGGATGCCACTCAGCATTGTTCTTGAAAGGAGTAGACAGTAAGTATGAGTGCAACTAAGTTTAAGTGGATGCCGCCAGCCACCTGTTGCCTGAATAATCAGAAGAAACCATGTCAATCCAGGAAGTGTAGGGGTGGGGAGATGGATAGACACCAGGGAATGGTTTGAGTGTTGGCTTTTGACAATCTTGGAGAGATGTGACTTCTATAGTCCCTAAGAATGACTGGGAAACATGGTACTCTGCTCTCTCCAATATGACTATGGTGCTCAGGTGATCAACCATCCCAGAATTGCTCAGGTGGTAGCCCTAAAGTCTGAAGTCCTGGACAAGCCCTCAACCCAGTGGTATTGAGGTACTACCAACCACACACACTAGTATTGCCACCATTGCTACTGCTTCTGTAGGTAATTCTGCAACCCTTGATACTCTAAGCCAGCCCCTGTGATGAGTGCTGTAGGGGATATAAGCCAAGTCTTCTGTGGGTGCCTAAAAATCTCCATGTTAGTCACATTCCCATTGCAGCAATGAAATGTCTGACACCCATAATGTAAAGGATGAGAAGTTTATTTTGGCTTGCAGTTTCAGAAGGTTCAGTTCATGGTAAGCAAACTCTAAGGTAAAAACAGCATGGAGAAAGGACATGGCAGAGGAGACCTGCTCATGCCGTGGTGGCCAAGACGCAGAGAGAGAAGGGAGGAGTCAGGGACAAGAATAATGTAGTCCTTCCAGGTCACACCCCAGGCCCACCCTTTCAAACAAGCCCTACTTTGTAAAGCATAATCACCTGTGAACTCATGCATGGAGTAGTCCACTGATGAGTATAGCCCTCCTCTCCCACGATCTAGTGACTTCCAAAAGGCTCACCTCTGAACATGAGACTTTTGGGGAACATTTTAGTCCTAAACCATAGCAACCCTCATCAAAATTAGCCACCCCCTAAGGATAACTCTGTCCCATTGCCACCAATGCTCTTTTGTTACTCTGAAGCTTTGGCCTTGGATTCAGTTTGTGGTTTGGGTACCTCTCACTGGTCTGCAGACTCACGGGGGATTGGGGGCATATGTCCATCACCTCCAGGCCAAGGAACTTAAAACATCATTTGTAGACCATTCTCACATTAGGAAGCAGGTAAAGCCGGTATTGGCCATGTGGGAGGGGAGGACCCCAATTAACTGTCTACCTGCTGTTGCCCTTTGCAATCTGGTTTAGAAAACCACAAGTCATTACTTCTACTATATCCTCCCATTCCCTGGGGCCAGACCTTGCCAAGAAGGCTGGGAGGAGGGACCCCTGGAGAAGGAGGTGCCCACCACTGCCCAGAAGGCTGAGGAAAGCACCTGTGATGGAGCCACTGTCTGAGGCAGGTTCCAGCTTTGCCCCATCTCTCCAACTGTTCATCCTCCTCTTCCCCAAACCCCAGCAGTAGAAGCAACTGTTTAGTCCCCTCTACCGGATACAAACAGATCAGGGCTCCTTAATGTGGTTATAGCTAGTGATAAATGTTCTTTACTAGGGCAGCTACCAGATACCTAGTTTTGAGATAATTTTTTAACATTTGACTCTACCAGGAATACCTGAGCTGTGAAATGCTGAGATTTCCTGATCCCAGAAGTGATGGGGGAATTTTGCAGAACAAATTTGATCCCAGTAGTGAGAATTAGGGGTTCCTGTATCTGACTAACTTCAGCCAGGGGTGTTTCTACATAGAGATGAGCTAAGTACAATTCCTGTCTAGCCTCCCAGGACGGGACAGTTTCATTCTAGAGAGAAAATTCAAGTGGAAAAAAGGCCAGCTTCTTGAAAGAGTTCTCACTGTTAAAAAGATAACTTCAAGGTCATCACAAGGCAGGTCCTCTTAGCAATATATCTGTTAGCCCTGGGCAATATCTCTGCAGGGGGACATTCAGATGCTGTGTGCTCATTTACACCCTCTTTTTTGGTATCCATTCCACACTGGTCAGCTGTGCTCTTTAGCATGACCCAGAAAGTGGCCCCCTGGACCTTGTTTCTGGATCCAGATCTTTGAGAACATCTTTTAAGAAGAACTGTTTCCTTTCCAAGTATTCTCTAGCATCAGCACCCCAGCTCCTTATCAAGACTGGATACCAGGGGTATAGGTCCTTTGGGGAAGAAGCCTGGGGTGTTCAGATGAGCCCTCCTTGAGTAAAGGCAGGTATTTCCCCTGCTCCTTGTTGATAAGTAAAGAGGAGGCAACGTTGGAAAAATAAAGCAGTGAGATCTTTGCAGTGGATAGTATGGCAGGTCCCTAATTAGGAAGCACAGATAAATTCCAAATCAGACAAGTCTAGTATGCAAGGGCAGCATATTCTATCTGCTATCAGGAGGCCTTCCTTGCTGCAGAGAGCTTGAAGATCTCTGTTGTGCAGATTGTCCCTGGCCCGCAGCCCTTCAGCAGGGCCAGGAGATAACGTAGAGAAAGACACCTTGTTCCGGTGTCCAGGGCTCAGCAGGGATAAAAGGAGGCAGCATTCTGACTCTTACAGACTTGCACTCTCCAGCCCTGAGTGACTGCATTTCTCTAGCTCTGCCAGTTCCATTTTACCACCATGAGTTGGCAACTGAACATCAACTCCCGTGGTGACAAAGGCAACTTCGATGTGCATGCTGCAGTGACGCCAAGGAAGGTTATGGGTGGTGTGGCCTCTTACCACGCCACTGGCCAAGGGAGTGGGGCTGGCTTCAGCAGCCGGAACCTCTACAGTCTTGGGGGGAATCGGCATAATTCCTTCAATGTGGCTGACAGTGGTGTTTGGGGTGGTAGCTTTGAGCATGGCACTTAGTATGGAGGCAACCCAGCCAGAGGCTTTGCTGGCAGCATGTTTGGCAATGTAGCCCTGGGAC
The DNA here is from genome assembly GCF_000276665.1 of Chinchilla lanigera. Lineage (NCBI taxonomy): Eukaryota > Metazoa > Chordata > Mammalia > Rodentia > Chinchillidae > Chinchilla > Chinchilla lanigera. Next base: position 2,980,715 of record NW_004955547.1, on the reverse strand, counting down.
CTGGGTGTCTATCTGTGTGCCCACCTAGAAGTATCCACCAAGTCACTGTTAACAAGAACCTCCTGGCTCGCCTCAATGTGGAGCTGGATCCTGAGATCCAGAAAGTGCATGTCCAAGAGTGGGAGCAGATCAAGACTCTGAATGACAAGTTTGCTTCCTTCATTGACAAGGTGGGTCTCTAAGAGGAGGAAAAGGCAAGCCAATGGGATAGGAGCAGTCTCCCTGCTCCCTTGGCATGGGCTGGGCAATGTGTATTTTGAGGTGTGGCTGGGTTTCTGGAAGGGCTCTCTTGTCATAAGGGGGGAGGTCTAATTTGCAAGATAAGTAGAATACAGGAATAAATAAATGGGTTTCAGTTTCTGGGTATTTTACATGGCAGGATAGGAAACTGGGTAGACGATAGCTCTTTTTTATGAAAGAAGTCACAGGCTTCTGGAGGACATCTGGTTAGATCTCTATCTTCCTACAGAACATGCAGTACTGATAGAAGGATAAGCTCAGCACAGAAAGAAACACAGCTGAGACATAAAAGAGAACATCTCCTGGGACCAGGGTCAGGCAATGGAAGACAGTTGTGAAGTCTGCCTCTTGGTGAGGTTTTAGAAAGTTAGAGGACGAGCACTTGTACAGGGTTTCATCGGTAGCAGATGTCAAGGGTAGAGCATCAGAAGTTGAGCCAAATAACGAAGGAAATCCATTTAGCCTGGGGAGTCAGTGGTGCATTCCATGGGGCGTGATGACATTGATGTTCCAGGTGGCTGTTGGTTTGGTTTCCAGGTGCGCTTCCTGGAGCAGCAAAACCAGGTGCTACAGACCAAGTGAAAGCTGCTGCAACAGCTGGACCTGAACAACTGCAGGAAGAACCTGGAGCCCATTTATGAGGGCTGCATTAGCAGCCTGTGGAAGCAACTGGGGATACTGTCTGGTGACAAGGTGAGGCTGGAATGAGCTCAGGAGCATGAGGGATGTGGTGGAGGATTACAAGAAGAGGTGAGCATACTCCATCAAAGGATCACTAGTCATCTATATGATCTCTCAGCCATAAATTAGAAGAGCATGGAGCAAGTTCCAGAGTGAAGAGCTCAGGTCCCCTTCTCTAGGTATGGGGGAAAGGTCCACTCTACTTGATGAGAATCTCCTACTTTGTTGATAAGTAGGAGCTCCTCTGCTCACTGACCCACTAAGCATTTCAGCTGCTGGTTTGGGATGTCTTGTAGGTATCTGAATACTTTCCTAGGGTGTAGGGAGTAGATTATAGTGAGATAAGTCAGGGACTTCTGACTCCTGCTACTGGGTCTCAGATCTCACCCCAAGGGGACCACATTGGGCATTCTGCAGCCTGAGTGCTTGCCCAGCCAGCAGGAAGAGCATACTTGACCTAGGGAGCTGACACCTCTTGCCATGTTCTCTCCCCACCCACAGATATGAGATGGAGATTAGCCAGCTCGCAGAGGCCGAGAATGAATTTGTGGTGCTCAAGAAGGTAAGGAGAGAAGAATCTCTTCACATCCCCGCCTTAAACAACTCTGCACAGCACTTCAGCCCAGGCCAACAGGTGGGACCTGGTGCCTGGAGGTGGATGGCACCATGGTGTTGGTCTCTCGTGAGTTAGAGAGAAAGGACACATACCTAGGAAATGGACAGAGACAAACAGGAGAGAATTCTGGTGTGGGATTTGTGACATCCTGATTAAACCTCACCTTTCTGTGTAACATAAAGAGCATCAGTACCTTTTTGGGCTGGTGTTCTCCAGGTATAATAGAAGAACAGTCCCTATTCTCCTTTTGCTATTCCCAAAGATTCAGTGAGTCTGAGAGAAAATTGATGTTGAAGGACTGTTCACCAATACCCTTCCATCTGTGGGCAAAACCAGCAAGGCAGGTGGCTTTAGGGCTAGGGGTCGGGGCAGGGCAGCTCATGGGAGGAGGGTCAGTGGACTAATGGTGGTTGTTGCATCTTGGCAGAATACAGATGTGGCCTACACAGCCAGGGTGGAACTTGAGGCCAAGGCGGACTCTCTGGACAAAGACATAAAATTCCTTAAGTGTCTATATGATGCGGTGAGGACCCTTCTATTCCCCATTCTTTTACCTTTTTCTATCCAAGGGCTTCAGCTGACTTACACAGGGGGGAAGCCAACAGGAAGGACTTATGGATGACACAGGAGAAGATGTTTAAATGGAAAAGTGAAAATCCTGGCCCTAGCTGAGCATGGAAACCTAGGATTTTGTCCTTGGAGGCCACATATACAGGGCATAATTGATCTGGGCCATGATAGAAGGTTTGCTCATAGGCAGGGTAAAATGACCCCATGAGGTCCTACTGAAGCACAGCTTCTTGGGTCTTGTGGAGCTGCAGGGAATGTCTTCCTCCTCCCGCTGAGCACCTCCCACTGCCTTCCTGAGATCTAACTCCAGTGGATCACTGGCCTAGAGAACTGATAGGGCCAATCAGGGGAGCTTGGGCCAGACTGTCTTCATCTCTCCACTCAGGAGATCACCCAACTCCAGACTCATACTGGTGAGACCTCTGTTATCCTCTCCATGGACAATAACCAGCACCCAGACCTGGACAGTATCATCACTGAGGTCCGCACTCACTATGAGGATATTGCCCAGAGGAGCAAGACTGAGGCTGAGGCACTGTACCAGATCAAGGTGGGCATGGGATGAGTCTCCTTTCTCCCTGGGGAGGGTCACCAGGAAGTGTGAGAGATACTGCTGCAGATGTGCTGAGTGAAAGTACTTCTCAACAGGGAGTGTTATTAAAGATAAATCAGAAAACTGCTATGGATGGCCATATCCAGAAGAGAGGGAGAGACAGGCGATCCTCTGAGGGAGGTGAGAAATGAAGTGTTTCCATTGTAAAACAAGGCACTCACAGGAATAGAGGCAAGCTGCCTGAGGGCAGGACCATCACATACAAAGGCAGGGTAGCTATGGGTGAACTGAGGTTGGGTGGGGATCACGAGGGAAGTGCTGATCTCTTTTCTGATGGGTGTGGGGAGACTTCCAAGACAGTAGAATTCTGCAGTGTTCTTAGCAATGGAGTTAGGCTTTAGGGGAAGACCCTCTAGGGGATAGTCAGGTAGGAAACCCTTTACCTGGGCATTCTCTAGGGACCCTGAGCCCTTCTTTTCACATTTGTTAGATCCATCTATGTCACCTTTCCATCTCAGGTATTTTGGGAAAAAAATGAATTTAGAAGGAAAAAAAGATGTATTTTGACTCACAGTTTCAGAGGTTTCAGTCCATGGTTGCTTGGCTGAGTTGCTTGGGCCTGAGGTGGCACAGTACATCATGATGGAAGTATATGGTAAAGGAGGCTTCTCACCTCATAATGGCCAGGAGCAGAGAGAAAGAGGAAGGGGTAGAGCCTTAGTATCCCCCTCACGGCCACACCCCAAGTTACCTAACTTCCCTCTATTAGGCTTGACCTCCTGAAAATTCCACAACCTCCCAATAGTGCCAAGTTGAAGACCAATTATGAACACACAAACCTTCAGGGGGACATTCCACATCCAAACTGTAACACTACCAACAGGCAGGATAGTGGGTATTTCACCCTCACTATTTCTCCTATCCCTTGTTCCTTACCCATTGCCACACCATTTCTTCTTTTCCAAGGGATTAAACACATGGAAAGGAGAAGCCACCAATCCTATCAATCCTTCCCACAACCTTCTGCCCCCATGGGTACACAGGACCTTGGGCTTCCCTCCTCTCTGCTTGTGACCAAGAAAGTGCCACAGGAGAATGCAAGTGAGGAGAGGGGTGATCTCACCTATCTTGTCACTACTAGATCCCCATACCTGTGGGACTGAAGTGGGCATTTAGAAGATGCCTCTGTATGTGATAAATGAAAAAGAGATTGCCAGATCTTTGCTTACATTGAAGCCTGCTTGACAAACGTGACCTGCAACTTTTGCTACTCAGCCCAGGGGCTGAGACAAGAGAGAGGGCAGACAGATTGCAGACCAGGGGCTGAGACAAGAGAGAGGGCAGACAGATTCTGCTTAGAGAACACAGTAGACTTCTTGGTCTGAACTGGAAGGGCACCCAGTACTGGCTCTACCACTTCCTGCTGTGGTCCCCTGGCTCACTCGGCTGTGGAAGCATCTGCTCAGGACTTCTCCATACCTTGTCTCATCACCTACCACCTTCTCACCTCTACAAAACTAGATTCAGTAGCTGCAGCTAGCAGTTGGCTGGCATGGAGATGACCTCAAACATACCAGAAACGAGATGTTACAGGTAAATTGGCTCATCCAGAAGATTTGCTGTGACATCACCAGCATGGAGAAGCAAGTGAGCCATGACCTCATGGAGAGGGCTGAGACTCAGTTTCCTCTTCTGTAATAGGTATGCTGGGATGCACCTTTTGGGAAGAAGCAAGTCTCCCCTCCTGGGCATAGGCATCTCTGTGGGCTACCCACAGTCCCCCTTCCACTTCCTGCCTTGTTGCCCTACCAGAGTTAGGAAGACTCAAGCCTATTCTCTGGATTCCCCAGAGAATACAGGTAGGGCACATGGGCTGGAGAGGGGAAGTGATTTGCCTAAGGCCACTAGATGGTCATTAACAGGGTCAACATTTGAACCCCATGTCCTCTTGCTCAGACTTTTTCTCTGTCTAACAAATGTGGTCTACATCCCTAGAGATGTGCCTCTTGGAGAGCAGATCTCATGTCTCCTCCTCCTGCTGGCCATGAAATGTGTGTGTGTGTGTGTGTGTGTGTGTGTGTGTGTGTGTGTGTGAGCGTTCATGCATGTGCACGTGTACATGGGGCATGTGTTAGGGTCCTCTACTGTCATCCCTTTCCCTCATGTTGCAATACAGTCCTGGCAATGAAGTGTCACAATAACAGATGATGCTCTTGTGTTCCCCTGTCTTGTGTGATGGGACCACCTCCATTTATACATATCTTACCTGAAAGCAGCAAATCCAATACTGCGTCAGTGGGGAGTGAGTTTAGATTCTAAAGGATCCTTCTTGGGACCTCCCAAAGGAAAAGGTCAACCTTGCCAGTGAGGGAACTTCTAAATCAGCAATTCTCCTTCCTGTGCCCCACAATGCCCAAGCAGCATGGGGGTGGGTCACAGGGATGGCACTAAGACTCCATGAAGACTGCTCCCCCCACCCCCAAGTATTTAGCATCATAGTCCCCCGGGGTGTTCATCAGAGTTCAGTTTCTGAGGTTGTAGCTATAAGTAGATTCTTTCTAGGGGAAGGCTCCCTCCCCCTTTTAGGCCAGATATGGACGATTATCAGATCCTCCTGCAGTGTGCTGAAAGAATCCAGACACACTTCCTCTTGGTGCTAACAGGGAAGAAGTCTCCCTTCTGGAGAGATAGCCTGCAGCAGAAATCCACCACTGTGAGACCCTTGGCATGCTGTTTGATCCTTAGGGGTGGTCTGGCTGGAGTCTTGGACACAGTTCTCCTGGATCTGGTGTACTTGAACCTAGCATCACTGGTGACCCCAACCCCAGGCACTAGAGAGCTTTGCAAGCATTGAAGTTTTTTCTGATCTCCTGAAATGGAAATGTTCCATAGCTTCTTATGCCAGCTTTTAAAATATTCACCTGCAATGGAACACAGAGGACCCTCAAGTTCTGGTGTTGGCTTTGTAGCTCTTACAGAAATCTTGAATCTCATGTGCAAAGTGAGGGAGTTATGCTATCTAACTTGTATGTTCAAAACATTATTTTATGTTGTACCTCCTTGTTCTCTGTTCCTTAGTGCTCCAACCTGGAGATAGCTATCACCGATGACGAACAGAGGGGACAGTGCTGTCAAGGATGCCTGGGTCAAACTGGATGAGCTGGAGGGTGCCCTGCACCAGGCTAAGGATGAGCTGGCCCGGCTGCTGCGTGAGTACCAGGAACTCATGAGCCTGAAGCTGGCCCTGGACATGGAGATCACCACCTACCTCAGGCTGCTGGAGGGCGAGGAGTGCAGGTGAGGGGTGGGGAGAGCACTGTGTGCGAAGGCAGAAGGGGCTATAGGTGCCCCCATCTGGCTGAGGGGCCACTAGGAGCTGAGAAAGGAGAAACAACAGCATTGGTGATACCAGGAGGGAGGGAGACAGTGGTGTGACAGGTGAACTCAGCCGCAGCCTCCTGCAAGGGATGTCAGAGATGAGCTGTGAGCACAGGTGGCTGGATGGTGCCATCAACAGAGCCCATGGAGCCCCGGGCTTAATTACTGCATTTGCCAAATGGTAGCTGCATGGCCCTGGGAAATCATGTAATGTTTCTATTTTTTCATCTGTGAAATGGAGAGTCTAATCTCCCCCTTGTGTTATGAGGCTGGATTGAAATGATGTATGCAAAAGTCAGAGCCTTTGAAAGTTAGCTGAATCTAGACAGTTCCCTGAGGTTTTATCCTGTCATTTTCTGTCTTTCAGGATGTCTGGTGAGAATCCACCCCCTGTGAGCATCTGTGAGTATTCTCAAGGAGATAGTTCGGATAGGGAAAGCCAGGGACTCTGGGACACAGCAATGTCACCTCTACTCACTGTCTCACCTCCCCAGCTGTTTCTACTGCTGCTCTGTGAAGGTTCTCTGGCTTCAGAGGAACCTATTTCACTTTTGTTTCCTGGCAACAGTGACTGAAATTATGCCCACCCCTCTCCTTGCTGTCTTTCCCCTGGGGCACTCACCTAGAGAAATGGTTGGGAATAGGGACTTTTCTAAATTGTCCAGGAAGGCAGGACCTACATTGTCTTCTCCTCATAAACAGTCCGGTAGACAGGGTCTCTGTTACTCTTTGATGTGTTTCTTGGCTGCTGAGGGTTGCCATGGGATTAATTAAGGTACGCTTAGAGACAGCAGTTACCACAAGTTTGTCACCTTTGGTCGATACCTGCCTCTCCTTCCCCTGTTTTTGTCCTTCTTCCTTAGCCATCATTAGCAGCAGTGGCTATGGCTACCACCCCAGCTCCATGAGCACTGACCTTGAGGTCAGCAGTGCAGCCATCAACACTGGCAGCCTCTGAAGTGACCAGCCCAAGACTCAAGAAGCACAAGCAAGAGACCTCAAGGACTCTCAGGTCAAGAGTGTCCCAATCAATGCCCCAGCTGGGAAGACCACCGGATAAGGCCACCTCCTCACTCACCTCAGCACCTGGAAGAAAAGATGTCTTAGCCACTGCCCAAAGATGCCTGCACTCCCAAGTCCTACATCTCTGAATTTTAGGACTGAGCATGATATACTCAGCTCTCCACATCATGGGGTATCTTACATTTAAGTTCTGATTGACAGAGTCACCCTCTCTCATGTCAGCACTTCCTGTGTAGACTTTATGACTTCTCTTTTTCCTTGCTGCCTTCAGCTAGCAAAAGGCTTTGGAAGCACAAGTCATAATCACCTTCTTAGCTTTGAGAAGCTGTCATCATGTCTAGAGAGAGCGAAGGAGAAAAGAGAAGAGAGGATAGGTTTGTTCTTTGTAAAGGTCAAGTTCTCAATTATCTGAGGTATTACTGCACTTGAAAGCATGGCAAGGTGAATCTGAAGCCATGTAACCAGAAAGTGAGATGTTAGACAGCCATTCGCTGTCCCACCAGAGAGGTCTCTGCAGGATGACTCCATTATGGAGAACATGTGTTCATTCTCAGATCACCAGAACCACCCTTATTCACAAAGCAAGCAAAGGAGAATTGGGGATTTTCTGCCATCTTGTGTCAGCTACCCAACCCCTATTTATCATCAATAGCTACTTTCATAATCAAGCACCTACTATGCATCAAGAACTCTATATGCAGTTCCTCCAATTCTCATCCAATCCTGCAAGAAAGGTATAATCCACACCCTTTGGGCAGACAGAGAGCCTGATTCTCTGAGAGCGGCGGAACTTGTCCCAGTTACCCACCTTTGGGCCAGCTCAGGCCTGGCTGACTCTGGGGACCATGCTCTTTCCATGGCATGTCATTGCTTTTTTGGAGAGAGAGTATCAAATTTGTGGTTCTTGATGAGGGCAGCATCATGACATTTTGTCAGGACTGTGGGATGTGATTGATCCTTGGTCTGCTCTCTGGCTGTGTCTTACAGTAGCTTCTCACTCTTAGTTCCTATGGCCACAAGTTAAGTCCAGTGAGCAGACCTGATCTTATCTCTGGTGGTGCCACCCAGCCAGAAGTCATGGTCATGGTGTAAATTTTCCTGGGAATAAATAGCACCATCTCGTCCTTCCCTTGTTAAATTAAGGACTCTGAATTTCTGTTTTATATTCAATAAACTGCCCTTGAGTGGTGTCAGATATGCACTCCTGTCAATCTCTGCAAATGTTCTACCCTGTAATGGTGATGTCTCCCTACCTTGATCCTGCGATGTGCACAGCTTTATGGGCCCTCCGCAAGGAGGCTACTCAGGAGGTGACCTCAGGCTGCAGCAAGAGGTTCACACCCATAGTCCTGCACTTGTGCAAATTGGGGACAAGTGACGTAGGACAGCAGTGCTGAAAAGTGGTGAAACTATGTAAGGGAAGCTTCCTGGAAAAAGAAAAAAAATCAAATAACCAGAAAGATGGGCACCTAGATTCCTAGAGGGAGAGCTTGAATCGTGCTGCCACAGTGGGCATGGGCACAGGTCTTGTGTGCTTATTTATGAGGGGATGGGAAGTCTCTAATTTTTTGAAGCCAGTAGTGGGGCTGGATGGATTTTCAAAGTTGTTGGCTTTTGCCGGCAGAATTTAGCTTTCTAGGTAGCTTTCTGATCAGTTTTGTGTTTCAAATGTGCTCAAGATATTTTCCCCTATGGGTCTCAGGACGACAGGATGGAGCCTTGGGAGGGCATGGCCTTCAATCCCCTCATTGTGCCTTTGCTGTATTAAGAAGTCCTCTTCTGTCTGTACCGTGATGCAATAACCCTCGGGGAACACATAGTCAAGGTGTCTGGTGGACTTTCTGTCCAAATGACTTGTGATATTTCTGCTGTCACTACTGTGAGTGCTGGACTAGTGCCCTGGAAATTACGGATCATCATTGTATCTCTGCCACTAACGAGTCACCTGGTACACTCAGAAGGTTCTTAACTCTGGGGGTCACTGGCCCTTTGGGGATCTGATGAAAGCTATGGGCTCTAGGACCAGGTACCAGGTCCTTGCAGTACCAATGGTCTAATTTAGTAAAATATCAAATTCTTTGTGAATGAGACAGTAAGAGGGCTTTCAGCAAGGGGGTGAAACCTTGAAAGAGCTTTTAGAGGAATATATAAGCCATCAGTAAAGTCACCTCCTCTGAGGCTGTGGTGCAGGCATGACTCTGACTGCCTAATATAGCTGGTGCTGCTGGGCTGGGCGATCCAAGAGCTGTTCCCAAGAGCTGAGTGAGGACACCTTGTGTCCTCTGCTGGGGTGCTGAGGAGGGCAGAGGGGCTGTCTCCCTGGCTGCAGCTTTGCTGCCTGGGAAATGGACAAAGCCTTTGCTGTCTGGGTTCATTTAAGGCCTGAGAAGTGCACCGGAGCCTCTTGGCTCTTGCTTTAAGACAGTTTAGAGAGTCCTCTGAAGCCTAGGATGAGAAATCATGGAGCTAGGAACCAGGGTAGACTGTTAATCTTAACTCCATACATCTGTGTCCATTTCAAAAAGGTGCCAAGATCATTCAATGTGGGAAAGAATAGTCTCTTCAACAAATGGTGTGGAGACAACTGGATATCCATGGGCCAAAGAATGGAGATGGACCCTTCTTCACATACCCTTCTTCACATCATATAAAATACATCAACAGCCAAAATATAATAGCTAGAACCATAAAATTCTTAGAAGAAAATATAGGGAAAAATCTTCATGATTTTAGATTTGCCAATCAATTCTTGGATATGACACCAGAAGCATAAACTATGAAGGAGACGATAGATAAATTGGGCTTCATGAAAGTTAAAAACATCTGTACATTAAAGGATATTACCAAGAGGTGCTGAAACCATACAGGCACAAACAGTCCCAAAGCACTATTCATAATAGCAGAAGGAAGAAATAGCCCAAATGTATATCAATGAGTGAGTGGATACAAAGTTGGGATACAATGTTAGTTTGGCTTGGTTCTTAAATGTCCCCCAACTGCCTGTTGCCAAAGGCTTGTTCACTGGCCTGTAGCACTGTTGAGAGGTGGTAGAGCCATTAGGAGGTAGGGCTTGTGGGAATGAAGTTAGGTCATTGAGCAAATGTCCTTGAAGGGCATTTCAGTACTCTGGTCACTCCTTTGTCTTTTCACTTCCCAGCCACCATTAGGAGAGTAGGCTCTCCTAGTGATTCGTTTGTTGTTGGGACAAAGAACCCAACGCTCACAAGCTAAAGGAGGAAAGGATTATTTTAGCTCACCATGTGTAGATGTTTCAGTCCATCGTCAGCTGTATCCAAAGCAGGGGGGTGTGGCAGAGGGTCATCAGACAGGAGAAACAGTCCATGGCAGGGCGGGCAGGAAAGAGGAAGCAGCAACAGCAACAATTCTGTCTTTACCTTTATTTCATTCAGGCTCCAAGCCTATTGGTTGGTGCCACTCACACCCAGGGTGCGTCTTCTGTCTTTAGTAAATCCATGTAGCCTCACCCAGAACTACTCTCCATCAGTAGATTAACTCAGTTATCACACATCCGTAATCCATGTTTACGCACCCTAGATCCAGCCACCTCTGAAAATCCCACCTGTAAGTGTATGAGGCTTTGGGGGATGTCTACGCCCAAGATATAACATAGGCTTTCTCTAATGCTCACATGCTTCCTGCCTTGACATACTGTATTCCCACAGATCCAAAGCAACAGAGCAGATGGTTATGTACGGCAACTACTGAAACAATGAGCCAAAATAACCCTTTTCCTCTTATAAGTTTACGTTTTTGCTATAGCAACAGAAGCTGTAATAAGTATACCTTTACAATAGACTACTGTGGAATGGTGTATTGATATATGCTGGGTAGATGAAGCTTAAAAGCATTTTGTGAAGTAATAGAAGTCAAACAAAAGAGATCGCATATTGTATGATACATTATGTCCATACGAAATGTCCATATGAAATGTCCAGTCTAGGTAAATCCACACAGAATGCAGGGGTTGGGGAAGGGAAGTGGGCTGCTGCCAGTGGGCACAGGGTTTCCCTTTCAGGTGAGGACAGTGCTTTGAAATTAGGCAGAGGTGGTAGGTGCACGATATTGTGTATATGCTAAATGCCACTAAACTGTTCACTTTGAAATGGTAAATTTTATGTTGTGTAAACCTCACCTCAAAAAAAAAAAAAAAAAGATTTACAGTGTAGCAGAGAAAACTATCCCTGGACTTTATTACCAGCCTTTATCACCAAATGGCAAGTGGCAACGGGGTATAAAGGTAGGGAGAGCAGCCCAGGACCACTAGGGGATGGAGACAACTTATCCTACTTGACTGGCTGAGGGCAAGCTCAGGGGACTTGGGATCCTCCGGGGGTTGGACTTCTAATGGCCGAGAGTTGACCAGCCCTCTGGACACTTTTCAGTTGCTCAGATGAGGGCAACCATAGGTTCTGTCCACTAATTGAGTGCTTTTTAACAAATCATGTTTCAGGCTTTGGTCATGGTAAGCAATTCATAGCCCTGCATGTCTGTCAAAGCCCTTGATGACTGCTGCTGAATTGAAGTAACAGAAGCCAGTAAAACTGTGACATTCCCTCCAGCTACCAGGACCACAGCCTCTGCTTAGTGATGTGGACCGGGATTCACAGCATCCATCTTGCTGAAGGCCCCAGACCCACTCTATCTTGCCTACTAGCTGAAGTGAGCACAAAGCCCAACTGGCTTTGGAACCATCTCTCCATCTGGGACTGATCCAAAGTGACAGTCTCTGTAACCTCTGACCTCTCCACTGGACTGAGACATCCTCAAAGGCAGCCTGTGTCTTCCTCTTTTCTTGTGTGTGGAAATGCTGGCACACAGAGGCTGCTTGGTAATTGTCAAGTGAACCACTGAATGCAAAAGAAGAGGACAACCACAGCATCTATGGACTGTCTTCTGCACTCACCTGCCTTTTCCTGTGTCTCTTCCCTGCAACTCTCCCTTGGCCATGATTTTCCCATTTTCTGATTTTAAGAGTCTTTTCTCTCCTTTTGTTCTAAACCCAAGGGAGCAGGAGGCTTTAACTGATCTATCTGTGTTTATTGGTAGGGAAAGTCTCACTGAAATAGATTTTCTGGGACCTTGAGGGATCACTCTACCCCTACTCTTGCCTTTGGAAAAGGACATTCTATTAGGCCCAACTCTTATTCTTTCATGGTCTCTGAGGTGTTGAGCTAGTGAATGATTGCCTCACTTGGGTGCTACATTTCCCCTTTCCATGGCAATAACTGAAAAAGAAGATATTGAAGATACGTGAAGATGAGACCGTTGAAATAGAGGGGAATGGGCACTAGGTTGTGGGGAGAACCTAGCTGGGAAAGAAAGTGCTGAGCTCAGTGTTTTGGAGTGTGGTTCGGGTTCAGTGTAGAAGAACAGAAGAAAACTGGAAGCAGAGGCTCTTGAAGGTGAGAGTGGGATGTGTGCACCTGCACCAGAGCAGGGACTTGCACCAGACATTGGTGCCCAGAGGGTCTGAGTGGTGCGGAGGTCAAGAGCTCCTCGGTCTGAAACCTGCTCAGCTGTCACTAGCTGTGCAACCTTGAGTACGCTGCTTAACTTCCTTGGGCCTCAGTGTTTTCATCTGTAAAGGAAGGAAAATAACAGTACCAACCTCACAGGGCTGTTGTGTGGGTGATGTGAGCTAACACATGTGAAGTGCTTAGAACAGTGCCTGGCAGAGGGAACACTGCCTAAGTGCTAGCTACTGTCATTGTCATGGTCATTATTACTATTTACAGCGTCTTCTATCCACCTTGGGGAGTAGGTGGCGCAACTATAGATGTCCCCACCTAATAATATGGAAACAGAGGCAGGAAAGTAGGAGACCTGATCGTGGTCACATAGCTCCTGAATGACCAAGGAGGGATCAGGAGCTGTGTCCCCAGAGTCCGACATCTACGCACTTCCCCAGAGACATGGAGGAAGGGATGACCAGCAAAGCTAAAAGGAAGTGATTCTGGCCCCAGAGCCCAGCACGGCAGAGTGTTCCAAGAGGCACTTCTCGGCCAGCACTGCAGAAGGATAGGACTTGAGCCGAGTGCCTGGCAGGGTGGCCCCTGTCCTTTATACCCCAGCTCTTTTGCAGTGAGCTCACCTTTGGCCTTGTCAGCAGCAAACTTGCTGAGCAATTGTTCTGCCTCCTATTGAGTGGTTCTAATTGTGGCCAAGTTCCCCCAGGGACTGCAGCCCCCCAGCTGGCTTGGGCTGAGGCACTGCCTACCTGAAATGACAGGTGCATGTGGTATTGTGAGGGGGTGGACTTTTGGAAGACTCATAAAGACAGGCACATGTCCTGGGTCCATCTGCTGAGGCGAGCTGGCAGCCAGACCCAGGCTGATGTCATCCAAGTAGCCCAGCTCATTCTATCTAATTTTGAAGACAATTATTTTGCTCAGAGAACTGCCTGCCCCTCTCTCAGTGCCTCAAGCCTCTCCCCATAGCCCAGTCCTACCTACACAGCAGCTAGATTCTCCTTCTTCAGAAATGTTAGGGTCTTCCTGGCTCAACAGCCCTCAGCGTCTCTCTGTCACTTGCCTTGTCACATAGCACAGCGTGGGCTCTAGAGTCCTTCCACCCAAGGTCACACTTTTTGCATGATTGCTCCAGCCTAGTGGGTCTTTTCCTCACTAGTGACCTTCCTACTGCCATCCTGGGCTATTTTCCTTATTTCTCATCAGTTCATCCAAGATTTTTTTTACTTTAAAAGATTGGAATACAAATCCCCTTCTCTAGAAACTCCTCGTGGATTTGGTATTCCAAGTCTTGTCTCTTCTCTATGCATTCCTGTTTCTTGTCAGCCAGAAATTACCCTCTTGTGTTGTAGTAAATGCTCTTGCTTTTTTCTTTCTGAGGCCTTCTCCTTGGAGACCCAAGAATCCTACAAGGGACAGCAAATGTATTGGCCAAAGCTGTGTGTGAAACTGGCCACCGTCACAGATATAGAAATACAAATACAAAGAAAACTACAAATTTTTCATGTAAACCAATAAAACCTTTGGCTATAAAACCAAGAACCATACACAGGTAATTTATTTAACAAGCCATTTTCTCTTTCCTTAGTGTCTAAACTAGATGTTCCTGGTACTCAGAGATTTGACACTCTAATTTGACGGTCCTTCCCCCAACTATCTCACAGATGAGTAAAACTGTGGCTCAAAGACATCCGTGCTGCCAAGTGTTATGGTTTGGCTCTAAATGTCCCCTAAAGCCTCGTTCAGTCATAGTCGGGCTTTTTCAGAGGCGGCTGACTCTAGACTGTGTGATTGATTCATGGTGCAATGCTAGGATTAAGGATGATAAAATTAAGGCTGGGTGATTAATAAACCAGTCCACTGATTGGTTTGGCACCACACTAATGCTGGTAGACTGGATACAATATAAGCCACAGAAAGAGACTTAGCTTGCCTCCTGGCTTGCTTTGCTACCTTTTCCCTTCCATAAACTGTTTCTCTTCTATGATGCCTGTCTGCCATGCCGCTCTGCCTTGGAGCCAGCTGACTATGGATTGAAATCCCCACAAACAGTGACCCAAATAAACCTTTCTCCCCGCTTAACTTTGAGCATTGGGTGTTTTGTCTCGGGAATGAAAAGGGTAACTAAGACACCAAGCATTGCTCAGAAGTCAAATCCCACACAGAAAGCTGGACCATGTTAGTCCATATGTTGTCCCCTCCACCAGGCCAAAAGCCTCCAAATCAGGGGCTTTGTCTCTTGCTGCCCAAATCTCCCCAGGTCATAATTAAAGTAGGGGAAGGGCAGGGCCTCTGTGACCTTGGTCATCTGAGGCCTTGTCCACCCTTCTTCTCCCCTCCAGCGAGATACAAGCACCCCAGGAGCCCCACCTGGGCCCACCCTTCCTGTGGGTGTTCTAGAACTCTACAGCTTCACCTGGTGTCATCAGCCTCATCACCAACACTGGGTGTTTCCTTTTTAATGGCTAGTATCTGATTAACTAACTCATGCTAGGATGTTAATAGCTTGATGAGCTGCCTCTTCCTGCAACACCTGTATTTGGAGGGAAGCCAAGACTAAGGATACAGAGACCAAGTTCTTATAGGGCAGGAAACTTTGGGTTGCCCTTCTCAGTACTTGGCAGATGTTTGGTAAATATTTGATAAATAAATCAATACCAGTGTACAGGAGATAATGTTTATAAAGTGCTTCCTACCTAGTTCTATACTTCACAGGCACTTGCTAGACAGTGGCTATAAATGTTATTTCTAATGAGGAAGTTTTCCACCATCAGGAATGGTCTGAGTGGAGAGTCCAGGCCTGTGGGTATGCCACCCTTCCCTGTTCTCAGCACCTAATGCCGCCATGTGAGAATGTGCGGAGCTAGATGCCGCATGGGAGAGGAAGGCAGGAGAGGGGACTGGAGAAGTCCTGCTTTACCCCCTACCTTTAGTCATTGGTGATGGTTGGGCTTTGAGTTTATACCAGATCCTTAGGGGACACTTTGTATAGATAAACACATCTAATTGTTACCATTTTTGCATTAGAGTTCATTGTTCTGTTCCTAGTTGAAGATGCTGGGGCTCCCAGAAGGGAAGCAAAGGAGAGTGTCAGAGTGGGATTCAAGTACCTGAAGCTCAGGCTCCCTCCTTAATCCAGCACATTGAACCAATCTGCCACGTTACCTCACCCAGGTTCCTCCGGCTACCACTCCAGACAGACGTAGGCCCAACATACCTCCCTGCTGCCTGGTTGCTTCTCCAATCAGGGGCCATTTGCTCTCTGGTCCTCCTGCCCCAGGATGGGGTATTCAGAGGCTGACCCTGGCCCTGGAGGGAAGGTAGAGAGGTTAGGTATCTGTGGGCACATGGATCGTCACCCAGGCCTCAGGAACACAGTATTTGACACACACGTATCAATCTTACACATAGAGGAGCTAAGAGGCAGAGGAGAGGGGATATTTCCAGCAGGATTTCACCTGAGCAGAGGACTTTGGGTGGGAAGAAATAGGGAGAGAAGGGTCCTGGCTGGGTGGGAATGGCTTGGCAAGTGTTGGAGGTAAAGATGAAGCCAATGAGTGAGATGTCCTTGATTAGGTGGCAGGAAGCAAGGAAGAGAATTGTTGGATGGGACAGGGGCAGCAGCTGTAGGACATGACAGCTAGGCTAGGGTTTTGCAGTTCAAATCAGAGAAATACAGCTGCAGAGTCATTGGTGGAAGACTGCTGTGCCAGGAGTGCATTCCAAGAGCACTGAAGTCTTTAGATCTAAACCACCCACTACCATGTCCCCAGCACTGGCATGATACTGGGCACAGTATGGACTCAGTAGAGGTTAACAAGAAGAATAAAGGAGTCAGGGAATGAGGAGTGTATAGGCGAACTCAGGTCTGAGTCTACCATTCATACAAAGATTGATGTGTGATGATATGTGTTGTGGCCTTCAGAGGAAATCATGGGAGCTGTTCACAAGGTCACTGTCCTTCCATGCAGCCAGGAATGTGCCAAGGGCTGAGGGAGGTAGGTAGAGCCCAGAGACCTCTTTGAGGAAGGCAGAATGAAGGCCTTAGAGCAAGAGGGAGTGAGAGGAGAGGGTGGGTGGAAGGTGGAAAGGAGCAGGGATGGAAGGCAGAGGAGGTACTATCTCCTAAATAAAAGGAGAGAAAGCCTGACCCACCCTGTCTCAGGATTCTTCTCCTTCCTTTCTCCCACCCAGCCAAGACCTACAGCTCATCAGGGGGCTTTGGGCAGCCAAGGCAATACTCAGAGACAGAATCACGAGATGAATAGGGCAATCATGGGCAAGGACTGGGTCCATCCCTGAGCCAGTGACCTGGGATGGAGAGGACAGTGAGCAGACCCTCTGGAGAAGGCACATAGAACTTTCTGGAGCAGGATGGCATCATGCTCATTACTTACCTCTTGAGGGGGTCTTTCTGGCCAGAACCTGCACCAAGCACTGGTGTCATGGGGAGGCCCAGCCAGCTTTTGTTTTTGGCCCTTGGGCCTGGGCAAGTGATGCAGGAATTAAGGCTCATGTTGACAGCAACTTCTTAATTAAAGGCTAACCAGGTGATTCCTGTCCTCAGGTAGCTTCAGCTCTCATTTGCAGGTATACATTACAGGAGTGACAGAAATACTGAAATGGATCACTCAGGGATCTGTTCTTGCAATCCAGGCTATGAGCCACCCTCTCTCTTGGTCTGATTTGTACTCTGGATGGTTAAGTCCCCACCTGAGCTCCAGTCACCTGTGTTTTCCTCATTCTCTCCAGGTTGTAAGGGGCCTGTTCCACTCCATAGTCCCAGACAGTCTCATCAGGGGTGTCGGATCAAGTGTGGGCATCTGGGTTTCTAGAGAATGTACAGAAGCACAGGGTTGCCACGTGTCCATGGCCCTGCTGTCATGCCCCATTGCAGGGACAGTGTTCCTTCACCCCAACCCTCCAGCAAAGACAGCTGCTGCCTGGTGTGGTTGAAGTCTCCATGAGGCCCAGGGAGGATCACTTCCTAAACAGTTTATCCCTTTCTGGGAGGGAAGAAGATATGCCCTTGGCTGGAGCCCCCAGATACTCCACTCAGTGGCCTGCCCTGACCAAGGAAGTCAAGATCACTTCTGTTCCCTGAGTTCTGGCAGGAAGCCAACAACCCAGAGAAGATTAATCAGGACCAAGATGGTGATGTGCCATGACATCCCCCCAGAGAGTTGAAGCCAGGGGCAAATTACCTTATAACAGCAGGTTAATTAGATAAGACCCAAATTACATGAGCAAGGCGTGCAAGCCCAGCAATTTGAAGGTTTCATGTTGTTTCAGAGGTGGGGAGGCCTGATCTCTAGCTCAGCAGAGAGAAAATGACTTCTTGCTCCCAGGCAAGCCAAACCCACGAATTAAGCTCTTGACTGCCCATCCTCAAGCCCAGTGCCAAGCGCATATAAAGGCACCTGTCAGCCCTCCTTGAAGCAGAAGAGCCTTTGTGGGATTTTGCCTTCCTTCTCTTGCACCTAAGCTCCATCTCCACCAGCACCATGAGCCGCCAGTTCACCTGCAAGCCAGGAGCTGTCTCCAAGGGAGGCTTCAGTGGCTGTTCTGCAGTGCTCTCTGGAGGCAGCTCATCCTCCTACCGGGCAGGGGGTAAAGGGCTGAGTGGGGGCTTTGGCAGTCGGAGCCTTTACAACCTGGGGGGTGCCCGGAGCATCTCCTTCAACGTGGCCAGTGGAAGCGGGAAGAATGGAGGTTTTGGATTTGGCCGCAACCGTCCCAGTGGCTTTGCTGGCAGCATCTTTGGCAGTGTGGCTCTGGGGCCTGTGTGCCAGACCGTGTGCCCACCTGGAGGCATCCACCAGGTCACCGTCAACGAAAGCCTCCTGGCACCCCTCAATTTGGAGCTGGACCCTGAGATCCAGAAAGTGCGTGCCCAGGAGCGGGAGCAGATCAAGGCACTGAACAACAAGTTTGCCTCCTTCATCGACAAGGTGGGTCTTGTAGGACCAGAGGAACCTATAAACAGCTCCCCTCTCTCTTCTTGGAATATGAGTTTGTTAGAGCAGCAGGGCTTGAGGTTAGATGTGAGGAGCCACTTACTGTGGACAAGGTAACTACTTTCCATCATTAGGGTACCCTGTACAAGATTCTTTGTATGGTGTTCCCAGAGAGATAACAAAGGTAGGCTTAATTCCTACTGGCAGAGGCTCATTGGGAAATCAGCCAGAAATCTGAAGGCAAGAGATCTGGGCTTTACTCTTGAAGGCCAGCTTGGTCCCATTGCTAAGCCCAGGGGCCCTTAGACTGTGTGCAGCAAAGAGCAGTGAGAGAGAATCTGCTCCAGAATAGAGAGAGAAGCCAGACCTCTCGTGCACACTGGCCTTGTCTGCTAGTTACTTGGCTGGTACGTGAGGAGCATTGCCATGTCATCACCCTGGGCCCTTTGGATTCCCAGGCATCCCTGCCATGAGTCTTTCAGCTGGTGAAGGTCTTGCTTGAGAGGCAGAAGAGTGGTATGGGGAAGAGTTTTCCATAGTGTTCTGAAGGCTGAATTGACCTCAGCCCTGGCCTTGACACTGACCAAGTGTGTGGCTTTGTGAAGTTTACTTGTCTGAGCCTTTATCTCCTCCTTCCTAAGTGGAGATAGTAATCTACCTCCTAGGGTTTATTAGGTTCAGAAAAGAAAAATCATGTGAAGATCTTGGCATAATGCCTGACAAGTGCTAAGTACTTCCCAAAATGGTAGTTCTTGTTACTATCTTTTCATCACCAAAAGCACAGAAAGGGTGCTGCAAAGGAGAGGAATCATGAGTCTAGAAGAGAGTGTAAGAGATCTAGTCCAGATAGACTCCTGATTTGGGTAGATGAGAAATGATTACCCCTGTTTTATGAGTCAGAAGAGACAGGAGGCCAATGTTGGGCCCAGCGCTATTAGGAAGATGGGAAAGCGGGGCTAGATCCTTAGACTCCTGCCTTCAGATACAAAGGCAGGGAGTAGAGGACTCTGTTGGCTTGGGGACAGTCCAATATCAAGGACAAGTCAGCACAGGGCAAAGCCTGGGCCACGGGGCCTCAGAGATGGGCCTGCCCCTGCAGTCCAGCCTTTTTACCTAGAGGATGCCCTCTAGCCTTCTGCTCAGCCTCAGAGGCCAGGGCTGCCTTTGCAGCTTCTTAGTCCTCCAACTGTGTCATGTAGGAGATCAAAATGTTCTGAGGATTGTGCCCTGGGGAGAGGGGAGTGGACTACTTCAAGGCTGCAGTGGTCAGACCCTACAAAGAGGGGGATGTACAGAGACATGGAAAAAAGATGGACATAAAGACAGATTTGTTCACAAAGGTAGTGCAAAGCCTGGATTGTTCCTTAGTGATATTAGTCTCAGGAGAAATACAATCCCTTAATCTAAGGCGCTAGACAAAATGGTGACTATGTCAGCAATTCAAATGGGTCCAGTGGTGCAAATATGTACTGTGGTTTCCCGGATGTAGATTTACTTTGTGTTTAATGCTCATGAGCACCTACAAAGGATTCAGGATCTGTTAAGTCAAACCAAGGGCTGGGTGATCTGCTGGTGGATAATCCTGTCTCAATGCTGAATCTTACACAGTGTTCCCATGCTCTGTGTTTTCTGATTTGGGAGGACAAAACCTTATTTAAAAAGTCATTGTACTGAGATAGATTTTTTAAAAAGTCACATTTTAGGCACTGTGACTCCCCAGATCAGACAAGAGGTACATGCAGATCAGCCCTCTGGGGTGAGTCTGCTGGCTCAGCAGGAGGCCCTCACCATCTTCTGCATGTGCCATGCTTTCTCTGGGGAAGGTGGACAGGAGGGAAAGGGAGAGGCTGTGAGCAAAGATGGACTTGGGGCCTGACACTGGAACTGAAAGTGTTCAAAATCTCTAGACTCAGGCCTCACTGAGTCTGGCATGCCATGAAATGGTCACCCTTTCTACAAAGATGGGCCTGGCCTGGCTGTGTCTTGGTGCTTCCAGGCAGGCTCATGCCCTGCACTGGTTTGGACATGGTGGCTGTGATGATTGGCTGCATGAGGTACAGGGACACATGACTGGTTCAGTCCTGGACTCCAAAACTTAATAAGCCTTGGAAAGAAGTGACACGGCCCCATGCCTCAGTTTTCTCTCCATTAAGCAGGGTTAATTTCTCCTGTTCCATGCAGCTGTATTAAGAGGTTAGGGAGATCAGGAAGGCACAGCATTTGCGCAATGACCTTGAGCCAGGTGCCACTGTCTGGGGGCTCAACTGTAACTGGGTGCTGGGTTCCAGGTGCGCTTCCTGGAGCAGCAGAACCAGGTGCTGGAGACCAAGTGGGAGCTGCTGCAGCAGCTGGACCTGAACAACTGCAAGAACAACCTGGAGCCCATTCTTGAGGGCTACATCAGCAACATGCGGAAGCAGCTGGAGACACTGTCTGGTGACAGGGTGAGGCTGGACTCAGAGCTGAGGAATGTACGTGATGTGGTGGAGGACTACAAGAAGAGGTGAGTGAGGGGTGACTGTTGTGATTGGACACGCATCTCAGTTCCTCTAAGGAACCCTGGTAGTCACTCCAGTTTAAAATTTCTGGAAGCAAGGGGTGGTCACACCAAGTAGAATCACCTTAACAAGTCTGGGACATGCTCCCTGCTCCTGTTCTACTTGGGTGGTGCTCAGGACACATGCTTAGTTAGCTGGAAAGTGGTCAGAGGGTTATCTCTGGGTCTGGGTGAGAGAGACCATGGGCGAGCCTCTCACACTTCCCAGAACTTCTGAGTCTTCACATGTGAAAAAGAGGTTCAGTATACTCACCTCCAAGACTAGTCTAGGAAAGACCGAGGACAGGCATGGGGAACATTCCATCACATGTGATACTTTCTTCAAGTTGGAAAGGAAGAAGGACAGCTTGCTTCTTGCTTCCTCTGAGATTTCCCAGGGGACACTTGCTCCACATGCTTCTTCTTCATTTTCTAAGGCGGATCTTCAACAGTCCCCTTCTCCAGAACTTGGTCCATGTCCCCACCCAGGAAGCCTTCCTTGCCTGGCTGGCCCCATTGCCCAGGGCTCTGTAGCTCCCACTGCTTGCACTTCTCACTGGGATGCTACTTCTCACTCTGAGTCTTCCCTGGGGAACAAGGGCTTTTGGTGAAAGGAATGAGACAATGAGCCCCAGCTTTCTCACAGGTATGAAGAGGAGATTAACAAGAGGACTGCTGCAGAGAATGAGTTTGTGCTGCTCAAGAAGGTGAGGGGAGAGCAGTCTTAAGTACAGGGATTGGCTGGTGCTGGGGGGGTGAGCCTGTCAGTGTGCTCTGCCACCAGTCCCAAAGTGAGTGGAGGCAGAAATAATAGTGAGGGAAGGCAGAAATAGTGATGAAAGTCTTGCCAAAAGAAAAACTGAAAGGGACCTAATAGGCTCCCCTGCATCTAGGGACCTGGCTCAGACATCACAGGTTGTCTCTGACAGTACCCTAGCCAAGGTTGTCTTCCTAAGAGGGGCATCCCATTGCTGGTGATAGAGCAGGTTCTCAGGATGGGCTGCAGGAAAGGGGCTGGATCTTTAGTTCCTCCATCTTTTTCATGGGCTGCACAAGGAAAGGAGGGTGTCTACTTGCCTGAGCAAGGTGCTCAGGCTGGGGGCAGATGTTATGTTCCTGGCTGCACCAGAAGTGACTGGGCTTGGCTGGGGTATCTTTCAGGATGTGGATGCTGCTTATGCCAATAAGGTGGAGCTTCAGGCCAAGGTGGACTCCATGGACCAGGACATTAAGTTCTACAAATGTCTCTTTGAAGCTGTAAGTCTGAATCTTCGAGCCATTCTTCTGTGGGTAGCTAATCACTACTCTTCCCTGGGCACTGGGAGAGACACAGCAGGTCTCGCAGTCAGCTATCCATCTCCTGTCTCAGTCTTTCAAGGCTCCTCAATCTCCACCTTCTGAGTGAGAAGGGAGCGGGGAGGTCCCACTCCATGGCAGTAAGAATCTCTGAAACACAGCAGGAAACTTACCCAAGGAGGTGACAATTATGGATTTCAGGCCCAAACTGGCATCATTGGATTTGCTCTCCTTGCTTGGGTAAGGTCATCTGCTTTTGTTAGTGGTCAAACTGAGATACCACCTCCATTTGCCTTGTAGGAGATGGCTCAGATCCAGTCCCACATCAGTGACATGTCTGTCATCCTGTCCATGGACAACAACCGGAATCTGGACCTGGACAGCATTATCGATGAGGTCCGCGTTCAGTACGAGGAGATCGCCCTGAGAAGCAAGGCTGAGGCTGAGGCGCTGTACCAGACCAAGGTGAGCTGAGTTGAGGCTGAGCTGGGGGCATTATTAACTAGCATTTGGGGCGGGTTTGATGGTTCCAGAGTAGAGACAGTGACCAGTTAGGTGACCTCATGAAATCAGCAACCTGGAGGCTTCGTGTACTCCCGTTACATTCTCCGTGCTCACCCCCGTGCTGTGTGGTGTTCCCAGTTCCAGGAGTTGCAGCTGGCAGCTGGCCGGCATGGAGATGACCTCAAAAACACCAAGAATGAGATCACAGAGCTCACCCGGCTCATCCAGAGGCTCCGCTCAGAGATTGAGAATGCCAAGAAGCAGGTAAGGGAACTTGGCTAGGGCCAGGGGCAGGCAGAGTGGAGTGCAAGGCAGATGAGTTCAATAAGAACCAACTTGATACTTGCCACAAGAGCAGAGGAGGATAAGGAGAGCACTACTTCCAACCCTAAGAGTAGGTTGTCTTTGGGGCACTTCCTCCCCTCCTCATCTTGGGTTTGAAGCTTCCTCCCTCAGGAGTCCTCCTTTTGCCCCTCGAAGTGGGCTGGGACCTTCTCCACAGCTGTGTGTTTGCCAGGCATTTGTGGTTCCCTGTACTTGACACACTTTCTGAAATTTCCCTGCACCTGCCTCTCTCCTACCCCCACTAGACTGAAAGGGGGCAAGGAGCTGGCTACTTTATGCCTTCCTGGCTCCTAGCACAGTGCCTGCCCTGGGGAGCAGCTTGATAAACATTTGATGTAATGATTAAGAAGGAGATATGTGCTCAAGGGGAACCCACTAAAGCACCCTAACTAAAGACTTACTAGGGTGTACTCCCAGGAATACAGGAGACAACCTTATCATTAGCAGAGGGGTACACAGAGGCACATATATAATAAAATAGCAGTGGTGCCTATCATTGTATCACATTTAACCCTCACAAAGACCCTAAGAGGCAACAATTGCCATCTTCATTATTACAGATGAGGAAACTAAGACTCAGTGGGTAAGTGAATTGCAGAGCTGGGGAGTGGCAGAGCTGTGCTCTGAACGAAGGTCTCTTGACCTGGAGACTGGTCTTTTGGTTCCATGTTCTTTCCAGTCTCCCATGGGCTTTAATAGTTTGTAGATCTATGAACATGAATAAGTCACCTGTCTTCACCACAAGGGAGGACTACATGAGTAGTAAGTAGTACTGAAGTAGTAATTGGAATAGGTAGCACTGAGCTAGTGTTGGGTATTCAGTGAACACTTGGTAAATAATAGTTGCTCTTGGGGAGTCTCCTTCCCCGTGGTTCTGGTCTGTGGGCCCACACACCTGGGCAGCTGCTGCCATTGCTCCTACCATGCTATATCCCAATGATGTCTCCTTTGGGCTTTAATACGCAAGAGCAGAAAGCCAATCTTCACGTTCATTTCACTCTCTGGGCACAGTGTGGTTCAGTAAATGTCTCTGCCCTGAACTGAAGTGGTGCTCCATTGGCTCTGCTCTCAGGCACGATTTCTCATTGCCATGAACATCTGCACACAAGGTGTGGAGCTAGAGCTCAGGAAGAACTTACCAACCCCTTCAACTAGAGCAGAGATGTTGTGTGCATTGGGTGGGGAATGCATCTCTGCCCTGGGATCTGAAAGGTTTGGATACAGATGAAGCCAATGACTTCTTTCAATTTTCTAAATTCTTTAATTCTTTACTTAGGCTTCTAACCTGGAAACAGCTATTGCCGATGCTGAGCAGCGAGGGGACAATGCACTCAAGGATGCCCGGGCCAAACTAGATGAGCTGGAGGGCGCCCTGCACCAGGCCAAGGATGAGCTGGCCCGGATGATGCGCGAGTACCAGGAACTCATGAGCCTGAAGCTGGCCCTGGACATGGAGATTGCCACCTACCGCAAGCTGCTGGAGAGTGAAGAGTGCAGGTGGGCTGGCTGTGATTGAGCAGGAGCCCCCCTCCCCCACCAGGTGTGGGAGGAACCAAAGGAGAAAACTGGACTTACCCTTATCTAGAAAAAACTGAGCTGTTGGGAAGTGATGAGTGACAATAGCAGAAGGAACACTGATTGGTGATGCTAGCCATGAGTAGGTCTGAGTAGCCACTCACGCTAAGTACTTATATCAACTCAGGCTCCAAGATGCTGTGTGATAGGCTTTGGCCCCCAAAACCTCATTTCTCTATTAAGCTTCTTCTATCTTCCTTATCTGTCTAGGTTAGGAGCTTGTCAGAGGATTTGTTGGGGCAGTCACTCTGGTTTCCCCGATGTGCTAAGGAGATCAGTATTTAGCTTGGTATTTGGGCCTGGTCTATTGCTCCAACATGTGTACCACCTGCAAGCTACTATTTTACTGAGATTGTTACCTGGTTCCTCCAAAGATTCAGGGATGGTCTCCTAAATTTTCTCAGACTCTGATCGTATCAAAGAAGCCCTGGAGTTTCTACAGGTGCCCATTGGGATGAGAAACACTTATCAGGCTAGTGGAATAATAGCTTTGAAGAGACTGTGGATTGGATAACTACTTTCTCTTATTTTACTTCTCTCTTTAACAGGATGTCAGGAGAATATCCTTCCCCTGTCAGCATCTGTAAGTACTTGTGTGCTTTGATCTAAAATTGTAGAATCTGTATGTGAGAAGTGATCTTAGTCACACCCCATGAGTATAGATAAGGGATCTAAGAAGGAAAAGCTTTGCCTGAGATCATAAAGCCAGATGGCAGAGCCATAGCCAGAAATCAGGTCTCTTTCCCAGGGCTCTTCTGTCCTTATCATCCTCTGTTCCTGGAGGGGTGGCCATTGCCATTGGGATTGAGGAAACAAAGGACATGTTCTAAGAAAATGGGCCTGAGTGAGAAGCTGAGTTTGCAGGTTACAATCAGACCTGGGCTTGGAAATTGTAGAATGGGGGATCTCAGAGAGCAAGGCAAGCATCAGATCTGGGTTTCTCAGTAGGGCTAAAAGAGTTAACCAAAGCGCTGTGGTCTGTTGGCAAGCTTGTAGGGGAGAGAGGTTGGAGTCTGGGAGTTCAGCAGAGCCTTATAGAGCGGCAGCGCATTTGTGTCCAGAAAGATAATGGGTACCTGAATCAAGGAAATGGGACTCTTAGCATTAATGGGCATGTCTCAGTCAGATTTGGCACAAGTTGAAGAAGCCAAGGGCAGGGCATGGGGGAAAGTGTCTTTGGGATATTCTCCTTAGGAGGATGGAGTGGTTATGACTGGGCCCCCAAAAAGCCCTCTCTGTCCTGGGGAAGGGAAACCAGCTCCAGCTGTGCCTGAGTGGATAGTGACCCCAGCTTTCCCCTTACAGCCATCATCAGCAGCACCAGTGGCAGCAGCGGCTATGGTTTACGTCCCAGCACCGTCAGTGGTGGCTATGTAGCTAACAGCACCAGCTGCATCTCTGGTGTGTGCAGTGTCCGCGGTGGAGAGGGCAGGAACCGGAGCAGTGCCAGTGATTACAAGGATACCCTGGGCAAAGGCTCCAGCCTGAGCACCTCCTCCAAGAAAGGCAGTCGGTAGAGGGCTGTCCATGCCCTCCCTAGCCCCAGGACCCCAGTTCTGTACCCCACCCCCACTGTCAGCCCCACCTCCACCCTGCTGTCCTACTCCTGAGCCCCTCGCTTTGGCTGCCAACCCAATTCTCCTGTCTGTGTCTCCTGAGCCTGGACAGGTCTGGACTACAATGCCTGGTACAATACGTCCCCAGGGGCCACCTCCTTGGCTGTGGTCCCCCAGCCACAGGCAGCCCAGCCCAGCTCCAGCTCATCCTCCTCTGCCAGCCCTGCCTCAGTCCTCATTATACTGCCAGGCTTCCAGGTCCTCAGACTGATGCTCCTCACATGCTGGACTTCATCCCAGCTCCTGCCTCTGCTAGAGGCTGGCTCTGTATTCAGGAGAAGGACTGAAGGACAGCCAGGCAACAGTGACCCAGCCCCACACCATCCTGACACAGCATCATGGCTCATTCTGAGTGGGACCAAGCACAACTCTGGGTCTCTCTCTTCACTCTTCTGCACCCAGAAACAGAAGAGGGACACCATTCACTTCTCCTGTATTCTTTAAGGCTCTTCCTATTGCATCCTCAATAAACAGCACAATCTCATGGCTTGGTCTCTGTGTATTCAAAGTGTGCACGTGTACCACAATTCAGATGCTCACATCATCATGTACACACATGCACAACACAGATGCACACACATGAATACACATAGCACAAGTACCAACACACACAAGTGCACCACTGGCTACTGGCCATGCAGCCTGTATTTCCAGTTCAGTTTTCTCTGTGGATCAGAAGAACATACTCTGAGCACCTGTGGCTGAGGGGAGGGAGAGAGTCCTATTGGGACAGCAGGCAGTGGAGTGGGGAGCATAGTTTGGGAAGCTGGGGAGGAGCAGAGGGAGACAAGGGTGTGTACGCAGCCTGGTTTGTGGCTCCTGATGGAGGTGTGAACTGTGGCCAGAAATGACCGTGTTCCCGGCAAGAACCCTGCCCTCTTTCTAGGACGGTATCTTTCCTGGTGAGTGTCTGCACTTGCTCTACCCTTTCCTCTCTTCCTGGCCTCCGGGGGTCAGCAGGAGTGGGTGGAGCCCGTGCAAGTCCCACACCCTGGGCCCCTGAGCTGAAAAAGAAGGTGGGTAGAAAGTTCTTGGATGCCAAAACTGGAGAGGTATAGAGTGAGTTGGGGCCCTCTGTGGGGTCAGGGCAGACTGACTTTCAGTGACTGTGCAGTTGGCCCCTCCCCAGACACTCCCCTGTTGACCCAAGTGACAACTGTCATGATAATCAGACCTGCCATGTGGAGAAGAGGAGTCTAAAGGGGTTGGGGGTGGGGAGGATTTTCCAGGCTGCTCTGTCTCTGGCTACAGAGAGTGTGGAAGGGGAGGAGCAGCAGGCAATGTCTCTACAGCCAGCCAGCAGGCACCAGTCCCTTCGCAGGATAGCCATGCTCATGGTACAGTTTAGGGCAGGGAAGAGGGTCTCAGTTACAGAGGAGAAGAACCTCCTGGGTCTGAGGGCAAGAAGAGGCAGTGGAATGGCAGATAGAAGTGGAGGTCTGGAGGAAGGGCTCAGCGGGCTGGGTTGGCAGCTTGAACATTCAGAGTATGGCTATGACTTAGGGCAAGGCCACAGAAGTAGCCTTGAAACTTCCAACACCCAAGAGGCACCCGTCAGCCAGAGCCATCCCCTTGTCTCCCTCTAGGCCCTTGGCCTAGAAGTCCATGCCACTGTCTAGCAGGTGGAGGTGGAGGAGGGTGGTGAATCAAGACTCAGTGACAAGTTTGTTTCCTTGGTTGGTAAAGCAAATGTGTGTGCGAGAGCATATATATGTGCATGTGTTTCCAGCCCTGGGCAAAGACTTTGCCATCTCCTCAGGGAAGGCCTACATATGCCTGCTGCCTCTGCCATCCTGCTGCTGTTCCAGCAGTAAAGAGTGAAGTGGGATGGCAGGAAGATGCTGCTGGTTTATCACCTAGATTTAGGGAGGGAACGAGGAAATCTTGCACCATCCCCTTATGGTCCAGCGCTCACAGGGATTACCTGAGTAGGCAGGGTTATCCTGGGTCCTGACTCCACTTCCTAAAACTGCAGAGACTGGGTAGAACCTCTCACAGGAAACAGTCAGAGCCCTACATGGAGTCCGAGACAGGGGTCACACAAGAGGGTTTCACAGCCTTGGAGAGTTTGGAGAATAAACCAGGGCACTGATGGCGATGAGTAGGAAGCGTGACCACTTTGACATCTTTTGCATGTTGGCATGATTAGTTGGTAGTGGTTCCGAAGAGCAGTGGTTCTCTATACAGGCTGAAAGATGACTTAGGAACCTTTAAAAATACTTGGATCTGAGCTTCAAATTAAGTGAATCAGGTCATTTGGAGTAAATCCTAAGCATTCACTTGTAACTTTTTTGAAAACAACAAGGGACTCTAGTGAGAATCACTGGCCTGGACTGTGATCTTAAGGTTGTATCCAGATCCTAAGGGAAAGAACAGCACGATCAATTAGTAATGCCTGCCATGGTCACAGGTGGAGGAAGTGATGGTGTGAATTGATCCTTTCTGATCCTATGTGTCATTTTACAGCCCACAAAGCACTCTCACACACTGTTTGACCAAAGAACGGGGAGTGAGTGACTGGCTACTTCCATTTTACAGATGAAAAAATTGAGGATCAGAGTTGCTGCTTGTATAAAGACAAAGACTGGAAAAAACCCAAAGTTGCCCAGTCTATCACTTGCCTTCAAGGGATGGAAAAGAGAGCAGGTGCAGGGCTGGGCTCTGGCTCACAAGTCTGGGCAGGAGGTTGTTCTTGGCAAAGTTGCTGCTTCCTACTCCCTCCTGAGAGTTTCCAGGAGACTAAATGCAGGGTAGATGTGGTAAAGGATTCAGTGCTGCTCTGATATCTTGATGGGCAGTGGCCTCTGTTTATTTCACCATTAAAGCAACTGTGACACAGAGACAGGCAGAGCTTTTGTCCAAAATCAGCTGGGTTATCAGGAGCAGAGCCAGGTGTGGACCCCAGACTCCATACTCTTTCAAACACACTGCACCAAAACATGTCCCCAGGTTGGACATAAGGAGTTGGGACCTGGGTAGCTTCCAGAGTAGGGAGATGTTGGTAATCCATAGGTAGGTGAGCCCTATACAGCATGCAAGGGCCTTCAGTAGGGTAAAGGCAGAGAACGCAGAGGGGCTGGGGCTGCTTGGGGAAACTAGCGCAGCAGCTGCAACAGCAGCAGAGAGGAGGCAGGGAGGGCTGTGTGGAAAGCATGATGGGTTGTCACGTGTGTGAATAAGCTCTGTACTGAGTTGTTCAAGAAAGATCTTTCTTACCCAAGCCTCTGGCTCCCTGAAGTCCAAGAGGAGCTGAGGAAAAGGAGCAAGGTCTCTGGAGATACTCCAGGCACAGGAAGGGATTTAGGCTTCGTCTGTGGCAGGTGTGAGGCTCTTTTTTCCTCTCAGGGTATAGGGGAATCTTGGTAGATGGGTAGAGTTCGGGCCGAGGTCCCATGACAGCCAGCCCTGGGTCTTGAATTACAGCTGAGCTAGTCCTGGTCTCTCTCTGCAGGGCATAAAGCTGTTGGTGCCTTTTGAGTCATGCTTGTCCTGGTTTTCTTCTGTTGCTCAGTTCCTTTCACCTCTTCAACCCCAGGAGTGTGTGCACTAGACAATCTCATGTCACAACAAGCAGATGCCATAACTAAGCTTCAGGAAAGGTGCTTGATGTAGCCTGGCCCAGCTCTGACTCCAAAGCCACTGTTCCTTATGTTTTAATCTTAATTGCCATGACAATTCCTGCCCATCCACCAGACCCAGCTAGCACGAGACCAAGTGGGCCAAGGCCTGCTGTGTGCATCCAATGTGTAAAGTGCTCTCCTAGGGCAGGGAGTTAGTCATGACACTGTGTGGTCAACCTCCTGGGATAGAGCTTCCCCCTGTCCTGCAGGAGGGACTATGTTGATGTCCTGGGCCTCAGACATGTCTGTGCTTCTGCCCAGAGCAACACCAACTCCTGCATCCAGCCGCGTCATTGCAAGATATACGCCCAGTAGGAAAACATGTCCAGAAAGGAGAGGCTTAGGCTCAGGCCCCGTAAGTCCAAGGTGGTCTGTGTTTTGCTGGAAGACCGTGACTCTGACAGCTCAAAGACAAACAGATGCAGTACTAAAATCCAGACCTAAAGACATCAGACAGAAATATTAATGAAAACTGGACAGGAAAAATCACATAAATGGGATCTCCCTTGACCTTATGAATGATTTCTGTGGGATTTGGGACGGGGCTGAATGCTCAGGGTACTGGCTATAGGAATTGAGTCTCTGAAGCCATGACAGGGTGGAGGTAAGAGGTGGGAAGCAGAAAGGATGGAGACAGGGCTAAAGCAGGGCAATTTTTCACAGAGGGACCCATGTAGACAGAGTTTGAGATGGAAAGGGAAGCTTTGGAGACAGGGTGCTCCCAGTACTGGGGTGTTCAAGAACAGCATCAATGTCTGAAGCGTTTAGGGGACTCAAGAGAAGGATGGAGGTTTTGATTAGACCCATCTTTCCTAAAATTGAATTTATATATGAGTCTTCTGTGCTCTTGTGATAATGCACTTTCTGACTCAGTAGGTCTGGTGGGGCCTGAGTCTAACAAGCTTCCACATGTTACTCAGCAGACCTCACTTTGAATAGCGGAAGCTTTGATGATATCCAAGATCTCTTCCAACCTGAGAACCCTGAGTGCTACAATATCTGAAATACTTCTGCTCTACTTGGTTATGAAGTCCTAGCAGGAAGTTTTACTAAGGAAAGCCAGTTCCTTAGAGGGAATGAAAGCAATTTCTGTGTGAAGTAGGGTTTTTAGATTGAAGGCCCTGTCTTTCCTTAAGCTTTATTGCTGGAAACAAAGTGTGTGGCAGGACAGCCCCATTTGGGCAGTTGAGTGTTTTCCTGGAGGTTGGTAGTCTGCTTGGGGAGAGGTGAGAGGGCAGAGGAAGGAGCAGGAGCAAGTCTTCACTGCATTCAGCAAAGACTTGAAATGAAGGTGCGTGACCTTCAGTAGAAGTGAGACTGGGAAGAGAGGTGGGGCTGGCTCACAGGTGTCTGC
Source organism: Chinchilla lanigera (assembly GCF_000276665.1). Taxonomy (NCBI): domain Eukaryota; kingdom Metazoa; phylum Chordata; class Mammalia; order Rodentia; family Chinchillidae; genus Chinchilla; species Chinchilla lanigera. The sequence goes on along the minus strand of NW_004955547.1, from coordinate 2,949,362 downwards.
TACACCTGTGAAGTTGATTCTACAAAATGTGGAGGTAGAGCAGAGCTTTAAACACGATTACATTTATGTTTCAGAAGCTCTACTCTGGCTTTAGTAGAAGACGGGCTGGTAGGGCTCAGAGCAGAGGCAAGAAGCTGAGGTGGACGTTGCATGGAAATTCAGGAGAGACCACTGATATCCAGAAATTCCAGACTTCTGCTGTGATAGACAGACTGGGGGAGGGGAGGATGCAAGGGCTGCTAGGGGTGTGGAATCTTCAGGGACAGATGACTTTGCTAATTATCTGCTCTTGCAACACAAATTACCTCAATAATAAGACAACAGTCAACAGTCAACATTCACCACCTCACCTAGTTTTTCTCAGCCTAGAATTCAGGAGCCATTTGGCTAGAGGCTCTGTCTCAGGGCCCTTTGGGGTGTGATGTTGTGGTTAAACTTTGGCCAGAGCTGTGGTCAGGCCAACACCTGAGAGCTGGAGGGATCTCTTTCAAGATGGTCCCTCACATGTTGGCAAGGTGATGCTGATGTGAGACAAAAGGCTAAAAGTTCCTTACATGAGGGCCTCTCCTTAAAGCTACTTGAGTGTCCTCCTAATGTGGCATCTGGCCTCCCCTAGAGCAAGTAGCCCAAGGAGAACATAGATGGAACCATGATGACTTATGTGTCCTGCCTTTGGAAGTCACCCTTGGTCATTTTCACACTGTCCCCTGGGTTACACAGGTGGGGTCTTATCTGGCATGAGGGCAGCTATAAAAGGATAAGAATGTCAAGAGGCAAGAATCTGTAGAGGCCATCTTGGAGGCTGGCTGCCACAGTGCTCTTGAGAGATGAAGGGGTAGGAATCTAGGCAGACACTGAGGTTTCCAGCTTGGGTGGCTGGATGGGAAGGGATACTCCTCACAGAGAAGGGGAATGCAGGAGGAAGGTCAGTTCTCAAGGGGCGTTGTGGCATGAGATACACTGAGTGGAAGGTGCCCGTAGCTAAGCCAAGTAAAGGTGTCTGGTAAGGGGATGAGTCAGAAAAAAGGTCAAATGTTTCTTGGAGACAGCATAAATGGGGGTGACACCCAGTTCTCCTCAGTGCTGGTGGAGACCCTGCTGCAGAGCCTGCCCAGTACTGACCTGAGAGGAGGCGACTCGTGGCCTTGGTGATGCTCCTTGGTGTCTGACTCTGTTCTCTGTCCTCTCACTCCATTCCCAGCCCCTAGGTGGCTTGATTTTCACTGCTTGCCACATTCCCCAGTCTCTCATTATATGGTTTTGCTTTCTATGAATTTAATGAAAAGCTCAACAGTCTGAAAAAAAGGACAGTTCTGGGACTAAGATTTGCAAGGCAGAATTTGTGGCTGATTTGGGGATCTACAACAGAGCTGTGGGCACAGCCAGATGGAGGGAGAGGGTCTAGTGAAGGAGAGATCAGAGCACTGGATGGAGAACCAGCATGGGATCGGGAGTCCCAAAAGAAAAAATACTCAAGAAGCAAAAGATCGAGAGGGGTGAATATTAGAGAAGGACCAAGTGAGGCGAAGATGTAAAAGAAGGCTTTATACATATTGACAGGTGTGGGTGGAAGATCTTTGCCCGAAAGGCTCATGGGAGTGTTGGGACTCATCAGAGTTTGGCTGAAGTAGGAGTTGACCAGGAGAGTGAGAGGTGGGGTACACATAGTCAACTTGATTACGAAGAGAAGAAGGAGAAGGAGATAGAGGATGCTGGTGTGTAGAGCATGGTCACTGAATTCAGTCAGTAGAAAGACAAAGGTTGGCACTCTCACAAATGCAGTATGGCCCTGAAAGAAGAGACTAGAGACAGGACTGAGGGGTATTGATGCAGGATGAGCCATCATCCTGAAAGGGATGGGGGATGGGGTTCTGGGGAAGTTCCTGCCCCACAAGCTAGATGTTTTTCTCCAAGGCTGGAGGTGACCTACCTTCCCTCCCCACGGGGCTCTGATTCCAGGTTGTCATTGTGGATACTGAGCCTGCCCTAGGACACCCAGCTGGGGAGTGTCCCACAGCAGGCTAAGGACACATAGCAACCCAGCCGGGGCTACTTGGGGTTGCTATGGGTCACTCTGGTCACGGACAGAGTTTGTCTTCTTCAGGCCAACTCTGGAGGGTGAGGAGAATGCAAGGAGTCACACACAGCCCCCGGGGGTTCCCACTGCTGTGGCTGAAGGCTTCCTTGCCTTGACCACGGCTCTTCACCTTCCTCCATCTGCAAAGCCTCATCCTCATGGCCCTTCCTACACCTCAGCCCAGAGTGCCAGGCAGGGAATGGAAGCCTATTGTTTTGGATCTCCCAGGGGCCGGCCTTCAGAGGCTGGGCACACCCCTGTCACTGTTCTGAGGTGGGTATTGTCATTCCTAAGACAGAGCCTTGCTAAGTTCAGGGCTACAGAGCCCAGATTCATTGAGGTCTGTTTCTCCAAAACCCACACTCTTTCCACACTGCCCTGCCTCCCAGAATGGGAACCAGATGCTTCTGCACATTCTCACCCTCCCTGATGCCCTGCAGGCTCCCTGCCCATTTTCTGTCAGAGCTTCTGGCACATTCTGTCAGCTGAAGCCCGATGTCTGTGGGCCCCAGGCCCTGGGCTGGCTCCCCTTTTCCCTGGGTTACTTACTGTAGGCTGCAGGTAGAGGCTGGGGTCGTTGCCAGCCTAGGTCCCAGAGGCCCTTCCTTCAACGGTGGGCTGTCAGGGCAGCACCTGGTTCCCAGAACCACTCTGGTTGCTGGTCTGGGTCCCTGGGGCTGTGAAGGTAGTATTAGTCCAAGCAGAAACCCACAGAACAGGGACCCGGGAGGTGAGTGGAGGAAGTGGTGGTGGGAAGGGAGGGAACCACTGTGGGGTGGTGGGGTTTACTTTTGACGAGGGTGGAAGGTTTATTTACCCCTAAGTTCTGGGTGCAGAAGCACCAGACTGAAATCTGTAAGAATGGGAGGAAGGAAGGTGATGGTCTCAGGATGGGACTGGGCTCCTCTGGGCACTGTCCTTCAGACCTCAGTGTAGGGGCTACCACCTCTGCACTCACCCCTGACAGAGGCATCTCCTGTATTTTTGTAGAGCTCTGGCCAGGACTGTTATGCTTCACTTCCTGGCCTTAGGGAAGTTCTGCCTTGTGTTTGACCTCTACCCTGAAGCTACACAGGATTCACACCCTATCCATTGCTCACCCGTGACACCATCCAACTACAGGCTACCTTTTACCCAAGACCCTCAGCCCTGGGCCTTCTCAGGGCTGAGAGTGCCAAGTCCCTGGTCTACCCACAACAGCCCTGTTGTCTACGGCCCCTCATTTGGTGTGGCCTTGTCACAAAGCCAGCTCAAGCACAGATGAGCTCTCTAAACTCAGGTTTCTGCCTGAGCTGTGTTTTGTCCCTTCAGTTTTAGACTAGGATAGGATCCTGACCCATCGCTGGTGTTCGTGTGTGGGTAGACGAGCTGCTGATGGTTCAGGACTGAGGACAACCACTGAACAGTCATTTCAGGAGCACAGACCATTCCAGGGCTATTTCCATCCAGGAGAAGGGAGGAGGTGCGCTTTCAGGGAACTAGCTGCCTTCACAAAGACCTGAGTTCTTCTGGTTTGAATAGATCTTTGATGGTCTTGGAAGCCAGCCAAATTGGGAGAGAAGGGCCTCTGGATTGTCATGAAAAATCCACCAAACAAATAAAAGGTGGGTGAATCATAACATCAGACTGCTCTAGAGATGGATGAGACAGGGGTGGGTGATGGGAAGATTCTTGTTCCATTTTCCCCCCAAGCAAGGGGAGCATTAGACAAAGGGACCCGCACAAGCTAAGGCAGGCTTGGAAAAGAGGGTTGGTGAGAACACTGCACCCTCTGAAACCAGAAAGACCAGGTTGACCCTTTGTACAATCCCACTCAGTCTAGCCTGGCTTCTGTGCTCTCTGGGTCTGGACCCTCTTAATCCCTGGCAAGGGTAAGAGAGAGCATCTTCTCAACTAGCAGGAGGCAGTCAGGTCACCACCTTTTGAGAATCCTTCACTGTCTCTAGGTAGCATAGGTGAACCTCAGCACCTGCCCCAGCCTGACCTACATATAGAGCAAACCCCAGAGGCTCTGGCCACTTGGAACAAACCCTGAGCCCCCCACAGGCCAGGGTTTCAAAACGGATACAGGGGCAGACAATCTTTTCTTTCACCAAGATGGCACACTAAATATGCAGCCCTTTCAATCTACTACTGTCATCATTTCATACAAGAAAGGGACAATTTAGCAGAAGACAGGGTGCTCTCTCACAGCAAGTTTAGTTCTTAGAGGGAGTAGAGTTGGTTGCAGAAAAGCTTCCTGTGCTTCTCTTCATCTCCTCAGCTGCTCCAGGCTAGCCTGAGCCCTCTCTTACTGTTGATCATGCCACCTCTTTGTACCTCTATGTGCTCATCTAAACAATGGGAATTATATCAGATTGGTTTCAATGGTACAATGTGTAGAAAATCATCAAGAGGGAGAATAGAGGAGCAGCATGAAGAAAAATAATGATCTGGTGAACATCAGGAGCAGTGATGCTGACGAGGGTTGAGGATGGCCAGGGTGAAGCTACAGATACAGTGTACAGGGAGGGGCTGGCACTCTGCAACCTGACTCCAGTGGGGCTGCCGTTCTTGGCAAGGTCCCTCATCTTCTGTGTCTTCACCTTCTCTTTTGTAAAAGGGTAGATGATAACAACAATAATAATTACTACAGTCCTCAATTTAGCACAGTTCAAGTTTATAAGGGTATGAAAACAATATGCATTCAGTAGAAACTGCACTTCGAATTTTGAACTCTTCCTGGGCCAGTGAAATGCTGTGTGATACTGCTATAGCTTAGGTCCTAAATGTCTCCCAAAGGCCTGTGCCTTATAGGTTTGGTTGCCAGTCTGTGGCCACCTAGGGAGGAGGTGGAGGCTTTAAGGGATGGAGTCTTCCAGAAGTCAGGTCACTGGGGGCAGAGCCTCAATGGGCCATACCCTTGCAGAGATATTGAGATTCCTTCCCCTTCCTTTCTTTCTCTTTGCTTCCTGGCTGCCATGAGGTGAATGGGCTTCCTCCTCCATGCTCTTCAGCCAAATGTCCTCCTTTGCTATAGATCCCAAAGCAATAGTCCAACTTGTGGATGGAAACCTCTGGGACTGCGAAGCAAAGCAAACTTTTCTTATTCATAAGCTGAGCGCTTCAGGTATTCAGTCACAGAGATGGGCAGTTGACTAATACAGATATTCTGATGTTGGGCTGGGATGGTGAGTTGCAGTTCCCAATCACCCACGTGACCATGAGGGCAAACAACCCATACTGTACAGTGTATTCTATTGCCAAGCCATAATGTTTGGCAGGTTAGATGTAGTAAATGCATTTTGGACTTCTATTTTCAACTTACAGTGAATTTATTAGCACATAAGCACATTATAAAGTGAGGAGCATCTGAATGTATATCCATGTACGTATAAACCTGCTTTTATATTTATGGGGAAATGGCAGTGGAGAAGGTCCAGGTTACAGCCTGTCTTGCCTAGATATAAGGAACCCTGGATATAGGATCTATAGCCAGGGACCAATTGAGGAAGAACCAAGCACTTAGATGTCAAACAGTAGAAGATGGAAATTCTGGATGTCAAACAGTAGAAGATGTCAAACAGTAGAAGAATAGCATGTAAAGGGGAGGTGCAGAGCCCATCGAGGAGCTGATAATGGGAAATAAATACAGAGACAAACTTTGAAGGTAGGAGTAATGGTAATAGCTATTGTGTATGGAGGCTTTCCTTTGTAGCAGAAGATGATCTAGGTTTATTTTGGGTATTTCCTAATGAAACCCTCTTCAACAACCTTATCACCATCCCTATCTTATATAAACAAGGGAATTTAAGGGTAGAGGGACAACGAGATATACTTAGGGTCACAACCAGAAGCAGCAGCAGTCTCTCCTGCCTGACAGTGCAGTGCATATTTGTTGGAGAGGCCATTTCCGGTCTCCCTTTGAGGTCTCACATCCGGCACCTGAAGACACAGACCAAGTCTCAGAGTAGTGAGGTCCATCAAGCATCCAGAGAAGTCAAGGAGTCTGTGTAGGACCCTCAAGAAGGGCCTGGGTGGGGTAGGGGTGAGTGGGACTGAGCATGGTGGAGTGGGTGGAAACTCCAGAGACAAGGAGCATGCCGGGACCTGGGGATGGGGCAAATTCCTTGCGACTAATCCCTTGAGGCAAGAAGCTCTCCAGGAATTTCCTCTGCCTTGCAGATCTCTAGGTAGGTGTTACCTATCACAGGTGGGACCAACACCCCAGCCCCTCCCCGCAACCTCCACACCTGAACAGAATCCACACAACCTCCCCTGGGCCCTGTTGTTTTGACTTCTCAGTCAGAAGCTGCTGCTTGCCACACTCACTCTCTCATGCTCTAAGGACTATAATTCGTCTTTCCAAGTGCTCATTTGTGGTTTCCAGACCCTCGATCGTATAATTATGGAAACTCACCGGCCACCTCCCGGACTGTGGGTCAGGTGTACCTGTCCATCCCAGTTGGTAGCTGGATGTTGGAGGCTGTAAAGCAGCCTGGGAAATGACCTTGGCCCCTCAGGAGCTCAACTCCTAAGTGCTGGACAGGGTAGGGGTGAGGGGGTGGGGCCTTAGCTTGGTGGGAGAAGAGTAAGGTTAAGGTCACCAGGCCTGGAGAAAGAAACAGAGGATGAAGGGTCCCCTTGGCACCTCAGAAGTGAAACCAGATCTGGGCAGGAATGGGGCAAGGCAAAGGCTTGGGGAGGGAAGTGAGTGGGGCCTTGGGGAGGGAGTGCTTCCAGCTCCTGCCCAAAAGAATTACAAATATGGCAGGCACAGGACATCATTTCAGGCCATGCACCACTGACTTTTTCATAGGGCCTTATTTTGATGTACATAATGAAAGGTGTAACTTAGTAGCTAGAAGTTTCATTATAAAATAATTATGCTAATAAGCATGCAAGCCAATTTAAAGACAAACTATTGAAGGAAGTAACAGTCCAGATGGTTTGTGGATATGGGTCAGCTACTGATGGTGGCACTCAAATGCTTGCAGGGTGGAAAATATTGAGGGAGCTGTATAAATAGTAGAGGGACCGAGGGACACTGGCTGGGAGAACAGCAGCCTCTGTCCAGGTGTGGGCTGCCTACAAGGCTGTAGCCAGCTCCCAAGTGTGGAGAGAGGGATGGCTACGGGACCTGCCACTGTGTAGGCAGCTGGGGATAGAACCATGTTCTCTCTGGCTGTCAGCGATCTACAGAGTTGAAGGGAAGATAAGAAATGCACCCCCCTGGGGAAACATTCTTCAGGAGTGAACAGGTTTTCTTCTGCATAGTTCCACCAAACCATGAATTTCCTCTCCTAAAGAGGCACCCAGGCTGGTGTCTAGTGAGGGCAAAGGTACAAAGGTACCCACCCTGCTCCCTGCAAATAGGGTGAGACTCCCCATTAATAGGAGGTGGGGAGATGGAGCCATCGTGCTCTTGGGGTCAGAGTGAGGTCTGGAATCGGGTAGCTGTCTGACCATTGTCCCTTGGGTCCAGCCATGGGTCTGATGGGAGACCCCAGGCTGGTGGAAGGCCAGGTCTGCATTTGGGGTGGGATGAATGACAGCAGGAAGTGGAGGCTGACAGAAGGTGCTCCTGCCTTACCCCTCAGGAGGATTGGGATGCAGATCTGGCCTGAGACATCTCAGGATTCCTGTTGCTAGAAAACAGCTGCAGGCTGGACCTGAGCGGACTAGAAGAAAAAAACATGGTCAACCTACTGGCTGACCTGAGCTAGAACTGGAGCTCTGATCCTTGACAGAGGTAGGTGTAAAGGATGGTGCTCCAGGCCTTCAGAGAGTCTCCCTCACTGACTCATGAGGTGGAGCCCAATTTGGCGGTCTGAGCAGATGTTTGGGTGTCGGAATACCCATGCTGGATTGATGTCCTTGGGAAACAAACTCAAGGCACCACTCGGTCTGTGACCTTCACTCCATTAGGGGCTGTGTCCTGCAGAGGCAGAGCCATAACCCAGCCGTGCTCCTTTCCCTGGAGGCCATGAGGAGGGCCCAGGTGTGGAAACCCTCTGAGGGTGTAGGGTGAAGTGGAGGGCAGAATGCTGAGAAGCCCAAAGCTGTTTCCAGGTCCAAGACTGTCTAGAACTTGCACTGACAGCTGAGGTCATGATGAGATGAAACTATTAGCCATACCTCTCTTATCTCCAAGGAGGAGCCTGTCCCGATCATAACACACAGTTCTCCCTGTTCTCTGTCAAGAAGAAAGCCATGGTTCCTGGAAAACATGGAGAAGCCCATTCCTTTTGGATGGCCCTGTTCTGATAGTTGGAGGGGGGTTTGGTTGTCCACCATTCAACGTCCTCAGCAAGATCCCAGTTACGGTATTACATGGAAGGACAGACCCAGGCTTCACTAGCCAGATTCCTCCCTGAAAACAGACCTCTTGCCTATTCTGCCCTGACCAGGCTGAGCACCTCTGCTGGTGGGTGATGGAAGGACACAAAGTGCACAAAGCTGGTGCAGAAATGAACCTGCCGAGAGATCAGTCCTCTTGAAACACCAGGAAGAGGCTGGCAAGGGGGGTGCATTTCCACCAAGTAGGCCTGGACCCCACTATAAGAGGAGACAGCAGGGGAGCAGGCATGGGCTCGCTCGGTCACTCCCATGAGGGCTGGGAGTAGCAGAGGTGAGTCTCCAGCTCAAGCACTTTCTGACTTCAGCCTGAGCAAGCACGGTGCCTGCCCTTCAGCCCATGCCGGCTCAGACACGGAGCGGTGTGGGGGAAAGGTCAGTAGGAGTCAGGCATAGCCCTCTCAGTCTGAGGCTGGCTGACAAAACCCCAAATGCAGAGATGCTGGGCAGAGCAACCAAGGAGTCCTAGCAGGTGGTGAGGCTGCTCTCCACTGTGCCCAGACCTGGGGCCAGGCCTGCCGGGACAAAATGCAGCTCTGTGAGGTCTGTGGGGGCAAACAGTGGTCCTGCAGGGTGGCAGCTTTTAGAGGGGAATGCTTAGGAGAAGAATTTAGGAAGAAGGGGGGGCAGCAGGGCTGAGAGGCAGAGGAGTAAACACTGGAGTTGGGAGAAGGCGATTTGCACGTGGAGGATGAAGAGCCGACTCCCTTGGCTGATGCTGAATCACAGATATGGCGGCCAGAGTCTGCAGTAAGTGTTTCTGGGCTAGAGCCAGGGCGTTGGTGGGCTGCGCTCACGGACGCTCTGGACAGCATCTGCTTCCTGACCCTGCCCAGTGTCTGGACGTCTCCCGCAAGCTGTGGCCGTGGCCTCTTTCTTCCCTTTCTCAAAGCCAGCAACAGCAATTCAAGTTCTTCCCCAGGACGTCACTCTGATCTCTTCTACTTCTTTATTTCACATTTTAGGGATCCTGGGATGATGCTGGGCACAACCAGATCATCTAGAAAAATTTCCCAGTTTTAAGGTCACCTGATTAGTGTACTTAATTTCACCTGCAGCCTTAATTCCCTTTGCCACATGACCTAACATACTTATAGGTTCCAGGAATAAGGATGCAGACATCTTTAGGAGCCATTATTCTGTCTAAGATAAATGGTAGGAAGAGTGGAGAGGAAAGGAGACCCAGAGGGTTGAGGAGTTGAGCGTATGACAAGAGTGGGAGCTACGGTGTATTCTTGAGCAAAGGAGGGCCCAGCACCGCAGAGGCACTAGGGATGACTTGGTTCTCAGGGTTAGTGTGAGATCATTTTCCAGACTCAGAACAATGAAGCCATATTATGTGTGAGGTCTTGCAGACCATAACACGTTATTGTTCTCATCTGAGGGCAGTGTGCCAATCTTCAGGAGGCCACGGCTGACGCGAGTGAGGGGGCCCAGCCCTCAGGGATGCCTGGGTCAGCTGGCGGCTGGAGACTGCTCAAGAGGAATAGACAAATCATGCTGCCTGGCTGCAAGGCATCAGTGGCTGCTGAGTGCCTTTCTAGTCTGGACACCGAGGCTATCTCTTGGGACTGGCCTGGAGGGGGCAGAGGAGGATGGAGAGGACAAGCCCTCAGGCTGAGGCTGAAACCGGTTGGGACTTTCCAAGTGGGCAGCTCAGGAGGGAAGCAGGGCTGGGTGGGGGTGGGGAGGGTCAAAATGAATGGAGCTTTTGTTTGCTCCTTGGCAGGGCCCTTGCCTGGGGAGGTAGACAGGCGAGAAGAGACATTCAGGCCTTATAGATCTAGAGACTCGGAGAGCTCTATCTTGTGGAGGGTGTTGTAGTATTGGCGACCTCAGTGGTGTCCCAGAATTATGTCTTTTGCGGGGTGGCTTTGCTGTGTAGTCCGCTGATGGAGCTTATGAGGGTGCTGAGCTCTTCAAGTTTCCTTCAGTTCCGCCGCTATGTGCTGGTTGAGAGAATGGACACTGGGAGAAGCCAGACCTGGATTCAAATTCTAGTCTTAACTCTTATTAGCCTTGTGACCTTAGATAAGGTATAGTTTTTTCTGAGTCTTGGAAACCAGAGACGATAACCCAGAAGGCTCCTCTCCTACAGACAATGTGAGTAGCAAATAAGGCAAGGTGTGTTAAATTCTAGCACAATGCCGGGTACACAGTAAGTGCTCAATAGCCATTCGCTTCAAAGAACAGTAGAAGGAAGCCAGGCCTGTGTATATATCTGAATGAAATGGGGTTAATTTATTTTCTAAGTGAGAAGCCTCATGCAAGAGGCTGGTGAATCTCTATGAAGTCCCTGGGTAGTTTAGCTCATGTCAAAGGATAAAAACTGCCAAACATCACTCAGGCTGGATCATCCCATTTCAGACCTTCCTCTGCTCAGACCTCGCCTCTGCTCATCCGTAGCAAAGTTCTACAGTGCTCAGTTTATGTGTCTTGGCCATAAGTGGTTGTGGGTTTGGAAGAGATGAGAAACAGAAGGAACAGCTGCAGGTTGGGCTAAGACTGGACCATCGCTGAGGTGTCAAGGGACATGTTTTAGCCATCTGAAAGAGACTGTCCCAAGAGACTGTTCCAGGCTGGATGACAGGGCAGAAGGGAGACGAGTGGTGGTTGGTGGCTGCCTGTAGGCCTGCCACATCCTTATATCAGCAAGTGGAATGAGGGAAGGGGAAGCAGGCAAGGCAGAAACATTTCTTTTATCTCTTTGTCTTCTTATCTGTACTCAGTGCTACCCACAGATTGGTGGGACCTGGTATTCTGGTGTTGCAAAAGGTTTGGCACTGACTTCAGGTGAGAGGTCAATCTCTTCCTTGGAAAGATTCCAGAAAGTGTCAGAAGTTGTCAGGGCTTTGGAAAATGGAAAAGTAGACAGCTGTAAAACCACTGTCACCTCTGACAGTCCCCAGTCAGCACCTGCATCCACACAGACCTCAGGAGATGGTTGTCTGAAGGGGACTAAGAACTGCATCCTTGGGGTGGGAAATCCATGGGACCTGCTGAGGCCAGGAAGGACACCCCAGGGCAATGGACAGACCCACTTTGCTGAAGACTTTAGGGCTGATCTTCACCCACCTGAACTCAACCTCTTCTTCTGGATGGATCACTGGGATTGAGGGAGACAGAGATCTTCTGAAACCAGGCCCACCAGGAGGCTCTGACCAAGCCTTTACACTGTCAGTCATGTCACTGTATGAATTAGAATAGGGGATTTAGACTAGCTTACCTGACCAGAGGCTGAATAGTCCCACAATTGCCAATGCATGTTGGAGAACCAGAGAAGCCAATAGCTGCTCAGTCAAAGAAGTAGGAAACATTAGAACCAAAGGACCAATGATACAGCCCCAGTGTGAGGCTGAGGACCTGGGAGTTTCCTAGAGAGTCACTAGTCCAAGTCTACCTTCAAAAGTTGAAGAATCCGGGATCTGACCTCTACGGGTGACAACAACAGCAAAAATGCTGTCACTCAAGAAAGGTCAAGTGTGTGTAGAATTTGAACTTTTCCCTTCTTCCCCTTTTTCAGTCCATCTCAGCCCCCAGCCCATCCAAGATGGTGCCACTGTCATTCAGTGTGAGTCTTCTCCACTCACTCTGCCAAGCACCTGCTGATCTTCTCTGAAACACCCGCACAGACCTACCCATAAGTGACTTTAGGCATCTCTAGTCAAGTTAACAGCAAAGATTAACCATCACACTAGCCAAGTAGTAGGAGTTATCTTCCCGAGCATGGCAAGGAGATCTGGGCAGGAGATCTGTCTTTATCTAGCACCTGAGGGAGGAGACAGGGGAATGCTACAGAGACACACAACCAGAGTCTAGAAGTGCCCATTGCACGGTACCCCACAGCTGCTCAAAAACGCATGTGTTGAACGAAGACACAATTCCATGACTGCTACAAGTCATGGTGCATGTTCTCCTTTCTTCTTGCTCTGGATATTGTGTCTCCCTTGGAAAAAGCCTTAACTTGTTTTCACTAATCCTTGAGGTTGATGACTGGTCCAAATGGACAGTGACCAAGGTCAGCAGCAGAGGGTGGTGGAATGTGGTGGGTGTAGAGGCATGAGCTGAGAGGGCATAGAGGCTGGGACTGGGGCCAGCAAGGTATCTATTTGCTCTGAGAACTGCTCAAACTCTAAGTTAATGTTTCCTGAGGACAGCCCTGGGAAAAGTATCATTTCCAGCTTCAACACACTCATCTCCTTTTCTTCACCATTTATTGTTGCTGTCTGTATTGACTCAGTCCCATGTGACTAGAGCTCATTTAAAGTAGAAAGGGAAGCCAGATGGAAGCAAGACTGGCTCCTGTGCCTGCCCTCTCGGGATGAGGAAGTGCTGAACCAAACAGGAGCCCTGAGGAGAAGCAGCTCCGGTCCTGCCTCTGTCTTCCCATTCTTATTTGTGGCTTCTGAGGAAAGAGTAGAAAGGAGCAAGGAGGAAAGGGTCATGGTGGATGGGTAAGGATATGAAAAGGCCTGTTTCCATGCCTCTCACACCGGCAGGACACAGCCTGGTTCAAAGGAAGTGTGTGTGCATCCCCGTTAGAAGGAAAGGCTGTAACCACCACACTCTCAGAGTGCTCGTGCCCTCATGTGTACCAGCACAAACGCAAAATAAGCGGTAAAAGTTCTTCTTTGCAAGGTACAATTATAGATAGATTTTGCAGGACAGTGCCGGGCACACAGTAATTCCTCTATAAGTGTTTGTATAAAAACTAAAATCACCCTTTATAAGAAGGAAAGCCCAGAGATTTTTGCTCTATAGGTATATTCTTTTTTTAGTCCCTCTGACTAATTATTTGTTGATTTCTAGCCCGTAGTTTCAATCAAATAAGAGGAATTTTCAAAGACTTGGTAAGTTATTGGCAAAATACCCTCCAAGTGAAGGAAGAACATTCCCCAGACCTGTAGGGGCGTGTTGGAGGGAAGCTGAGAGCTTTTCTCCGCAGCTCTTGCCCCACCAGTGCCAATCGCCTGCTAAATCTGAGGGCTCCGGCCCAGGCTGATCCCCACAGCCTTCTGCATTTTTGCCCCACCCTTCCTGCTGAGCCCGAGCCAGCTCAGTATTAAAACCTGTTTTGTGTCCCCCTGTGGTGAGCCCAGGCCCTGTTCCTTCTGCGTCTGTGAGTCGTGGGGGAAACTGCAGTGAGAGCCTGAACAATACGTCCAAAGTTCCATAACATTTCAAGGCCTGGATTAGGACCAAGTCATGGCCCAAGGCAAGGCTGAAAGATTTGTACTGTGCTGTGGCCCACAGTTCATGTGAAACACTTGCAGAGGAAACTCAGTTCCAAGGGGTCAGGCTCACTCGTCATTATGACCCCCATAATGGCAGCCAGGGGTGCCTTCCAAGCCCACCTGAGCTGAGGCTAAGTGGATGCTTTACTTCTGGACAGCTGCATTTCTCCAACCTGTTTGGAGGGGGCTGAGAGTCCTAGAGAGGCTGGGTGGGGTTCAGCAATAGAATGCAGTCTTGGTCAAGGCTCCCTCCAACTCTCTAGGTCCATAGAGCAACTTGTGCTCCTACTTTCAAGCCCCTGAGATTCTGAGGATCCTGCTGAGATCAAAGCTGGGCCCCAGAGTTGGGGTGTGGGCAGAATTCCCATGGCTTTGGGTGGAGGCAGAAAAAATGCTTTCCTCAATTCCTCCCCGAGGGTAGGGTTTTGTGAAGAGCTGTGTGGGGCTGGCACATCCCTCCATCTGCCCTTCCCCATTCCTTGAATCTGGCTCCAGGCTCCCAATGGGACTGCCAACCATAGCCCAATGAATACGTTGACTCATGCCTCAAGTATGGCTCCCCACATTTTGTGCTGAACACGCATGGGATAGAAAAGCTGCAAAGACGAAGACACTACTGCTTTCTTCCTCTCCTGGGGTGGGGCTTGAGGGCTGTGGAAGGACATGAGGGCTACCGGTCCTGCCGGGACGACAGGGAGAGGAATGCAGTGCCCAGGTTGAAGGAGACAAGGACTTTCTCTGTAGACATAGACCCAGACACGGAGCAGATGGGACTCAGCACACAGCTGGGGAGAGCTCAAGTGAAGACCAGGGGAAGGAGAGCAGGGAGATAACCCCTACCTAACAGTGACATTCAGAAAAGGTTTGTGGAGCAGCCCCAGTGAGAAAGGCTGTGCTGAGTGTTTGGGTGGTGCACAGTCCCCTAACCCTGGGGACTACACCATTGGGGTGAGCCTAGAGGACATGTGGAAAACTATGTTCTACTGAAGGTGTCCTATTTATTATCTTCTATTAAGTGCACCTCCCTCGAGGAGAGGGAGCTGGCTTGGTGGTGCAGGATTACCTACTTCTCCCCCATGAGCTGATATTCCTCCAGGCCTGCTGTCTTAAAATGCTGCAGTCTCCATTCCCTGCATGCCTCTGTGGGAGCGGTCAGAGAAGCAGCCCTGTGTCCTCCTTCTCTGATGGGGAGATCAGCAGGGCAGCCATTAGAGAGAACCCTCAGCCTGCACTTGCTTGCTGAAAGGAAAACAGTGCCTGGAGAAGCTAAGTACTGTGTCTGACCAAGTCTCAGGAACTCCCTGTGGGGTGCCCAGAAGCAGAGCTTTGAGGTTCAGTATAATCTCTCTTTGCCTGCCACAGTGGGCTCTGGGTTAGGGTGGGATCCCCTGCTATAGAGGAGTTGATGCCTGGCTTCCCACAGGGCTCCATTCATTACATCTGCCCAGATCTGACATGGTGGGAGGGCCTGTCCTGCCTGCTGGGGAGGTTTCCACAAAGTCCAAGGGACAGAGTGCTGCTTCCTTCTGAGTGAGGCACATAATACTCCCTGCTACAGTTACTTGCCACACACACACCACTGTCCCTGGCACCTGGATCTGAGCTTGGCACATGGCAGTGATCCTCAGACTGGACACAATGCACTCCTGTCCCACCATGTCCTCCTACTACACAGCACAACCATAAGAAAAACAAATGGGGAGAAGAGAATGTCCCAGTGTCTCAGGAGGGGTTGGGTCTTCCCAAAGGCAGTGGCAACTGTACCCAGGACCTGTCTGACTGTAGCAGGATGTGTCCTGAGAATACTCTTTTAGGGAAGAAGGAAAGCTCCTGCTATGGGGCCCCAGACAGTTGCTTCTAGCTTGGACCTGTCCTGTCAGGGTTGAAGCCCCCGGTATATCTCAGGACGCTCATATCTCTTCTTTAAAACACAGCAAGTGTAAAATTGGTGAATTCAATAAAATTCATCTCTGAGGGTCTCAGAAACTCTCCAGGCAGGGAAGTAAGCCAAACCTCATTGCCCAAAACCTGTAAGGCCAGCTCTGGCCATTGTCTGTCTGCTGGGATTATCTATCAGCTGCCTTCTCATCCCAGCCCTCTAGTGAGCAATCATCATCCCAGCTGATCCCCAGCACTGGGGTCATTTTCCCACAGCCTTGGCTTCCTTGTGGCCAACCACATGCCCTGCCCAGATTTCTGAGCCTGGGCTGGATCCTGACTCCTTTGCTTTTGAGAACATGGGCTTCAACCCTGGGGCTTTGAATCTGTCCCAGTGCACCCCCACCTTCCACTCCAACCAAAGCAAAGCTCAGCTCCTAGTAGTCCCAGCCCTACCCTGCTTGAGGATCCAGTTTTTGTCTCTGGGGGAAGCAGACAGGTGATCCTCACTCAAGTCTGCAGCAAGAAAGAGAAGGTGTGGTTTAGGACTAGAGCTTGCTAAAATCTAACCATAATTCCCTTTTTTCTTCTGGTGCCACAATCAAGACTGCCTTGGCTATGGGCACCTAGGAGCTCTCCTAAAGCAATTGGTATGTTGCTATGCTAGCTGCAAGATCCCTTAAACTCATTCTGGTTAGTCTGTCTGGCAGGACAATCCACAGACTTAGAATTCCCTTTTTCATTCCCTTGGCCTTGAAAGAGGCCTTGGGCTGGAGCTCCGAGAAAGCACTGTGATTCCCGCTGCTCAGAACAGGACGGTTTGCCGTTGTAACAGGCCGGTGGATTCTCGACATGTTCCTGATGAGATTAGAAGCTCCTGCAGGTATGTGTTTGTGGCGGCCTTCAGCCTGTATCAACAGATACAATGACTCACTCCTTCCCTGGTGGAATAACTGAGAGCTGGCTGGAACACACCTGGGGGCTGGGGGAGCCAGCAGAACAGCTCCCCTTGAAGACTGTCTGCCAGCCCAGGGTCAAGACGTTTTGTAAGGAATTGTACAGACCCCTGGCTCTGCTAAGCCCCTGCAGGGCCCTGTCCAGGCCAAAGAACAAGGACAAGGTCAGTGGCACACAGAACACTGAGTTAGGAAGAGCTGTGGAGGGACAGACCTGGCTGTGAAGAGGACAAAGTGCTTTACAGCAAGCAGCGGGATCCCACATTCTGTTTCTGGAGCTTAGCAATTCAGAGAGACTTTCTGGCCTCAACCTTGCAGGCAAATCTGCCCAGTGGACTCAGGGATAAAGTATCTTCTCTAAGAAAGAAGTAGCACTTGAAAGGAACAGACTCCATTTCTCCGGCTGGCTCGTGCTAAAGACATACGGCCACAGATTAACTTGCCAAGAGCCGAAGTCCCCATGGCAAACTCTTGCCTAGTAAAATGTAAGCAGAAAAGATTGTTGCCAGTGGGGACTTGCTTTGTCTCCCACTGGTGGATAGTATCACCTAAGCTGGCAGGATAGCGGTTACCATGCTGAGACGGTGGACATTGTGCCTGGTCCTACAAGAATTCCCAGGACAGAGGCCATGGGCAAATGCCCCCTTGTTTTCTGGCACCTTCTTGGGCAGCTCACAGACCCCCAGACCCCAGGGTGAAGAGAGACTCACTGGCATTGTCACCGAGGTCCTGCCAAGTGATCAGTGCTGTGAGGCAAGGTTATTTCTAACTAAGCAGAGCCTGCCAGAAAGCGTTTGCCTCGGAACACTGTGCAGGTGTGCCGGTGAGCTCACAGCTGCCCCCCAGGCATGCCCAGCCCACTTAATCATTCACACAGCTCGACAGCTCTCCCGCCCATCCCACTTCTGAGGGGATAAAAGGGGGATTGCCGTTCCAGGATAACAGAGCCACCCACCGTGTTCTGCTGAGCTCTGTTCTCTCCAGCACCTTCCAGCCCGCCAGTGCCCCGCACTCTTGCTCCATCAGGAACAAGCCACCATGTCTCGCCAGTCCAGCGTGTCCTTCCGCAGCGGGGGCAGCCGCTCCTTCAGCACAGCCTCCGCCATCACCCCATCTGTCTCTCGCACCAGTTTCAGCTCTGTGTCTCGGTCCGGGGGTGGCGTTGGTGGCAGGGTCAGCCTTGGGGTTGCTGGTGGAGCGGGTGGCTATGGCAGCCGGAGCCTCTACAATCTGGGGGGCACCAAGAGGATTTCCATCAGTGCTAGTGGCGGCGGCTTCAGGAACAGATTTGGTGGCGGTGCTGGAAGCGGCTTCGGCTTTGGAGGCGGAGCCGGCAGTGGATTTGGTTTTGGCGGTGGAGCTGGTGGTGGTTTTGGGCTCGGTGGCGGAGCTGGCTTCGGTGGTGGCTATGGGGGCGCTGGCTTCCCCGTGTGCCCCCCTGGCGGCATCCAAGAGGTCACGGTCAACCAGAGTCTCCTCACTCCTCTGAACCTGCAAATCGACCCCACCATCCAGCGGGTGAGGACCGAGGAGCGTGAGCAGATCAAGACCCTCAACAACAAGTTCGCCTCCTTCATCGACAAGGTAAGAGACACCCACTAGGAGTCTAGAGTAAAAGCTGAAGCTGGGGGAAGACAGAAGGCTTTTCAGGCTGTGCCAGACATTTTCATGTTTGTAGCTATTTCTGTTTGCTTCTGTGTGCAGTATTAGGGGCCTTGTTTCTCACTTAGACCTGCAGCTTGGAAGGCAGGGTCTTATTTCTTCCCATTCAGAGGTTGGGTTGTAAGGTCTCCTTGGTTCTGGGTGGACAGGCAGGTGAGCTCTGCACACCACTTAGAGGGAGGACTGCTTGGGAAGGCAGATGTGTTTATCGGGGGCAGCTGGAGATCATTCATAGTCTCCACTACACCGGACCATGCTCCAGGTGGCCATTCCTGGTCTGGCTTGGCCTAGGTGAGGGTCCTGTCTCCCCAAGAAGACTGAGGTTGGGTGCCCTATTCTGGACCTCTCCTTGAGGCTGAGGAGGGCACTGCACACAGGAACATTTATGTGTGGGGTGGGGAGCAGCATGAGCTGGGAGATGCAACGGTGAACTGGTCACTGGAGCAGGAAGTCCTACTTTCTCTGTCCTTACACTGTGCTCTTGTCCAGGTGCGGTTTCTGGAACAGCAGAACAAGGTTCTGGACACCAAGTGGACCCTGCTCCAGGAGCAGGGCACCAGGACCGTTAAGCAGAGCTTGGATCCTCTGTTTGAGCAGTACATCAACAACCTCAGGAGACAGCTAGACTCCATCGTTGGGGAGAGAGGCCGCCTGGACTCAGAGCTGAGGAATATGCAGGACCTGGTAGAGGACTTCAAGAACAAGTAAGCTGAAGGATAGGTGGAGACAGGGAAACTGATATCTTCTTTATATCAGATAAACTTTGTAACCAAACTTTCACTTCTGGTTTCCCCATGGGTTAGAAGCATACCTTCGCTGGATATCTACAGTACTTTTTTTTTTTTTTTAAATCTAGCTCCATGTTTGGAAAGTTCTAGCACATAGCTCTTCTGTAAGGCACTTAGCTAACAGCTAAGCTGGCACTGTTGGTACCATCTCAGTGCCATCATTAATCCTTGCTCTCTGGGGCTTCCCTCTCCAATGCACTTAACATACACTGTAGAACTTTTGCTGGCTTTCCCTCAAAGCAGGAACTGATGATTTAACCTAGCTTGGTGGCTCCAGGATTTTTTTTAGTCATGTGAATTAGCTAGTGGCCTGCTAGCTTTTGGTTTTGTTTCTTTTCTAAAAAGCATTTAAAGCTAACAAAAGTGCTAGAGAAAGTGGCTAGATGTGGAGCTAGGAAGAAACAGCACAGCTTTGCTATACGAACATCTTGAAGGAACTCAATTATGGTGACAATAAAATGAGTATGTGGCAGGTAGTTACAGAGAAGGCAGCATAACTGGTGAGGACCTTACCTAGGGCTCACATTACCATGTCTGCTCCCTCTGTACTTACGAGATGTGAGAAGCCTCTTCCCAGTATAAGAGCAGACCCACATGAACTTGGTCAACAAAGATCCCTCATGCGTCCTTCATTCCTTGATGAACACTTCCTGTCCCTTTTACAACCAGGTATGAAGATGAAATCAATAAGCGTACCACTGCTGAGAATGAGTTTGTGATGCTGAAGAAGGTATGTGTGGGTGGTGGAAACGGTAGCCTGAAGCTATGCTGGCTGTTCCGAGGGTGGAGTCATTTAAGTCCTTGTTTGGTGCCAACCACCTGTTTCTCTAGGATGTAGATGCTGCCTACATGAGCAAGGTGGAGTTAGAGGCCAAGGTTGATGCACTTATGGATGAGATCAACTTCATGAAGATGTTCTTTGATGCGGTGAGACACCTAAATTTTTCATGTGGATAGTTATTCTTTTTTTTCTTGAGTCAACATTCCACAATAAATGGAAGACTCAATTGGAACTGACATTAAATAACATAAAATCAGATGACTGACTTCAAATCTCCCTGCAGGAGCTGTCCCAGATGCAGACACATGTCTCCGACACCTCTGTGGTCCTGTCCATGGACAACAACCGCAACCTGGACCTGGACAGCATCATCGCTGAGGTCAAGGCCCAGTATGAGGACATCGCCAATCGCAGCCGGACTGAAGCTGAGTCCTGGTACCAGACCAAGGTGGGTGCTCTGGAAAAGTCCCCTCACTGCGGGGATGCACCTATGCCTAGGATTCCGGGCTGTGACAATGCTAAGAATGGGGCTCCTGTGGCCTGCTGAGACCAGCTGGGATGAGTTATAGGAAGAAGCATGTATACATTTTCCTCAGAAACTAAAAAACCTGAACAAGAATTTCACATCAGTGTCTCTTGGAAAGCAAAGACACTAGCAAGGAAATTACTGAAGACCAGTTCCACCTTGAAAAAAGCTGAATCAGTCCCAGACCCCAAATAACTGTACTGTTTGAGACCTCTCAGCGGCTTTTGCCTATGAACTTGGGGAAAGTGTTCTTGACCCTCATATAAACTGTATCTTTTTTGTCTGGTGTCGTCAGTATGAGGAGCTGCAGCAGACAGCTGGCCGACATGGTGACGACCTCCGCAACACCAAGCATGAGATCTCTGAGATGAACCGCATGATCCAGAGGCTGCGAGCTGAGATCGACAATGTCAAGAAGCAGGTAGGATGAGGTCGAAAGAGGATGAGGAGGAAGGGGCCTGAGCTCTGAATAGCAGACATAGCTTGCTTTACTTTTGTGTGTTTCACAGAGAGAGAGAGAGAGAGAGGGAGAGAGAGGGAGAGAGAGAGAGAGGGAGGGATGGAAGGAGGGAGAGAGAAATAGGGAGAGAGAGAGAAAGATCTGGAGCAAGCACCAATGTTGTCCTTTTCCACCACCATTATGACCAGGACAGATACACTGGGTTCTCACTTGAGCTCCAGAGGGTTTTGTTTGACTGCCTAGACTCTCAGAAAGAAACACTCCAGGTCCAGCTCAGCTACTACACTGTCCCCACTCTTTCTTCCTTTCCTTCTGTAGTGCGCCAACCTGCAGGCCGCCATCGCTGATGCCGAGCAGCGTGGGGAGCTGGCCCTCAAGGATGCCAGGAACAAGCTGGCAGAGCTGGAGGATGCCTTGCAGAAGGCCAAGCAGGACATGGCCCGGCTGCTGCGCGAGTACCAGGAGCTCATGAACACCAAGCTGGCGCTGGATGTGGAGATCGCCACCTACCGCAAGTTGCTGGAGGGCGAAGAGTGCAGGTGAGCTGGCACTGTGGGCCATTTGATAATGCGGAGCTGCTCCACTGAGGGTGTAAAAAACACTGCTGTCTTGTGCATGATAATTACCCACTCTGCACTGATTTCTGTCTGACATATGGGTACACTGCAGGCCTCAATTCACTTTTCTGCTTTATTCCCCACCCTCAGCGTTTTTGGGTGCTGCCTTTTCTCCCAGCAAATAAGCAGCTCAACAAGTGAGCCCTGAACTTTGTCCCCTTTCTCCTTTCTCTCAGGCTTTTTTCTAGACCTCAATATCCACACCACACCTGTACTCACCCTTGGCCTCCTGATCCTTCAAGTGCCCCTTCCTTTAGAAAAGCTTTCATAGTTCTTCCAGTGGATTCACCTACCTTTGGATTCTCAAACTATTTTCTTCAGTCTTCTGATACTGCCATTGACCTACTTTCTGTTTGAGGAAATTCTGTGTAGGCCAAATTCTGTCACAAACTGTAAGATCCTAGAGACAAAACTTGCTTCATACATATTCATATTTCCCACAACCTCTTACTTATGCTTTCTATAAAATGGGTGGAGAAGAATGTGAGTTATGTTCCTTTGACTACCTATCTCTAAACTAGGATTGCGTCACTGGAAAATCCCTCCAGCATGCTACCCGTTCTTCCAGCTAGAGTTGTTTTCTGGGCATGCAGACCCCTGGCTTTAGGATGAGATCTAATTTAATCTAATCTAATCTTATATAATCTAGTCTAGTCTAATTTAAGGGAATTAGCCACAGACTAATGCCATCTTTTAGGAACTTTAAAAAATTTCTCATTTCAAATTTTTTTTCTCTTTCAGACTGAGTGGAGAAGGAGTTGGACCAGTCAACATCTGTAAGTAACTCTGAGCAGACATTCACAATGATGATAATAGGGGATATTTGGTGCCAACTCAGGATCCTGATGTTTTTAGACTCCAGACTTGCCACACCCCAATACATTACTATTTAATGCACTCAGTGAGAATCCAGTGGTGGAGGGGACAGAACACAGATTGGGGCATGAAGCAATGTAGCTCAGGTCTTATCTTTTAAAGGCTAGGCTATGTATCACATACATGTTGGAACCTGTTCCACATGAATACCCAGCACCATCCCTTGCTTCCTATATTCTCCAGCCTGCTGCCAGGGACCATCAGTAAATGATGTAATTCTTTTAGGCCCCTTTTGTAACTCTGTAAAAGAGACCAGATGTAGTACACCCACATTAGGATTAAATAAGCTGTCCATGTAGGATCAATCTGACTAGTCACACCACTTCTTCTCTCTCCACAGCGGTTGTCACAAACAGCATGTCCTCTGGCTATGGCGGTGGAAGTGGCTTTGGCGGTGGAAGTGGTTTTGGCGGCAGCCTCAGTGGAGGCCTTGGCAGTGGTCTTGGTGGAGGTGGCAGCAGTAGCTACTACTCCAGCAGCAGTGGAGGTGTCGGCCTCGGCAGTGGGCTTAGTGTGGGAGGCTCCGGCTTCAGCTCAAGCAGTGGCCGAGGGGTGGGCGTGGGCTTTGGTAGTGGTGGGGGCAGTGGTTCCAGTGTCAAGTTTGTCTCCACCACCTCTTCCTCCCGGAGGACCTTCAAGAGCTAAAAAGAGCCTGCTGCAAAGCACTGTCCCCTGAGGACAGCCGCCCAGCTCATGGAGTCACCTCTTGTAGACAGTCTCCCAATCCAAGTTTTCTCTTTTTCTGGAGAGTAGTCTAGAACATGCCTACTGCAGAGCCATATTCTTTGATTCCTAGAAGGACCCGATTCCTTTATTCTTATCTCCCACATCACAATTCCATCTTCTGCTTCAAGTCAGTCTTTTGGTCCCCACAGCATAGCCCCTCGTGATACAGGAATCCAAAGTTTTGCAGTCTCTACACCATCAAAACAGAATTTGCACCCCAGCACCCACCCAAGTCATGTCCTGGTTCTGACTACCTCCAGAGCGTGTTCAATAAAATGCTTTTATAATATAAGCCTTGGTGCAGAATTGTTTTTTCTAGGTCTGCCATCAACCTAGAGACCTCATGAGGGTCAGTCGGTCCAGATGAGATTGATTCCTGTGATGACTCACACAGAGTGTGGGAAAACTTTCAAGTGCAATTGGCCTTCAGGGGTGGTCCAGGGACTTGAAGAGATGTGAGAGGAGATTGGTGAAGCCTCTGCCAGGAAGGAATCTCTGCAGTGCACACAAAGGGGTGTATATTGCTTTGAACTGTGGAGAGATTTTACAGCCTTTTGTTGAAGGGAGCCCATTTAACATGGAGCAATTTGTATGTAACAGCATAAATTGCCTTAGGTAACATTGATAAAAGAAGAATATGTTGGTTTCAGAACCCCAAAGGGTCTAAAAGACACTGGGGTTCTTCTAATATAGTAGACACTGAGAGGGTCAATAGCTGTTGACACTGTCAGCAATGCAGCAGTCCTCAGTTTACCATGTAATTTCAGAAATTTAACTGAAGTGGCAGGTCATTACCCTGTGTGTGCAGCAAGGCATGCCTTGCTTTTGTGAGGTTCTTTGTCAATGTTTATGCCCTGAATGTGTGTATATAAAACGAATCTCTTTGGAGGAAGTCTTATCCATATATATCATGTCTGTGTTCTTGGAGAGTCAGGTGCAGACAAGATCAAAGGTGGCACACAGTGACCAGGCTGTTAAGATGCTCTGTGGACATCTGGGAAAGGCAGGTTGTACTCCTGCAAAAGTGAAGGTGGTTGAAATGGGCACTGGACAGAATATTATTAGCAAATCTGAAAGAGGCAGTATTTTCCAAGTATGAATTGCGTAAGTCAGTGATTCAATAATATTGAGGATGAATAGCTGTGACCATGGCATTAAAGTTGTGATGATCCAGCACCATTCATTTTCTGAGTTTAAAAATAGGCCACATTGGTTTGCTGAATAGAGAAACAGTGGTGTATAATCACCCCTCTAAGTAGACCCCATATAATGGGGTTCATCCTGAAGGTCCTGCTTTAATTTTCACTTGAGTATATTTACTATTTTAATTGAGGGGGAGTCCATGGAGACCAATTTTATCAAGCCAACTTGTAGGTGCCAAGGATGTAAGTAAATTTTAATTTAATTTATTACTCATTGGCTGAATATGTTTACCATGGGGTATTTCAGGGAAGGGTATGATCATCAGGGTTTTAGGCAAGTCAATAAAGTGAGGTAGACCCATTTGTTCTTTATTTTGTACTCAGTAATGTCTTTGAGATAATGGGTATCTCATTTAAATTTACTGAGATTCCCAAGTGTAAGTGTAACTTGAGCTCCAGGATGGACTAAGGCCATGAAGATTTGCCAATTAATGTATTTCAACGGATGTGAATGTAAATTCAGATCCTATGTGGTAAAGGCCTAGGGTTAATCTGCATACCTTTTGTCTTTTTGATGTATATATTCTTTTACAATACTTTGGATTTCTAATTGCATCAAATTGTGGAGGTGGACTTCTGTTTCCAGTTTTTGTTTCCTCTCTCTTTCAGATTTTGTTCTTTCTTTCTTTCTTTCTCTCTCTCTCTCTCTCTCTCTCTCTCTCTCTCTCTCTCTCTCTCTCTCTCTCTCACACACACACACACACACACACACACACACATTTCTCTGTGGTTTTTGGCCCCATTTTGGTACTACTCATATTTATAAATGTTATCTTCTAGAAAGCCTCAAATCAACCTCACTAAGGTGAAGGGCCTCCTGGTGAGAATACCTGAGTTACTGCCTTTGTTGGTGCCATGTATGTTTACCCCTCAAGCTTAATTAAATTTAAGCAGAGCAAGGATTGGCAAAAAAGACAAAGGAAGCAGCACTACAAAGCATTTCCTAGAGTCCTAATAAGTCATCTGGCTAGGATTATGGTCAGCGTGTTAATAGTAACTGCTCTTCTTCCATAAGAGCCACCACCTGGTGGGATTACATACTGCACAAGATGTGAGTCTCTTCCCGGAATACTCCATAAAATGAGGAGGAGTATGTGCTTGAGAGACACACCCAATAGTTGCAGAGGAACAGTCTTTCCCCTGAGTTTAGCATCAGTCCTGGTTTACCCAATTCAATATGAGATGCACTGATAAGTGTAGGTTGAGACACAGGACCCAGGGCCACCTTTAGAAGAGCTGAAATCTCATACTTTTGTTCCTAAAAGCTAATTATTGAAACTTTGGACTCAGGTCAGTAAATTTACCACAAAGGCTCTGTAGAACTCCGCAAATGCAACTCGGCTCAAAGTACAGCATGGCTCAGAGTACCTGCAGGCAGTCACACAGCTCAAAGCGACCAGCGCAGAGCAGCACACAGGCAGTGCAAAGACTGTGCTTGCAAGCAGACTGCAGAGCCAGACTGTACATCAAAGCAAGAAATGAAAGAGCCTAGTGGTAGAGAAATTTGGGAATGACAATCAGGGAGGGAGGTTACCAATCCCTGAAGCCTCCCCCAGCTTTTAGCAGCCAGACCCTTCCCCCTCTGCGGCCAGCATGGGAACTTATTTAAAGGTGAACAAATGGAAAGCACCAACTTTTCCTCATCCATCAGAGAATTGAGGACACAGAGCAAACTGCTGCCCCTCAAAGTGGAGAGACAGACAGGCAATGATAAAGAATCCCCTTATCAGAGCAGTAATCTCATGAGAACTTGATAGGAAAACCTAAACTGTATCTGACCAATTGCTGGTGGCTCAGTGTGGGTAAGATTGATAGTTAAAACTTCAGGCGATCCCAAGCTTGGAGGGGCATCCGTTTTTTGTGACTTTTCCTTCTAGGATCTCTATCATGTTCTCACAAAGATAGGAGAAAAATCCCCTCATGCTTCCAGCAGGGGGAGTGAAAAGTGAACCATTTCTAAATAGCTTGTGTTCCAACAGTCCGCCCCCTGGGTGAGCTATTTAACTAAGCCTAACCAGCTGAGACTTGATTAGTGTCTGATCTAGCTGTGCAAGGGAAATGAGAAAAAATGCAAAATAAAACTCGAGATAACAGTAACAGGAAAAGAAAACGTCTTCGATGGTCTCATTGGTAGACTGGACAGCTGAAGAAAGAACCTGAGTTTCAGGATACTAGAACAGACACAAACTGAAAACAACATGAAAAAGACTTAAGGAAGAAACAGAATGGAGTGTGCAAGAGCTGTGGATGCCAGAACACGTGGAAATACTAAAGGGAAAAGAAATAGAG
Organism: Chinchilla lanigera; assembly: GCF_000276665.1. Classification (NCBI taxonomy): domain Eukaryota; kingdom Metazoa; phylum Chordata; class Mammalia; order Rodentia; family Chinchillidae; genus Chinchilla; species Chinchilla lanigera. The sequence continues at coordinate 2,922,954 of NW_004955547.1, read as the reverse complement.
AAAGGAACAGAAGAAATACAGGAGACAGTAATGACTGAGAATTTCCTCAAATTAATGTCAGATACCAACCCACAAATCAGAGAAGCTCAGAGAACCATGAAGAGGGTATATTAAAATACAATGCACACAATGCCTAGGCATATTTTCAAACTGCAAAAACTCAAAGATAGAGGAAAAACTTGAGAAAAGAGGAAAAAATAGGTTATATATAATGAAGAGTAAAGGTAAGAATTACATCCAACTTCTTCATAGAAACCAAGAAAATAAGAAGAGAGTGGAGTGAAATATTTAAGGTTGAGAGAAAAAACACCAACCTAGAATTCTGTATCTTTTCAACTTAACATTCACAGTGAAAGAGAAATAAAGACTTTCTCAGATACAGAAATTGAGGGAATTTCTTACCCATCGTCCTGCCCTGCAAGAAATGCTAAAAGAGTATTTCACAGAGAAGGAAAATTACATATGTCAGAAACTTGAATCTACATAAAGAAAAAGAATTAGAGAAAGAATAAATAAGGCAAAGTAAAAGCTTTAATTTTTTTGTCTGAATTGATCTAACAAAGTTTGTTCAAAATTATAATGGTAACAATGTCATTGATGTTTATAACGTGGTGTAAATGAAGTGAATGATAATACTGATCAAAAAGACAGAAAGGAGGGATTAGGATTACTTGATCATTACAAGGAACTTGCAGTGGTCATAAAGTGGTATAGTATTTTAAAATAGACTTAGATTAGTTGTAAATATATGTTGTAAACTCTAGGAAAATCACCAAAAGAAGAAAAAAGGAAGAGGAGGAGGAGCAAAAGGAGAGGGGGAGAATTGATACCCCAAGAAGAGAGAGAAAATGGAATCATAAACCTTGAAAAACAGAACAAGAGTGGAAGATAAAAACAGGAAAAAAGAACAGGGCACTAACCAGAAACATTAACAAATATGATATAAATGCAAATATATCAATAATCATTTTACATGCCAATGGTCCATGAACCAATTTAAAGACAGAGATAGCCATAAGTAATCAAAAAACAATTTCAACCATGTATCATTTATAAGGAACTCACTTAAATTATAAAGAGACACATGATTAAAAGTGAAGAGATGGGTAAAGATAGAACATGTTAACGTTACTCAAAAGAAATCTGAAGTAGTTATTTCAGAAAAGACAAGCTTCAGAGAAAGGAAGATTATCAGGGACAAAGAAGAACATTACTTAACAATAAAGGGGTCAACTTAAACATAAAAATTCTTAACCTATGTGTACCTAAAACAGAACATCAAAATATGTAAGACAAAAACCAATAGGATGGCAAAGATAAATAAATGAATTTTCTATTTTTATTGGAGATTTTAACATCCATTTCATGCTTTTTTGGATTAGAAAATATTTCTACTGATTTTCTTTTTTATTTTTTGTTTTAATAAGTACATAATCATTGTACATATTTACGAGGGAGAGTATGATATTTTAATGTAAGTATACAATGTGTACTGATCAAGTCAATGTAATTAGTACATCCATTTTCTTATCATTTCTTTATGTTTGGGGCCTTCAAGTTCCTCTCTTCTAGTGTTTCGTAAAGTGTGTTAAAGGTCATTGTGAATGATAGCCATCCTATTGTGCTATAGAAGAGTAGAACTTATTGTTCCTACCCAGTCCTGTTACCCATCATCCAACTCCCTCTAAACCTCTTTCAACTTACCCTTCCTGTCCTCTAGTAACTACTATTTCACTCTTTCCTACTTTGAGATGACCTATTTTAGCTTTCACATATAAGAGAAATTATACATTATTTGTCTTTCTTTCTCTGGCCTATTTCACTTAGTATAACATCTCCTAGCTTCATCCATTTTGCCATAAATAATAGGACTTTATCCTTTTTTATGGCCAAATGACAATCCATTTTGTACGTGTATCACATTTTATTTATCCATTTATGCACTGATGGAAACTTAGACAGATTCTATATCTTGGCTATCGCAAATAGTATTATATAAAAATGAAAGTTCAGGATGAGGGTGGGGAAAAATGAAAGTTCAGATATCTCTTGTTATATTGATTTCATTTCTTTTGGCTGAATACCCAGAAGTGAGATAGCTGGATCATATGGTAGACAGACTTTTAGATTTTTGAGGAACTTTCATACTGTTTTTTATAATGGCTGTACAAATTTACATCCCATCAGCAGTATATAAAACTTCATTTTTTTTTTTTTAGTTCTGTATATATCAGTGGTCTCCAACATTTTGGCACCAGAGAATGGTTTTGTGGAAGGCAATTTTTCCATGGACCCAAGGTTTCAAGATAATTCAAATATATTACATTTATTGTGCTCTTTATTTCTATTATTATTACATTGTAGTATATAATGAAATTATACACTTGCCATAATACAGAATCAGAATCCTACAACCAGATGATACCATCTGAGGGTTATGGGGAACAGTGATACCTAAAGTCCTGTCTACACTGTAATCTTGTTTTGGTTGCTATCACTGTAGAAATCCCTGCTTTAAAAAGCAAAGGTAAGCAGGCTTTTCAGTGCTTTTTTTTCAATCTCAAGATATTCCTCCTTGCCTTTAATCAGAATGTATGGAGATTTGGAGTCATCTCAACACACTTTTAAGGTCACCATTATCTATGATCTCAAGAAGTTGATCCTCTTTTAAAATGGACAAAGTCATTTCATCTGGCTTATTCACAAATGGACTGCAGATCCATTCCTTCTCAGTTCAAAGGCATTTTGTGGTTGGGAGGTAATGCTCAAACTCTTCTGAAAGCTGAGATAGGTGGTCATGCACCAGCTGGGAGAAAGTAGTCTCTGGCTCAGTCCCTTTCAAAATCTCTTAATGTTTGAAGCGTCAAAAAAATCCCAGTATTCACTTGTTGCCCCCAAATTCCAGTTTGGCTTTCAGTGCATCCACTTTATCTGTCAACTTGAACACAGTGAATTCACTGAGAAGGTTGAATATATCCCACAATATGCAAGTTTTGTAAACCACTTTGCATCACTGAAATATGCTGATAGCGATGACTGGTTTTCTTTAAAAAAAAAATCCTCCAAAATGGTTCTCATAATTCAGAAACTCTGGCCATGAGCTGTCTTTCAAAAGCCATCTTACTTCTGTGTATAAAGGAAGTGTATTCTCTGTGTCCATCTCCTCACAGAGTTGTTCAAACAGACAGGAGTTAAGGGCATGTACATTAGCGTGGTGGATGATTTTAGTCATGTCCTGCAAAATGTGAAGTTCGAGTGACATTTTTTTACTAACTAGCATTTCTCTATGGATGAAACAGTATATAGATTCTCACTCAGAAGTAACCTCTTTAACAGGAAAAGTGAAAATAGAAAGCTGTGGGGTTATGGCAACCGACTCATCCATGCATATGCCGACACAAAGTGACTGATTCAATTTCCCTGATATGCAGTCATTCAAGAATTTGAATAGTTCTGCAGGTGTGGTGTGGCTTGACAAGAAAAGCACACATATTCTCATGCACAGCATCCTGAAAAATATATCATAAAAACAAGCATTTTTTCTCAATAAGGTTTTATTGGTACACTTTAGATATACCTAATGATCACATTATTATAGAGAATTTACACCTGTACATAATATAATTTGATTCTTTTTTTCCCATTCCCTTACTCTCCAACCCCTCCTCTCCTCCCCATTTATAAAATGCTTTGTTTCCTCTTTTCTTCCTTTTCCCTTCTTTCCTTTCCTTCTACCCTGTTCCCCTGCCCCATTTAAACATTTTCTTCCTATTTCACAATGCCTATTACACATTTTGTCCTTATTTACACTTTCAGTTTCTCACACCAGAGAAACAATGCAGTATTTACACATGTATGTCCAGTTTATTTCACTTAAGAGTATGGTCTCAAGGTGCATCCATTTACCTAGGAATGTCTCAATCCTTATCCTTCTTTATGGAAGAGTATCACTCCATTGTATGAAAAAAACCCTACATCTTCTTTACCCACTCACCATTTGTTGGGCATTTGGGCTGTTTCAAGATTTGGCTATTACAAACTGTGCCATGATCAACATGGGTGTGCTTATATTGCTGTGGTATGATGCTTTTAATTCCTTTGGGAAGATATTCATAAGGGGAATAGTTGGGTCAAGTGGACCTCTAGTCCTAGTTTTTTGAGGAATCTCCACCCTGATTTCCATGTAATCAGGCCAGTCTACACTCCCACCAACAGCAGAGAAGGGTTCCTTTTTCCCCACAACCCTGCCAGCATTTATTATTGGTTGATTTCTTGATAATAGTCATTCTTTCTGCTTTAGCAATGTAGTCAGCACTAACAGTGATGTTGTCTGTGCAGACACATATAATGAAGTGGTGGCCTTCTATTCTTTCTGTACACGGTTTTTTTTTTCTTTTGAAAAACTCCAAAGTCTTGCCTTGTAATCCAGTGTGCTTGGTCTCCATGCAACAAAGCAGTTTTGAGTTTCATGCTGTCTTGGATAGCCAATTGCCAAATATATAGCTGGCTTGGAGGATGTGAATCAGCTGTTGCAATGAAGCTGTAGTTGAAGTAAGATGCTTGGTATTTTCTTTTAAATGCAGCCTCTTTGTCAGGAGTCTTACAGTCTTCTGCTGTCTCATCAATGGATTTTTTTCTCTTCTTTTACAAATCAGCTCTCCAGTGAGGACTGTTTTTCACTCATTTTGGCTAGGGTTTGACTGTGACTGATTCAAATGCACAATGTGGGAAAGAGGCATGAATGGAAGTGATAAGTAAATAATGAATGGGCCTTACGAAACTAAAATAAGTATCAAATTTTGGCTTAAAGTTTGCCCCGAGATGCAGCTTATTACTTTCCACTCTCTGGTAGGGCTTTGATATGAGTCTGCCTGCAATTGATTTGTTATGGTCTCGGTGCTTTCAAATCTCTCTGATAATGTTAATAGGGATTTGCAGCTTGCACTACCACTCAGCTCCACCTCGGATTAAAAGTCATTAGACTTTCATAAGGAGCACAGTTCAGATGCAGTTCACAGTAGGGCTCTAGATTCGGTGCGAATTTCATGCCTTTACTGATTTGACTGGAGATGAATCTTAGGCAGTAAAGAGAATGGTGTGGAATAGCTGTATATACAAATGGAACAGGAGTACCTCCTGCAGTATGGTCTGGTCCCTATACACCAGGGGACCTCTTGTATCTGTGTTTTGTGTATTAATCCTTTGTCAAATAAATCTTTTCTCCTAGTCTATGAGTTGTCTTTTTATCTGTTGTTTTCATTGCTCTGTAGAAGTTTATTAGTTTTATATAATCTCGTTTGTCTATTTTTGCTTGTGGTGCCTGTATTTTTTGTCTTACAAAAAAAATCATTACCTATA
>NW_004955547.1:2896148-2917162 GCF_000276665.1 Chinchilla lanigera | reverse complement strand
CAGCATAATATACACCTTTCTCAAGATCACATGAAGTATTGACCATGATAAATCATATTTGGGGCTATAAAATATAATTTAACAAATTTAAAGACTAGAAATTATAAATTGTCTACATTTAAACCAAGAGCAAATTAAGTCCAAAGTAAGCAGAAGAAATAAAAAAAATTAGAGCAATGATCAATGAAATTTTAAAAAGGAAATTAATAGAGAAGATAAATTAAACCAAAAAGATGTTTCTTTGAAAGGATTAATTAAATTGATAAGCCTCTAGCCAGGCTAACTAAGAAAAAAGGAAAAAGGATACAAATATTAATCTCAGGAGTGGATGAAAAGGCATCACTATAGATCTTATGGGTATTGGTAAGATAATAAAGAACACTATAAACAACTCTCCACCAACAAATTTCATAACCTACATGAAATTAAAAACATCCTTTTGATATTAGCATCCCCCAATGAAATACTTGATATAAATGCAAAAAAATACATAGATGCATATGAGGAAAACTCTCAAATCTGATGAAAGAAATTGGAGAAGAAGTAAATAAATGGAGATATAGTCCATACCTGTGGATAGAAAGACACAATATTGTGAAGAAGTCAATTCTTCCCAATTTAATCTATAGACACAATGCAATCTAAAACTTCCAGCAAGTTGTTTTGTATATATCAGTAACTAATTCTAAAGTTCCATGAAGAAGGAAAAGATCTAAAATAGCCCCACAAGACCCTGAGGAAGGACTAAGTTAGAGCACTAGCAATGTCTGACTTCAAGATTTACCACGAAGCTACAATAATCATAAAAGTGTGGTACAGTGAAAGTAGTGACAAATTAGCTCATGGAACATAATACAGAGCCTAAGGCAAAGGCCACATAATGGAGCAAAGACAGTCTTTTGAACAGATAGTGCAGAAACAATTGGATATCCACTTGAAAAATATCTAGATAGAGACCTTATGCCTTCTCAAAAACTAATCCAAAATTGATGATAGAACTTTATATAAAGCACAAAACTGTGGAACTCTTAGTAGGCAATATAGCAGAAAAAGCTAAATGACCTTGGGTATGGCAATGACTTTTTAGATAACAATACCAAAGTTAAGAACCATGAAAGAAATAATTGATAGGCTAGACCCATTTAAAACTAAAACTTCTTCTCTGTGAAATATGATGTTAAGGGAATGAGAAGTTAAGCCATGGACTGAGAAACAACATTGTCAAAAGACATATAAGAAAGGGAGTACAATAGACTGTTATTGAAAATATACAAATAACTTTAAAAACTTAACAGTAAGGAAAAACAAACCCAATTATAAAGCGAGCCAAAGTCCTTCTGAAAAGACAACTCACTGAGGAAGGTATATAGACAGCAAACATATGCAAGATGCACATCACGTGTCATCAGAGATTTGTGAATTAAAACAGCAATGATCATATTCGTGTATCAAAGATCATGTTTGTATGTCCTATAGATGCACAACAATGCTAAAATGAAATCTATTACTCTGTATAATCTATATTCACTAAAATGAGGCATCACTTATATCTAGAAGAACAGCCAAAATCCAGAACACTGCCAATATTAAATGCTTATAGGCATTGTTGTCACTGCTGATGAGGAGGGAAATGGTGCCATCATTTTGGAAGATAATTTGGCAATTTTTAAAATAAACTAAACATAATTTTATCTTACAATCCAGCAATTGTGCTCCTTGGCATTTACCCAAATGAGAAGAAAATATATACCAATGCAAAAACCTATACATGGATGTTTAAAAACTTTATTGCTAATTGCCAAAACTTGGAAGCAACTGAAATTTTTTTGCTAAGTGGGTGGATAAACAAACTGGTTTATCAAGACAATGGAAGATTATTCTGCTATGAGGCCACTGAACAACATAGAGGAACCTTAAATGCATGCTACTAAGTGAAAGAAGCCAATCTGAAAAAGCTACACACTGTATGATTTCAACTATATGATCTTCTGCAAAAGGCAAAACTATAGATAGTAAAAAAGATCAGTGACTGGCAATGATTAGTGGGGAGAGGATGTTTGGGGTAAGCACAGATGAATTTTAGGGGAGTTGGGCCAGGGATTTAGCTCAGTGGCATAAGCGCCTGCCTGGAAAGTGCAAGGTCTTGAGTTTGATTCCTGGTATCCCCCCCAAAATTACAGAATTTTAGGGAAGTTAAACTATCCTGTAGAGTATGATAAATGGTGGATACAAGACATTATATATTTTTCAAGATTTGCAAGAGGAGTATGACCAGAAGTGAACTGTAATGTAACACTCTTTTCTCTTTGTTTTTCCACTACAAAAACTTGGGTAGTGGGGACATATCACTATAGATTCATCAATTGCAACAAATTACTACTTTGCTAGTGAATGTTCATAGAGAGAAGGCTGTGCATGTGTGGGGGCAGAGGGTACATGGGAACTCTGTAATGTCTGCTCAACTTTGCTACGAACCTAAAATTGCTCTAAAGGTCTTTTTTTAAATGATACAGCTACTTTGGAAAACTAATATACCTTTGCTCTGATGCATCAACTACATTTTCAGTATTTCACACAAACAAAATGAAAACACATATCCACAGAAATGCTCACAAAGTTCTTCATACCTCCTTTATTTAAGGAAAGCCCCAAATGGAAACATCCCAGCAACCCATCAATTGGAATGGGTGGATACACTAGCATACTAAGACACCATTCAGCTGTAAAATAAAATGAACTGTTACTATTTGCAACAACCTGGATGATTCTCACTATCATTTTGTTGAGTAAAAAGGCCCAGAATGACAGAAGTATATATCTCTATATATCTACATTTATATGTATATGTATATGTATATCTATACCTATCTGATGATTCTTTTGTGGAAATCAAAGTAATATTTGCTTGCATTGGTTAGACGTGGGAGAGGCATGAAGGCATATTCTGGAGTGACAGAATATCCTGTCTTGATAGTTTGTGAGTTATAGAGATGTGTGAACTTGCTGAAATGGATTGAAATCTACACTTAAGATCTGTGTGTTCCGCTACATGTAAATTAAACCTCAAAAAAAATCCCATTTTATAAAACAAGGCTCTTTTACTTTTCAAGTTTTTGTAGTGAAAAAGCAAAGAGAAAAGAGTGTTGGGAATGGAACTGACACTAGCCAGCCAGCTTTTTCCGCCCCAAACTCCAGACCTTCCTCTGTGCCATTTGGAAAGATCCAGCCTTTTCCTCTCCAGTGGCTGAGAGAAGGGTGGGAGAAAGAGGAAGGAATTTGTCAGATCCCTCAGAGGCCTCACTTGCAACATTAGTTCCATAGACTTGTGCCAGAGATTTCAAGGATCTGTCCTTAATCCCAACCCGAGGCTTCATATGACATCATAAAGGATTAAACATGGATCTAGTCATTAGCTGCCAAGAAATCTCAGAGAGATAATTCAAGGTTTGTTTGCTGTCTAGGATATTTGGGCTATGAGTTGAGTGATTTTGACATGAATCTGTTTAGGTAGGAAATGCTCCAATTCTCCCACATTTGGAGAAATTACCCATTGTATCTTACCTAACCAACTAACCAGATATTTCCCCTTTACTGACAGAGTTTAACCAGAAGGTACATATAGCAAGGCACTCACTGTTCCCTAAATCTGCATGCACCTACATCATTTAATCCCTTTTATATCTCACTGGGAGACTGTTGGAGTATTTTTCCCAAAAAAATTACACAATGTACCGAGGTTGATCCTAAGGTTGTGAAGAAGCAGAAGCCAGAAGCTCAACATAGAAATGGGAATAGAAAGGAGGTGGGGACCTGAAGAAGGATTCAGAGCAAAAAAAACCAGTCTGTAGGGCCATCTCCTAGAGATTCCCCCAGTCCCTCTGGTGCCCGCGCTTGGCTTCCTTTACTCTTGTCAAGACCTCTGATACATAGCAAAAGGACAATCCGGCCCTTGTCACCTCCAGAGGTTTCCACCCTGTTTGTTTCAGACATGCCCTAACCTGGTCCTATCATTTAGCTTGTGCCTTTCTACCATTTCTAAAGTACTTCTTGTCATCACCAGCATTACTTCTTCCTCAGATCATCATATTGCTTCATGTGCAAGATACGTTGTTCTTCCTCCTCCAACCACTTTCCCCAGGTAAGCCAAGTACTGCACCCTCCCTCCAAATATGTTCCCAGTCCTCAGCTAATTCTGCACTTACTAATGCCGTACCTGTTCCAGCGTACCTGCCTACCCAATATCAGTATGTACAAGGTGAATCAAAGCAAGTTGAGCACTTACAAAATCTATTACTCAGTGACCAGGTTTTACAGGAACATATACAAAATGAATTTATAAAGGAACCGTCAGAGTTATTTCTGTAACTGTATACTCAGTATATGATCCCTATGGCATAGAACATGCATCAATCCCATAGACTAATAAATGCACCCAACTCTTTCTGGACCCTTTGTCACATACTACTTTTGATTGTTGATACGGCCACCTCACTGCTTTCTTTTGTCCTCTCAGATATGTGGAGCAGAGGTTCTTGACACATTCTTACTGGAAAAAGTTACAGAGGGTAACATCAGGGGATTTGGGACCACCATTCCACAGGCAGGTCAATGCTGGGAAGTAATCTTTTTTAACACTATGGAAGATGTCCTCTCCGTACCAAGGGACCTGAGCTGGAATCCTATTGCCCTGGAAAATGGAGTTGTCAGAGGCTTGCTACAGCTGCAGAGAAAGCCACTCTGGTATCATGTCTTCATGTGACCCTAACCTGGTATTCACAAAAAATGGGTGGACCATATATGCAAAAGCTGAGAAATGTAAGAGGAGTTCTGATTTTAGTGCATAGTGTGTGCTCACAAACAACCTAGTTACTGTGGAATGCAGTCTCTGTACTTCCTCAACCACTCTGTCTATTAGGAGCCACAGTTTCCACTCCACCCCTGGAGCTGCTGTCTGTTATCACACGTGCGGTGGCTGCATGTGTTTTTTCCCTGGTTGCTCCCGGGGACCAGACTGGGTCCGTGGGATTCCCTATGAACAGCATCATCCTGCGTTGTGGATTGCAGGATTACGTGCTTAGTCGTCAGCTTTCCATGATGATGACAATAGCCTCTCCCTCCTTCTCATCAGCCAGCTCCACCCAGGCAGGTAGAGAGATGAGGCAAATCCTCTTGAGGTGACTTTCCAAGGGCTCAGGCGCCAGGGCTTCCCTCCTGTGCCTTCTGTAGGCTGGGAATGATGTGGGAAGTAAAGTTAACCTCTGGGCTCAGAGGAGGCATTCTGCATTCCAGGACATCAGAGGAATCTTTGGAGGGAGGTCCTGCACCTGCATGGGGCTGTCCTAGCAGAGAGTGGTGGCCAGACTCCACAATCCACTGGGGAGGAGGCCAGCTGTCCTCCTAGTTACTCAGGCTGTTGTTTGCTTTAGTTTCTCCCACATAGTTGCCTGAACTATCGTCCTTTGTTCTAGTCTTGTTACGAAGGCCAGGCCTTCCCCATTCAGCTCCTCTGGGAACCCAGAGCTCCCCTGGACTCTACCGTGATACCTGATCCAGGGTTACCAGGAGATTTCATCCAAGAAGGAAGCTCTCTAATCTTCCAGGGGATCCCACTGCTTAGGACCACAACCCTCCCTTGGGCACTAAAGCGAGGGTGGAGGAGGGTTTAGAGGACTGGATTCTTAAGAGGGAGAGAAACACAGCCCAGGCCAGGGTGGCAGGCTGAATGTAGCTAGAGAACACTGGACACTCCCAGTCTCCAGACCAAAGTGGGGAGTGAGAGAGAGAGGAGAGAGGGAGAGAGAGAATGAACCAAGTACTAACTTGCCTTTAATTGTGGTTTGGGCCAGCAGGAAGTGAAATTGGAAATGGATCTTCTGGTGAAGGGTGTGAGAGTTTCCCTTGCAATTCTTCTCCCACCACCTTAGAAGCCCCCTTCATCTCTCATGGGGTGTCCTGTCTCACTGTTTATCAGCGCCACTGGAACTTGTTCCAGAGCATTCTCAGGCAGGTGGGGATGAAAATTTTTTTTATTAGAAAATGTCTTATAAATCTGCCAGTGGAGAAATACCTGCATCAGGAAATTAAGCGTGATGTTTTTTATTGCTAGTGCCGTCCTGTGCATATGTCAAGCCAGGGACTGGATAAGATGTAGAAGCTGGGGCTGGGGATTTAGCTCAGCGGCAAAGCGCCTGCCTGGCAAGCGCAAGGTCGTGAGTTCGGTTCCCGGTACCGGAGAAAAACAAAAAAAACAAAAACAAACAAACAAAAAAAGATGTAGAAGTTAAACCATCCACTGGTGGGAAATGGTTGAATATGAGGTCCCTGCTACAATTAAATGATAACTTCATTTAGGGACGATTCTACCCCCACCCTCAAAAAGGCATGAAATCAGGACTGAGGGAGGAGCTGATGGGACTATCTGTGCTGGTCTCTGTGGCCACAGCCTGGAGGGCAGCCTGGGACCTAGTAGAGGAAGAGCAAGGAAGACTGGCTGTGGAGGAGAGAGGGCAGCCTGCTGAGTTCATGCCAAAGACCCAACTTCACTCTGATCATGTTTTTGCCCAGGTGCTTGGACAACATGGTGCCTGCTTGGGAGGGTGTCTCCGCTCCGCTGCTGTGCTGAGCACCTGCAAGTTTGTAGGAGACTCATCTGATTCTGTTGCTTTCCTGACTGCTGCAGCTCTGCATGGCTCTGGGAGCAAGGCAAACCTCTACACAAGGCTTTCCAGACCTCTACTAACGCATCACACACTTGCAGCATTGACTTCCTTTCTCAGTCTCTAGCCACCCCCTCTACACACACATATAAATAATATATTAGTTCCTGAAGCTTCCCATGGATCCTTACACACAAAACTTCTTCATGCTTCCTCAGAGTAATATTAGCTCATTTTCACTGAGAATTCATGTACCAGATTTTCTGCCAAGATCTTCATGTAAATCACCTCATTTCAGGCTCAAAACAACACTGTGAGGCAGTTACTATTTCCACCCTCTGTTTACATTTATAAAAATAAGTATGGCAGGGTCAGAGACACACAAAAACCTGGTCGGATCTCAAAGCTCATGCTATGAACCAGAAGATGACAGGGATCTGCTTTAAAGAGAAGAAAAATAAGTCAATACTTTATATTTTGCAAGTGAAAATCTTTGTCATAAGACTCTGGACTCTGCCATTGTGGTGTGAAATCAGCCATAGACATGGGACAATGATATGCATATATTCTCACCAGACAGACCCAAGGAACTTCCCCTCAGAAAGGAAACAGAGACCCCCCTCCAACTCTCCACACCTACAGAGTAAGTAGGGTTGCCAAGTTGTGCCACAGAAAGCATTTAAAGATGTGTCAACGAGGGCAGAGAAGAGATTTATTAGGCAGAGTTAAAGAAGAACACAGAAAACAGTGTGGCCACTCAAGGGAGAGGTGCACCATGGCTTGGGCTGGGAATGTTTATGTGTTTTGGCAGAGGGTGTCCCCAAGATGAGTTCTCCAGGATGTGTATTCTTAGTGTCTCTCAGGTTACCTGTTCATACGCTTAGAATGCAAGCTATCTGCATTTGTTTAAAGTTTAGACATATGGTACTGTTAATAGTGCTGCTTTTTGAGCATGAAAATATGGAATTTGTGAATCTATAGCCTGGAGGAAATGGTAGGGTCAATTAACCAGTTGAAAAGCAAGGGCCAAATTTATAGGATTATTGTACCTTTAAGATTCTTAGGAATTTGGGGGGGTTTCCCGGAAGGAAAAAAAGACATTATAACCATGGGTAACTGTGATTGTGTTCTAAAGCTGAAGTTTTCTTAAAAATACAACTTTTAAATTATGATTATCCTTGTCTTTTTCCCCATTTATCTCTATTTATTCTATCCTGCCCTTATTAGGACATTGGGCAAATGCACATTGCTCCCACCTAACTTGCTCACCCTTTGTACCCCACCCAGCATCATCCATGCCACACCTAATGCCCCTCTCGCAGGAGAGTACAGTGGATCAGCGCACCAGACCATGAGAAGGAGCGCTTCTTTCCCAGAACTGGGTGGAAGCACATTCCTTGTGAACCATTGTGCAACGAGGGTGGAGGTAGGGCTGCCACTGCTATTGTCTGCAGAAAGTATCTCTTTCCTGCCAGACGCTGAGTTAGCACCACATTTGGGCAGAGAGCTCTCTGCCTACCTGTAAGCTGTGTCCCCCTGGTGGAGATAACAGACTGGGTGTCAGACAGTAACAGGTGCTTTCTCTAGGCCCATCTCAACATAGATGTTCATCTTTCCTCCCATGCTTGTTCACTTAGGCACATGTTCTCAGAAAACAGTATGCCTAGTACTGCTCTCCTGTCTCCACATTCACAGTACTTAATATATGGACTTGAGAAAATAAAATTTATAACCTTATAAACCAAGCACTATGCGCATATGACAACCTATGGCCCCTCTGAGAAGGTGTCTAGAGATTTGTGATTTCAAGCACTGAGCTTACAAATAAAATTTGGAGTTTACTTGTGAAGTCATCGTACTTGTAAGGGCATATTTTAATGATTCATTACTTCTATATGCCCCTCAAATTTCTGGACACACCCTATAGTAAACTGTTTGATTCTTGATTCCTAAAAAATATCAAATGCAGTTGAAATAAAACTTCTGTGAAATTTTCAAGGACTTTTATGCTTCTCATTTTGGATTCTTGAAAGTTCTAAGTGAGCATTGAAATACAGCACAGGAAAGTGTGTATGAACTGGAATTGGACAGATGACTTTCCAGGAGAACTGGCCCAATGGGAAAGCAAAGAGTGAGGAGGGAAGTGCAGGTGTGAAAAGAAACTCATGCAGAGGTCCGGTGATGTCTACTGTAGTCTTCTCTAGAAAGCAGACAAAGGTCAGGTTATCATGGGAAGTAATGTTGCTCTTACAGTGAAAAATCACAACTGTATCCCTCTCACCTTACAAGGTAGGGTGTATGACTCCTAAATACTTGCATTGCCACGCCTAGACCACCAGGAAAGACAGCCAGGAGCTGTAGAACTGGATGAAACATGGGAAGAAAACCACGGCAGGGCACTTCTTGCTCAGGCCAGTGAGAAATGCTTTAAGTCCTCAGGAGTGTCCCCCAAATGTCCGAAAAGGAAGTGCTGAGAAAATAAAAACCTGTGTGGGAAGGGGGCACACAGGGAGTGTCTGAACAGGCAGAAGGAAGAGAGAGCTATCACAGATCAGTTCCTTGTCTCCTTTGTTTAAGAAGATGACTAACTCATGACTTCAGTGAATTTACTTCTAGGCTTATTGTGTTGGAATCAAGTCAAGGCTGGAAGGCAAGAGAATTTCTCCATGACTAAAGGAAGCCAAAAAGCAAACTTCAAGTTTCATACCTTTCTAGAGGTTGGGGGTGATCTCATTATTTGTAAAGCCATGCCCTTCCCAAACTGCAAGCTCACCTTCCAGAAGCCAGCCCAGCCCAGCCCATCTGTACCATATATAAACTGTTGCCTAAACCCATCTCTTTCACTCACCCTTCTCAGCTCTGCTCTCAGCCTCTCACGCCTTCCCAGCCTACTCAGCCCCAGGAAACATGTCTAGCAAAACCACCGTGAGGACCCAAAGCAGCAGCCGCCGGGGCTTCAGTGCCAGCTCAGCCAGAGTCCCTGGGCTCAGCCGCTCCGGCTTCAGCAGTGTCTCTGTGTGCCGCTCCAGGGGCAGTGGCGGCATTGGGGCAGCGTATGGAGGAGCTGGCTTTGGCAGCAGGAGCCTCTATGGCCTGGGAGGTTCCAAGAGGATCTCCATCGGAGGGGGCAGCTGTGCCATCGGAGGAGGATATGGCAGCAGAGTTGGAGGTGGCTTTGGCTTTGGAGGCGGAGCCGGCAGTGGATTTGGTTATGGTGGTGGAGTTGGTAGCGGTTTTGGGCTCGGTGGCGGAGCTGGCTTTGGTGGTGGCTATGGGGGCGCTGGCTTTCCTGTGTGTCCCCCTGGCGGCATCCAAGAGGTCACCATCAACCAGAGCCTCCTCACTCCTCTGAACCTGGAAATCGACCCCACCATCCAGCGGGTGAGGACGGAGGAGCGTGAGCAGATCAAGACCCTCAACAACAAGTTCGCCTCCTTCATCGACAAGGTGAGTCATGAGGCCTGGCCCTCTGCAGGGCATTTTAGGGAACCCAGATGGTGACATAGCAACCCTGCAACAGGGGAAATTAGAGCAGAGAGTGGGGACTTCACGCTGGCCCTCCAGAGAGCACAAGTGACCTCTTGGTGACAAGAGAGGAGGAGATGGAATTGGAACTGCTGAGTTCCATTTGGAACTGCTGCCTCCCCTATAGACCCACAGGTGGGGCAGTGTGACAGTGAGAAGGGCTAGGTCTCCTCTCTTGAGGATCTGAGATACAAGCAACGGCAGCAGTACTTGGGCCTGTGCGTCCCCCCAGGGGTCTGGGCTAGAGGAAAAGGTTAAAACAAACTGCAGAGAAAAAGATTTTCTTAATCAAGTAAGGAAAAAATTAGAACGAGTTACACAGTATGTAAAAATGTTAATTTATTCCACAAAACAGAGAGTGACTATAAAAATGGGATGTTTTATACAAGATATATGAATTAAATGGAAGGATAGATATTAATCTACACATTAGGGAACATTACATTCCAGTAGTTAAGATATTATCCATAATGGAAACTTGTACAATGTATCAGTAAACACTATTTTCAGCTAGAAGTGTGATTGTGTTGGAAAGACAAAGAGAAATTCTAAAGGCCACAGATTAGATTCATAATTTAGATGGTGAGAAGTCCTCAGTGGTTCATAGTGAGGTTTTCTTGGTGGTCTGTGTGGTGGAAAACAAAAATTACAGAGGAGCAAACTCTCAGCGTGAGGCTCTGTGCATCAGGGAGAAGAGAGGACCGCTGAGAGATCTGCCAACCCCTCACTTCTTGCTTTCTGCCTTTGTCTCACAAATAACCATCTGTGCCCCTCCCAGGTGCGCTTCCTGGAGCAACAGAACAAGGTCCTGGACACCAAGTGGACCCTGCTCCAGGAGCAGGGCACCAAGACAGTCAGGCAGAACCTGGAGCCTCTGTTTGAGCAGTACATCAACAACCTCAGGAGGCAGCTGGACTCCATCCTTGGAGAGAGAGGCCGCCTGGACTCAGAGCTGAGGAACATGCAGGACACAGTGGAGGACTACAAGCACAAGTGAGTCACAACAGGAGAGGAGGAGTGGGCTCAGATTCTCCAGCTCACACTGCAAAAGAATTCAGAGGACAAGTCTAGATGTGCACATAACTCTGGAGGAAAACATGTGCAGGAAAGATGATCATAAATTACTGCCAACCAGCAAAAACTGTAAGACAAGCCTGTTATGTGAGTTAGGGGTAGAATAAAAAGAAAAAAATTTGTTGTGATAACAGCAACAATCATTTGGTCTCTCTGTGGCAGGGAAAATGGATCTGGATGTTCTCCATTTATGGAAACAGGGGATCAGAGACAGTCCTTGGGTTTCCTCCACACACTGGCTCAAATGCGTTATACCCTTTCCTTGTAGATATGAAGATGAAATCAACAAGCGCACAGCAGCAGAGAATGAATTTGTGACCTTGAAAAAGGTGAGCTGACAAAGTTGGGATTGAGGCCGCTCTGCTGAACCAGAGATATGCTTCCGTGTCCCCCTCCCCTCCAAGAGGAGAGATGCCAGGGAGGTAGAGATGGATGGCCTGAGCAGGAGGGCTCAGCTAACTCCTCTCATTGCTCTGTCCCCAGGATGTGGATGCTGCCTACATGAACAAGACTGAACTGCAAACCAAGGCAGACAGCCTCATCGATGAGATCAACTTCCTGAGAACCTTGTATGAGGCCGTAAGTTTCCTCCCCCACTTGCGCTTCACTCGGGTGGGATCTGCAAAGGCAGGAAGACCTTGATGCCGGTACCTCTGTAAGTGGTATGCACAAAGATGACCTTCGCACCTTGTGTTCTGTAGGAGCTGGCTCAGATGCAAACCCACATCTCAGACACTTCTGTGGTCCTGTCCATGGATAACAACCGCAGCTTGGACCTGGACAGCATCATTGCTGAAGTCAAGGCCCAGTATGAGGAGATCGCTCAGAGAAGCCGGGCTGAGGCTGAGTCCTGGTACCAGACCAAGGTGAGCAGTGAGGTGGTAGCTGCTCAGCAATCCGTGTGTCCCAGGCTCCAGGTCCCACGCTTCTAATACCAGAAGCCTTCTGAACCACTGGGCTGGGGGAACTGCTGAAAGAATGTAGGGGTCTTCTCACAGCAAGTACACTACACATGGTTACACACTGACAGAATTTATGCCCAATCTAGAAAGCAAAAGGACTCAGAGGAAGGAGGACAGAGATCATATAAAGAACTCAGCATCTTGCTCACATGTACCCTGAATGTTCCTTCTCAGAATATACTACAGAACACTGTCAGATCCCAAGAGAACCAGACACTATGTGGTCTCCTAAGCAGCAGGGTTTGTGACTGGGTTTTACAGTGTCCAATAAGCCTGTCTAACCCACTTTTCCATAAATTTCAAGGGTATGACATGTCTTTTTACAAGTGAGAGCTCTCCTTTGCATAGGAAACCCATATCGATTTTCTGTGTCTTCAATTGACCTACAGTATGAGGAGCTGCAAGTCACAGCGGGCAGACACGGGGACGACCTGCGCAACACCAAGCAGGAAATCGCTGAGATCAACCGCATGATCCAGAGGCTGAGATCTGAGATCGACCACGTCAAGAAGCAGGTACACAAAGCAGAATCAGTTAGAGCTTGCTTCTATCAATCCTAGGCTCTTGGACTCCTGTCCACCGGGAATGAGGCCCAGGGCTGAGCCCCTGGAACGTACCAGATGATAAGCGCATTGTGTTGCCTCCCCTCCAGTGCACCAATCTGCAGGCCGCCATCGCTGATGCTGAGCAGCGTGGGGAGCTGGCCCTCAAGGATGCCAGGAACAAGCTGGAAGGGCTGGAGGATGCCTTGCAGAAGGCCAAGCAGGACATGGCCAGGCTGCTCAAGGAGTACCAGGAGCTCATGAATGTCAAACTGGCCTTGGACGTCGAGATCGCCACCTACAGGAAGCTGCTGGAAGGAGAAGAGTGCAGGTGCGTTGCTCACACACTAGCTCAGTCCTCTGAGATCTCCCAGATGTCCCACACTCACCACAACATTACAGCAGTAGTCATAATTGTGATTATTGTTCTAGTAAAAAAAACAAAAAACACACAAACTGAAAAGCAGTTCCCCCTGAACTATCCCCAGGTGCAGGCTTCCCCAGGTCTCCAGGTAGCAGGTTTCTAGGTCTCACCTTCCTGTGCTCCTCTCTCCCTAGGCTGAATGGCGAAGGTGTTGGACAGGTCAACATCTGTAAGTACCTGGGCTCCCTGCCTCCCCAGCCCCAGCCCAGCTCTGGCTCAGTGAGGTAGAATGTGCTCACTGTGTCCCGTGTCCTTGTCCTGTCTCCACAGCTGTGACCCAGTCCACCGTCTCCAGCGGCTATGGCGGTGCCAGCGGCATGGGCGGTGGCGTAGGCCTGGGGGGAGGCAGCGGCTACTCCTACAGCTCTGGTCACAGCCTTGGAGGTGGCTTCAGTTCTGGCAGTGGCAGAGGCATCAGCATTGGAGGCGGCCTGAGCTCTGTTGGGGGCAGCACATCCTCCATCAAGTACACCAGCTCCTCCTCCAGCAGGAAAAGCTACAAGCACTGAAGTCCTCAGCTCCTGGATAGGTGCTTGGCCCTCTGGCTACAGAGCTTCTTCTCAGGCCCTCATCCTCCCTTGGCCTCTGCTCTGTAGTTAGAGCTGAGAATGGGCAAGCCCCTACTTTCACTCTTTGTACCCCTTCTTCCATAGTTGCTGGCCTTCAGAATCTCAATCTCTGATACAACATTGTGATTTACTCACGTGTAGGTCCTCACCGTATTGCTCCGTTATCAAGGTCTTACCTGTGTTGTGTTATCACTGAAGTTGAACACTGCAGGGGAATTATCTACAACACTTTGCTACCACAAGTCCTTGCTTGAGACTTACTTAAGAACAGGGCAGCTCCCCTTTGGTCTCAGTTGACCAAACAATACCCCATCTTTCACATGTTGTGAGACTGTCTTGCAGTGACTGTGATAGCACAAGCCCTTCAGTGTATAGACCTATATCCCTGTGATGCCTTCACTACTCCTTGCTTTCTTGTAACTTTTAAATAAAGCAAATTTATGATATAATGCTTGGCTGAATGTTGCCTTACTTGATCCGAACAGTTCTTTACTTTTTCACATGAATAGCCATTTTTATCTTCTTTACGCATTGCATACTAGTTTGCTGCCATGATATTCAGCTTCCTCCTCAATAAGGTTCAAGCTTGATCAGCTGACTTGTACTCTTCTAGGTCTATGTCCCATGAGTAACAGTTATTCTCCTAAGTCTCAGATTCTGATATCACCAGGGATATTTTCTTAAATTCTATTGGTGTTTCTGGAGCCACCTGCCTTACCACCTGCTGTATTCACCTGTCACTACTCTTTCTGCAACATGGGTGGCTTTTCACATGGGCACCACTTTACTTGCTGCTCAGAATTTCCCTGACAGTAGAAAGTTGAAGACTGACTTCCAAAAACTAAGCCAACTTTACCACACATACATGTACCCACAGAAATAATGGAAAAGAACATTCTTGATGGGGAGAATTTGCTTGTATGTTACAAAGCCTAAGAAAGGACCATTCATATAGACAAGTAGAAGTAAAATACTATGTGTTATGTATATTTATAATGTAATAAAAGGTACTACACACAACTTGGCAACAAAGTTTGATTACTTAGATTAAACTGACCAATCTCTAGAAGACACTATATACCAAATTCTACAAAATGGTACATAAATAATCAGAGTAACCATAGACTTGTTAAATAAATTGCTCACAGCAGCCCAAGACTGTGCCCTATGTGTGCCTTCTGCTGCCTGGGTAAACTGGACCAGACAGTCCATATTCTGACAGCACCACATTTTGCAGCTTTGCACTGTGGGCTCCAGGAGCTTCCTGGGGACACTGGACAGTGTGACCTGGGTTCTGCTGCCACCACAGTTCATGTCTGGGCCCTGCATGCTCCTTCACCTGCCTGGGCATACTGGACACAGTGATCCACATTCCACTACCTCTATGGTACATGTCTGGGCCATGTGGGTTCCATCAGCTGCCTGGGAAACTCACATCAGGCATTCACTGTTGTACTGCCATTGCAGTTCATATCTGAGCCCTGGGAGGGCTGGATACACTCCACCAAATGGCCTGGTTATCCCAGACTGGCCAACCCATCTCTGCTGCAATTGTGGGTCAAGTCTGCCCCCAGGAAAACTAGTGACACTAGGGACATTTGATGAGCTGCCAGGGAAGGGTAATACTAGATGCTCCACCTCTGGCATCAAATATGAAAAGATGAAGGAGCAAACTACAATCTCAGAATTCCACCCCTCCCAGAACAAGTCCAAGAGACATCCACATAGGAGAACTTGGTAATCACACATCTGAAATCTCTGAAATGACTGCAGTGAAGTAAAGAAACAACTCCATCAGGCAATAGAAGAAATCAGATCAGAAATACATCTCAGCTAAAAAATAGAAATGACAACAATAATGAAAGAATAGTGCAGCACCTCTAAAGAAGACATATATAAAAAAATAGATGAGCACAAAAAAATGAGGGAAACATTAAATGATGTATAGGCAAGAATTAGAAAGCATGAAATGGATTCAGAGACATCAAGGAAATCAAAACTTCCATCAAAAACTGGAAAACCGCTTCAGTGAAGCTGAAGATAGAATTTAAGATCTTGAAGACAGCATTGCAGCTAATGATCATGAAAAGAAGGATCTCTTCACAAGGAACCAGGAAATATCAATTTAACAGCTGCAAGATAAGGCAAAGAGAAATAATTCAAAACTAACAGTTGTCAATAAAACAGTAGGAGGCATCAGAAATGACATAAAAAGAATATTTGCAGAAGTAATAGCAGGATATTTCCCAGGCATGCAAAAAGAATCTGACATACAGTTAAGTGAGGCATACAGAAATCCAACTAGCCATAACCAAAATAAAACTACACCCAGCCATATAAAAATCAAGATCCCCCAAATTCAGCAAAAAACCAGATAATTGAAAACCATTAGAGAAAGACAGGTCACCTATAAAGGAAAGCCCATCAGCATCATGACAGATTTCTCAACATAAATCATCCAGTTGAGAAGAGATTGGAGTGAAGTACTCCAGGTGCTGAGACAAAACAGCTTCCAATACAGACTGATATAACCTGCAAAACAATCCTTCAAATTTAAATGAGAAATATAATATTTCCATGAAAAAGAACAACTGAAGAAATTCATGAGCACCAAACCAATTTTACAAAGACTACTAAAAGGTATTCTAGAAACAGATAAAAAAAAATGACCACAATTTCAAGAACATAAATAGAAAGGAACCACTAGGCAGAGCAAGCAATTAAATAGAAAAAGTAGGAAACCAACAGCAGGAAAATAACATGACAAAGATAAGCCAACACATATCAGTTGTAACCATTAGTGTAAATAGTCTCAATTCACCAATCAAAAGAAGTATAGTGACAGAGTGGATCAAGAAACACAATCCAACAATATGCTGTATATAAGAAACACATTTAACTCAAAAAGAAATGCATAGACTGAAAGGAAAAGGGTAGAAAACAATTCTCCAGGCAACAGGAACCCAGAAAAAAGGGTGGTGATTCTGATTGCAGACAATGTGAACTTCAAATCAAAAACAATCAAAAGAGCAAAAGAAGGTCACTACATATTGATTAGGGGAAAACTACAAGAGGAGGAGATAACAAACATAAATATGTATGCACCAAATATGGAAGCACCCAACTATATAAGTCGAATCTTAATAGACATGAAAAACCAAATAACTAATAACACTATTGTAATGGGGGCCTAAATACCCCCTTGACACAGAGAGATAGGTCAACTAGACAAAAAACCAGCAAAGAAATTATAGATCTAAACCAAATCTGTGAGCAAATGGACTTAGTAGGCGTTTACAGAGTGTTCCACCTCACAACATCAGAATACACATTCTTCTCAGCTGCACATGGGATGTTTTCTAAAATAAACCACATTCTAGCCCATAGAGCATGCTTAACTAATTGCAAAAGAATTGGAATTATCCCATGCATATTATCTGACCATAGAACAATGAAAGTGGAAGTTAATGACAAAAAGAACCACAAAAACTCCATAAACACATGGAAATTAAATAATAACCTCCTGAACTATGAAATTAAAGAAGATATTAAACAATACCTACAAACAAATGGAAACATAAATACAGCTTACCAGAAACTGTAGGATGCACTGAAAGCAGTCCTCAGAGGGAACTTTACAGTGGTGAACTCACATATCAGGAAAACAAACAAACAAACAAAAAACAAATAAATAGCCTAATGTGGCACCTCAAACTTTTAGAAAAAGAAGAAGTCAAGCACAAAACACAAAGAAGGGAGGAAATGATAAAGATCAGGGCAGAAATCAATGCAACTGAGGTGAAGAAAACACTACAAAAATTAATGAATCAAAGAGTTAGTTCTTTGAAGGAATAAATAAAATCGACAAACCCCTAGCCAACCTTAACAAAAAAGAAAAAACTCAAATTCATGCAATAAAGAATGAAAAATGTGAAATCATTATAGATCTTATAGAAATTCAAAAGAACATGATTTTATGGAACATCTTATAGAACATTCAAAAGAACGGAATACCAACTTTAAAAATTTTATTCCCATAAGATGGAAAACACAGAAGAAATGGACATATCCCTAGGTACATATGAATTACCAAAGTTGAATCAAGAAGATAGAAAAATCCTGATAACACAACATCAATTAATGAGATTGAAAATGTGATTAAAAACTTACCAACAAAGAAAAGCCCAGTCCTGATGGATTCACAGTGGACTTCTACAAGAAATTCAGAGAAGATTTAATGCCAATACTCCTCAAACTCATCAATGAAATTGAAAAGGAAACAATTCTCCCTAACTCATTTCTGGAGGCAAATATTATACCGATACAAAAAACAGAGGAAGACCCAACCAAGAAAGAGAACCACAGACCAATCTTAATCCTGATGAACATAGATGCAAATATACATCCTAATGAACGTAGATGCAAATATACTCAATAAAGTACTAACAAACAGAATGCTGCACATCATCAATAAAATCACATGCCATGACCAAGTGGGATTCATCCCAGGGATGCAAGGATGGTTCAACGTATGGAAATCAATAAATGTGATACAGCATATCAATAGAGCCAAAGACAAAAAACACATGACCATCTCAATAGATGCAGAAAAAGCTTTCGACAAAGTCCAACATGCATTCATGATAAAAACTCTACAGAAAACAGGAATAGATGGTCTTTACCTCAGTCTGATCAAAGCTGTCTATGCCAAACCAACAGCCAACATCATACTAAATGGACAAAAACTGAAAGCTTTTACTCTAAAATCAGCAACAAGACAAGGATGTCCACTTTCACCACTCCTATTCAATATAGTTCTGGAAGCATTAACCAGAGCCATTAGACAAGAGAGAGAAATAAAAGGAATAAGGATAGGAAAGGAAGAAGTAAAATTATCACTATTTTCAGATGACATGATATTTTACATGGAAGACAACAAAAACTCCACCAGAAGACTCCTTGAATTAATCAACAAATTCAGCAGTGTAACTGGATACAAAGTCAACACCCAAAAATCAATAGCATTCCTATACACAAACAACAAACATACTGAGAGAGAAATTAAGGAAACCACACCTTTCACCACAGTATCTAAAAAATTTGAAATTTTAGGAATCAATCTACCAAAAGAAGTAAAAGATCTATACAGTGAAAATTACAGTACTCTGAAAAAAGAGATCAAAGAGGATATCAGGAAATGGAAAGATATTCCTTGCTCATGGATAGAAAGAACCAATATTGTACAAATGGCCATACTCCCAAAATTGTTATAAAGATTGAATGCAATCTCAATTAAAATACCATTAGTATACCTCACAGATTTAGAGAATTTTAAACCTCACAGATTTAGAGAAATTCCTAAAATTCATCTGGAATCAGAAGAGACCCAGAATAGCAAAAGCAATCCTGGGTAACAAAGGCAAGGCAGGTGAAATCACAATTTCTGACTTGAAATTATATTACCAAGCTACTGTTATAAAATCAACATGGTATTGGCAAAAAAACAGACCTGAGGATCAATGGACTAGACTGGAAGACAAAGTCACAACCACAAACACACTCACTTTTGACAAAGGGGCCAAAGAAGTTCACTAGAAGAAAGATAGCCTCTTTAATAAATGGTGCTGGAAAAACCAACTTGCCACATGCCAAAGACTGAAACTAGACCCATGTCTACCAGCAAGCACCAAGTTAAAGTAAAAATGGGTTAATGATCTAAATATTAAAACAGAAGCATTAGGGGCTGGGGATTTAGCTCAGTGGCATAGCACTTGCCTGGCAAGCGCAAGGTCATGAGTTTGAGTCCCGGTACCAGAAAAAAAAAAAAAAAGCCAGAAGCATTAAATCTACTGGGAGAGAAAGTAGGTAAAAATATTGAAGATATAGGTGTAGGCAGAGAGTTCATGAACAAAAACCAAACTGCACCGGAAATTCTTCAAAGAATCAACAACTGGAATCTCATCTCATTGAAAAGTTTTTGCACATCTAAAGAAATCACTAGCAGAGTAAAAAGAAAACCCACAAATTGGAAAAAAATTTTAGCCAACTGTCCCTCACACAAAGGACTTCTATCTAGAACATGTAAAGAATTTTAAAAAATCAAGCCCCAAAATTCAAAGACACAGTCCAAAAATGGGCATCTGAGATGAATACACATTTCTCAGATAAAGAAATTCAAATGGCAAATAAATATATGAAAAAATGTTCAACATCATTAGTCATTTGAGAAATGCAAATTAAAACAACACTGAGATTCCATCTCATCGCAGAAAGAATGGCTACCATCAAGACATCAACCAACAATATATGCTGGAGGGGCTGTGGGGAGTGTAGACTGGTGCAACCACTGTGGAAATCAGTCTGGAGATTCCTCAGTAAACTAGCATTAGAGGTCCCATTCAACCCAGCTCTTCTCCTTCTGGGTATTTTTCCAGAAGAACTAAAAACATCATACCACAGTGATATATGTGCACCCATGCTTATAGCAGTGCAATTTGTAATAGCTAAGTCTTGGCAATAACCCAAATGCCCATCAACTGAGGAATGAGTAAAAACAGCTGTGATATATTTATGTAGTGGACTATTACTCAGCTAAAAAACAGATAAACTCGAGGCCTTTATAGGTAGATGGATGCCACTAGACTCACATGTGTAAATATCATATTGTCTCCCTAGTATAAGAACCTGAAAGAGTAAATGAAATCTAAAAGTTATGACAGATAGTGTGAAAGAGAAAGAAACTGCTCCAAAGGATAGAATGACTGGGATGAGAAAAAAGAGAAAAATAAAGAAGGAAGGGAAAATAAACACACACACACACACACACACACACACACACACACACTCACACGATGGCTGGGATAATTGTAATACTAATTACTATTGCTTTCTTGAAAGAACAGTTGATATTTAATTGTTTGATCATTCTTACATGTCTATATTTATTTATCTGAGTAACCAATATGAAGATAACAGCCATTGTTAATTTCTCATCACCTTGTCTAAAATTCTGTATTGTTTTTATTGTTTTTGTGTTGTTTCATTTATGTCTGTGTGTTAATATGTTTTGGTTCTTTTATCTTTAAAAGTAAAATTAAAAAAAATAAATAAACTGCCCATTTGTTCACTAGTGAACAAATTTACAAAATGAAAGACCTGGACTGTATTTTTGCTGGTTGCCACAACCCACACAGCCAGCAGGGTCCTGAAATGGGGCGATGGGAGATTAAGAAAAACAAGACACATACTTATCTTTTTTTTTT
>NW_004955547.1:2871302-2890278 GCF_000276665.1 Chinchilla lanigera | reverse complement strand
TGGAGGCGGCCTGAGCTCTGTTGGGGGCAGCACATCCTCCATCAAGTACACCAGCTCCTCCTCCAGCAGGAAAAGCTACAAGCACTGAAGTCCTCTCAGCTCCTGGACAGGTGCTTGGTCCCTCTGGCTGCAGAGGTTCTTCTCAGGCCCTCATTCTCCCTTGGCCTCTGCTCTGTAGTTAAAGCTGAGCATGGGCAAGCCTTTTCCTTTACTCGTTGTAACCCTTCCTCCTTAGCTGCTGGCCTTCAGAATCTCAACCTCTAATACAACATCATGAGTCACTCACATGTGGGTCTTCACCACATTGTTCCGTTGTCAAGGTCTTACCTGCCTTTTGTTATCACTGAGGTTGAACACTACAGGACAATTGTCTACAACACTTGCTACCAGAAGTCCCTGCTTGGGACTTACTTAGAAACTGAGCACCTCCCATTTAACTTCAGTTGACTGAACAATACCCCATCTTACACATGTTATGAGATTCTCTTGTAGCAACTGTGATAACAGGAGCTCTTTGTTGTATAGACTTGTATCCCTGTGATGTCTTCACTGCTCTTTGCTTTGCATTCTTGTAAGTTCTAAATAAAGCAGATTTATGATATAATTGTTTGCTGATGTTGCCTTACCTGATCCAAACAGTTCTTTACATCTTCCAGTGATAATTCATTTTTACTGTCTTTAAGCATTGAATACTAGTTTGCTACCTTGTCATTCAGGTACCTTCTGAGCACAAATTTGATTCAAAATTTTGGCATGTGTGGGTGAATCTAGTGCATTATCACAGTCCACTCTGTTTTAAGTGTCTGTGCCATGAATTAGCTGGGGAAACATACCCCTGGCCAATTAAAGAAAAGGAATAAGATGCAGGCTATTTGACAAAGGAATAAGATACTTGATTTATAATTACTGAAAACTCTAGAGAGGGTAAACCTGGAGCTCTTCCAGTTGGCCAAATTGAGAACCAAGACTTGAATTTACACTCAAATTCTTATTTCTTGGTGTGTGAATGCAATAGAAGAAGCCTATTCCCTCCTTCTCATCCCATTTTCTCTCACTGACACTCAAGGTAGCCAAGTTCATGTTGTTCAGAAAGGTAGTCTCATTCTACTCTCTATAGTAAATTATTGAGGTTTAACTTCTAGGAATGAGAGAGAGAAACCTCAATAGGGTTCAAGCTTGGTCAGCTGACTTGTACTCTTCTAGGTCTATGTCCCATGAAGAACAATTATCCTCCTAATTCTCAGGTTCTGATATCACCGGGGATATCCTCTTGGATTCTATTTGTGTTACTGGAACCATCTTCACCACCATCTGTTGTGTTCTCTCGTCATTACTCATTCTGCAACATGGGTGGCTTTTCACATGGGCATCCCTTCATTTGCTGTCCAGAAGTTCCTTGAGAGCAGAAAGTTGGAGACTGACTTCCAAAATCTAAGCCCACTTTACCACACATACATGTACCCACAGAAATAACAGAAAAGGAAAAAAACACACTAAATACAAAATTTTACGAAATGATACATAAGCAATCAGAATAACCAGAGGCTTGTTAAATAAGTTGTTCATTGTGAACAAATTTACAAAATGAA
Source organism: Chinchilla lanigera (assembly GCF_000276665.1). Taxonomy (NCBI): domain Eukaryota; kingdom Metazoa; phylum Chordata; class Mammalia; order Rodentia; family Chinchillidae; genus Chinchilla; species Chinchilla lanigera. Next base: position 2,888,689 of record NW_004955547.1, on the reverse strand, counting down.
GCCGGGCGTGGTGGTGCAGACCTATAATCCCAGCACTCAGGAGGCTGAGGCAGGAGGATCACCGTGAGTTCAAGAACAGCCTGGGTTACAAAGTGAGCTCGGAGCCAGCCTGAACTCAAGAGCAAGACCCTGTCTCAAAAAGAAAAAAGAAAAAACAAAAAACAAAAAACAAAAAAAACAAATTTACAAAATGAAAGGACTGCATTATATTTTTCCTGGGTGTCACAACCTGTGCAGCCAGCGGGGTGCTAAAAGGGGGCGGTGTGACATTACGAAAAAACAAGGCAAGTAATAAAAAGAAAACTGTGGCTAGGTGGAACCCAACCTCTGTGATGGAGAGGCAACTACAACCCAGCATAATCTGCATCTTTATTTATACGCATTATAAAGGGGAAAGTGTGGTATGGGCCAAATGTGCAAGGTTTCAGTGTTTTGCTGAAAACACTAAAAGCAAACCATTCTCAGAGTTAGCCATACTCTAGTTAACAGGGAGAAACACTAAGGCTGGACACCTGTTGATATGTCACTGAGCTAGAGGTCAATTTGTATATGTTCTACCTCTCACATTTCATGTTTCTGGGTCTGGCTTTGCTCTAGTCTCAAGGAGTTCACAGACCTTGGGCTCAGCTGCTCCCTAAAACTGGTTGATCTGTTTAACATTTAAAAATAAAATGGCACCAAATTTTTATAAACTCTTCTAAGAAACAGAAACAAAGGGAGTACTTTCTAGTTCAATTTATGCAGACCAATACTGCTGTGACACCATAACAAGATAATTACACCTTGGGAAGGTAGAAGTACAGACTAACACCTCTTATCAGTACAAACACAAAAAGGTTCAATGAAATAGTATCAAATTGATTCCTACTCAGCATACAACAAGTTATACAGAAAGACCAAGAGGTGTTTCTTCTAAATATGCAAGACTATTTAACATTTAAAAGCAGTCATCCAATCTATTACATTAAGGAGTAAAGAGGGAAAATCAGATTATTATAATGATGCAAAATAGGTACTTTACCTAACCCAACATCCATTCATGTCCCAAAAAGTCTCAGCAAGTGGGAATAAAGGGTCACAATCTCCATTTGGTAAACAACAGCTAACGGCATCCTTAATGTTGAGTGGCTGGACCCTTTTTGCATGAGACTGAGAAGCGGGCAAACCAGGCCACCCTCTCCACTTTGACTCTCATAGCACTGCCAATCCAAGGAGAGTAATGAGATGAGAAAAACCAATAAAAGTTACATCAGAAATGAAATGACACTATCTTTATTTTCATGTGGTATGTAGAAAGTCTAATGAATCTATCGAAATCTACCACAACCAAGTTTGAGGGATAAAACTGCTAAGCAAAAAAGTACTTTTCACATACTACCACAGAAGAATTAAAATTGTCAATTAAAAATCAGCATTATTCAGAATATCACTAAATGATGAATTACATAGATATAAATCTAATGCTATGTGTAGAATATCTGTAGCTGGAAAACTATAACATGAAAGAAATGCCAAAATTTCAACCCCCTGGGTTATGACACCCAGTAAAAATTTAAATTGATTGAAATCAATTTAAAGATATCCACATCTCTGGACTGGAAAGCCTGTTATTACCAATCCATCAATTGTTTGTGACTTGGTATTTATGGTTTAAGCAACTTCAGTTTAAATTCCAATGAGCCATTTTTAAAATATTGGCAGACTGAATAAAGCTGAATGAAGCTGATAGACCTTCTGTAGTGGCTTTGGACTCAGGAAGCCTCGTTGAGCTGCCTGGGGACCCTAATCCTCCAGCCCTGCCCCTGCCACCACCACGGGGAGTGGTCTTGGACTCGAGAAGACTCAGTGAGCTGCCTGGGGGCCCAGATCCTCTGGCCTCACACCCGCCACCACTGGGGGAGGAGCCTTGGACTCGGGAAGCCTGAGTAAACTGTCTGGGTGCCTGGGTCCCCTGGCTCCACCTCCCCATGACCATCTCATGAACGAACCTGAATACCCAGAAACCTAGGGAGATTTTAAAATGACAAAAAGAAGAAGCAAAATGCAATCTCAGCCAAACACCCTACCCAGAACAGGTCCAGGAAACATCAACATAGAAGATCATGGAAGTCACTCTGAAATTATAGCAACTGAAGTAAAGAACCAAATACATCAGGCTACAGAAGAAATCAGATCAGAAATAATTGCTCAGGTAAAAAAGGAAATGACAACCACAATGAAAGAATTGCTCAGCATATCCAAAGAAGACATAGATTAAAAAAAAATAGAGGAGCACAGAAAAATGATGGAAACCTTGAATGAACAGTATAAGAAAGAATTAGAATACATGAAACAGATTCAAAGAGACATTCAGGAATTAAAAATTTCATTCAAGGCTGGAAGAACTACTTCAGTGAAATGGAGGGTAGACTCTCAGACCTTAAAGACAGCATTGCAGCTAGTGATCATGAAAGGAAAGATCTCTTAAAAATAACAAAGGAGGGGCTGGGGATTTAGCTCAGTGGCACAGCACCTGCCTGGCAAGCATGAGGTCCTGCATTCAATTCCTGGTACCGGAAAGAAACCAAAAAAAAAAAAAACAAAGGAACAGCAAATAACCATTCAACAGCTGCAAGATGAGGCAAATAAAAATAATGTAAGGCTGATAGGTGTGAACGAAAGAGCAAGCATCAACACAAATAACATAAAAAGACTATTTGCAGCATTAATGGCAGAAAGAAAATTTCCCAAGCATGGGACAAGAACCTTAAATACACATAACTGAGGCATATAGAACCCCAATTAGCCATAACCAAAATAAATCTACACCCAGACACATAATAATCAAGATCCCAGAAATTGAGCAAAAGAACAATATTAAAAGCTGTTAGAGACAAGAAACAGATCACCTGTGAAGGACAGCCCATCAGAATCACAGCAAACTTCTCAACACAAACCATCAAGACAAGAAGAGCTTGAAGTGAAGTATTTCAGGTCCTGAAAGAAAACAACTTCCAATGAAGATTGCTATACCCTGCAAAACTATCTTTCAAAATTGATGGAGAAATAAGATACTTCCATGACAAAGACCAACTGAAGAAATTCCTGAGCGCCAAACCAGCCCTACAAAGAGTACTGAAATATATTGTACAAACAGATAAAAATGACCACAATCTCAAGGCCAAAAGTAGAAAAGAACTACCAAGCAAGGTAAACAGTTAAACAGGGAGAAAGTACAGAACCAAAAGTGGGAAAATAACATGACAAGGATAAGTCAATACATATCATTAATAACCATAAATGTAAATGGTCTCAATTCACCAATCAAAAGAAACAGACTGGCAGAGTGGATCAAGAAATAAAATCCAACAATATGCTGCATACAAGAAATGCATTTAACTCAAAAGGAAATCCATAGGCTGAAAGTCAAAGGATGGAAAACAATACTCCATGAAACAGGAACCCAGAAAAAAGCAGGATAACTATTCTGTTTGCAAATAAGGTGAACTTCAAACCAACAATGATCAAAAGAGATTTAAAAAGTCACTATATTCTTGTTAAGGGATAACTGCAAGAGGAAGAAATAACAATCATGAATATATATGCACCAAATATAGGAGCATCCAATTATATAAGGCAAATTTTAACAGACATGAAAAATTAAGTAATAATGTAATTATAACAGGATTTTAACACCCCATTGTCACAAAGAGATAGATCAACTAGACAAAAACTCAGCAAAAAAATAACAGAACTAAACCAAACATGTGAACAAATGGACTTAGTAGACATTTACAGAGTATTCCACCCAACAACATTAGAATACACATTCTTCTCAGCTGCACATGGGACTTTCTCTGAAATAGACAACATGCTAGCACATAGAACATGCTTCAGTAAATGCAAAGGAATTGAAGTAATCCCATGCATATTATTGGACCATACTGCAATGAAACTAGAAATAAATAATAAAAGAAATAGCAAAAGCTCCATAAACACATGGAAATTAAATAAGACCATCCTGAACAACCAATGGGTCACAGAAGAAATTAAAGTAGAAATTTAACACTATTTACAATCAAATGAAAATGCACATACAAACTACTGGAACCTGGGGGATGCACTGAAAGCAGTCCTCAGAGGGAAATTTATAGCAATGGATTACCACATCAGGAAAACAGGATGAACACAAATAAGCAACCTTATGTTACACCTCAGACTTCTAGAAAAAGAAGAGCAAGTTAATCCCAAAGTCCAAAGAAGGGTGGAAAGTATAAAGATCAGAGTAGAAAGTAATGCATTTGAAACTGAGAGAACAATACAAAGAATTAATGAATCAAAGAGTTGGTTCTTTGAAAGAATAAATAAAATTGATAAACCCCTAGCCAACCTGATTTTAAAAAGGAAAGAAAAAACTCAAACCCATGCAATAAGGAATAAAAGGGGTGATATCACTAAAGATCCTGTAAAACTTCAGAAGATTATCCATACCTACTTTGAAAATCTGTACTTTGATCAGATGGAAAATGCAGAAGAAATGGACAGATTCCTAGATACCTATGAATTATCAAAGCTGGATTGAGAAGATATAAAAATCTTGAATAACCCAATATCAGCCAATAAAATTGAAAATGTAATAGAGAACTTACCAACAAAAAAAGCCCAGGTTCTGATGGATTCACAGCTGAATGCTACAAGAAATTTAGAGATTTAATACCAATTCTTCTAAAACTCTTTAAAGAAATAGAAAGCGAAGCAATTCTCCCAAAATCATTACTGGAGTCAAGTATTATCCTGACACCAAAACCAGAAAAAGAACTCACCAGAAAAGAGAACTACAGGCCAGTCTTCCTAATGAACATAGATGCAAAAATTCTCAATAAAATACTAAGTAATAGAATGCAGAAAATCATCAAGAAGATAATACACCATGACCAAGTGGGTTTCCTCCCAGGAATGCAGGGATGGTTCAACATACACAAATCAATCAATATAATACACCATATCAACAGAGCTAAAGACAAGAATTACATGATCACCTTAATAGATGCAGAAAAGGCTTTTGGTAAAGTCCAACACTTATTCATGATAAAAACCCTACAGAAAATTGGCATAGATGGACTTTACCTCACTCTGATGAAAGTCATCCATGACAAACCAAGAGCCAACATCATACTGGATGGACAAAAACTGACAGCTTTCACTTTGAAATCAGGAACAAGACAAGGATGTCCACTGTCACCACTCCTATTCAACATAGTTGTGGAGACACTAGGCAGAGAAGTTAGACAAGAGAGAGAAATCAAAGAAATAAAGATAAGAAAGGAAGAAGTGAAATTATCTTTATTTGCACATGACATGATACTCTACACAGAAGACACCAAAAACTCCACCAAAAGAGTGCTAGAATTAATCAACAAATTCAGTAGCATAACTGGATACAAAGTCAACACTCAAAAATCAGTAGCATTCCTATACACAAACAACAAACATACTGAGAGAGAAATAAGGGAAACCATACCTTTCACAATAGCATCCAAAAAAACTGAAATACTTAGGAATTAATCTAACAAAAGAAATAAAAGACCTATACAGTGAAAATTATACTACTCTGAAAAAGGACATTGAAGAGGATTTCAAAAAGTGGAAAGATATTCCTTGTTCATGGATAGGAAGAACCGACATTGTACAAATGGCCATACTCCCAAAATTGTTATACAGATTCAATGCAATTCCAATGAAAATACCATCAGTATACCTCACAGACCTAAAAGCATTCCTAAAATTTATCTGGAACAAGAAGAGACCCAGAAGAGTAAAATCAGTCCTGGGCAACAAAGACAAGGCAGGAGGTATCACAATCCCTGATTTGAAATTATACTACAAAGCTACTGTGATAAAGTCAGCATGATATTGGCAAAGAACAAAAACAAAAAAATGGACCTGAAGCTCAGTGGAACAGACTGGAATATGCAGACACAATCACAAAGACACCCAGCCACCTTATCTTTGACAAAGGGGCCAAACATATTCACTGGAAGAAAGATAGCCTCTTTAATACACAGTGCTAGAAAAACAAACTTGGCACATGCCTAAGACTAAAACTAGACCCAAGCCTATCACCATGCACCAAAATAACGTCAAAATGGCTTAAAGGTCTGAATATTAAAACAGAAACACTAAATCTAATGGAAGAGAAAGTAGGTGGATGTCTTGAAGATATAGGAGTAGGTAGAGAGTTCATGAACAAAAACCAAACTGCATGGGAAATACTTCAAAGAATCAACAACTGTGATCTCATCCTATTGAAAAGATTTTGCACAGAAGAAAAAAATCACCAACAGGGGTAAAAGAAAACCCATGAATTGGGAAAAATTTTAGCCAACTGTCCCTCAGACAAAGGACTCCTGCCTAGAATATATAAAGAATTTTTAAAAAATCAACTATGTTGAATAGGAGTGGTGACAGGTCCCCAAAATTTAAAGATCCAATCCAAAAATGGGCATCTCTGAGAAATACACACTTCTCACATAAATACAAATGGCAAATATATACATGAAAAAATGTTCAACATCATTAGTCATTTGAGAAATGCAAATTAAAACAACACTGAGATTCCATCTCACCCCAGAAAGAATAGCTATCATCAAGACATCAACCCATAACAAATGCTGGAGGAGCTGTGGGGAAAAACGAACTCTTCTGCACTGTTGGTGGGAGTGTAGACTGGTGCAATCACTGTGGAAGTCAGTCTGAAGATTTCTCAGCAAACTAGCATTAGAGGTCCCATTCAACTCAGCTCTTCCCCTTCTGGGTATTTTTTCAGAAGAACTGAAAACATCATACCGCAGCGATATATGTGCACCTATGTTTATAGCAGCACAATTTGTAATAGCTAAATCTTGGAAACAACCCAAATGTCCATCGACTGAGGTATGGATAAAAAGATGTGGTATTTTTATACAATGGTATAATGTGGTATTTTATACAATATACTCAGCTATAAAGAAGGATAAAGTTGAGGCTTTTATAGGTAAATGGATCCAACTAGAGACCATACTCATTAGTGAAATAAATCAGATTCACGTGTGTAAACATCGTATTTCCTCCATAGTAGAAGAACCTGAAAGAGTGAATAAAATCTGAGAGGAACAATAGATATTGTGAAAGGGAAAAGAAACTGCTCAAATAGGAAGGAGCAACTGAGATGAAGGAGGGGAGAGGAAAAAGGAAAAGGAAGAGTGAAAAAAAAATATATATATATACACAGGATAGCTAGGATAATTGTACTACTAATACCTGTTGATTTACTGAAAGGAGCTGTTAATGTGTAATTGTCTGAGCAATCTTGCATGCCTATATCTGATTATATGTGCAACCATTTTGAAGATGACATTATGTAATATAACAACCGTTGTTAATATCCTATCACCATGTTTTGAAATTCTGTATCATCTTTTATTGCTCCTTATACTGTTTTGTTTATATATTTGTTTCTGTTATTTTGGTTTTTTAAAATGGAAAACAAAATTTATATGTATATATAAGGATAGCTGAAATAGGTGTATTGCTGATGTCTGTGGTTTACTGAAAGGAACACTCAATGCTTAAAATTTTATTTTTTCTTGAGCAATTTTGCACACTGGAATTTGGTAATCAGAATGACGGATCTGAAAAAAAATATGCAGTATAAGAGCCTTTGTTGAACTCCTACCATTGTGTATGGTGAAGCTCTTCATCATTTCCAATGTTTTATTTCATTTTTTGGTTTTCTTTTACTTGTTACTGTCCCTGATTGTTTGATCAGTCTTACATTCTTATGTCTAGTGGACTGAGCAACCACTGAATGAGCAATCACTGAAGATAACAGTATGAAATATAGCAATCACTGCAAATTCCTATCATTTTCTTTTGAGGTCACGTATCGTTTTTGTTGTTTTTGTGTTGTTTTGATTTTGTTTCCACTGTTGTTTTACTAGCTTCTAAATTTTTAAAATAAAAAGTGAATCAAGGTTATAAAATAAGGCAGGGATCTTTTCCCAATATGAATAGTGGAACACAGAACCTTTTGAGCGGTAACACACTTACATACGATACTGTAGAGGAAATCATGATATTATGTATTTGTCAAGAAAAAACACAACAAGCTTTTTTCCAAAATATCAAGTTAATTAACATATTTCTTGTACATATCATCTTTTTGTGGTACAGCATTTGAAATTCCTCCCACTGTTATTTTTAAATATGAAATATGTTACTATTGACTTTCATCCTGCTATGCAACACAACTCAAAATTTACTACTCTTCTCTAAAAGAAACCTGAACCCCTGCCTAGACTCAAGCAATTCACACTTCCTTCTGCTCCCCTCCCCTCAGCTGTGATAATGCTCTCTCCACTGTCCACCTCTGTAAGTTCAACTTCTTACATTTCACATATACCTGAGACCATGGAATAATTTTCATCCTGTTCCTAATTTATTTCACTTAATATAACATCCTACAGATTCCTTTGCTTTATCTTTCTTTTTAGAGCAATTTTATGTTCACAACAAAATAGTTAAGAAAGCACAGAGCTTACCATATATCTTTTGCTCCTACAAATTCAACCTCATACACTTCCAACAACCCCCATTGCTGTGATAAATTTATTTCAATTCATTGATTTCCTACAATGACATGTCACTAGTAACCAAAGTCTACAGTTTACCAGAGGGTTCATTCCTGGTAGTGTACTTTCTACAGGTTTTTGAAAAGTGTATAATAATAGGTATATACAATTATAGAATTATATACAATATTCTCATTGCCCTGAAATCCACTGTCCTCCATCCATACATCCTTCCTACTACAGCCCTTGAAATCCACTCATCTTTGTATTGTCTTCAGGCTCCACCGTATCATATACTTGAAATCATATAGCCTGTAGAGTTTCACATCAGCTGCTTTCACTTAAACATATACTCTCAATTTCCTTTACATCTTTCCACGGCTTAGCATCTCATTTCATTTTCATTATGAGTAATCTTCCATTGTCTTGATTGTACCATAGTTTCTTTGTCCATTCCCCTACCAAAGGGTATCTTGTTTTCTTCCAAGTTCTGGCAATTAGGTTCAAGCTGCTACAAACAATTTTGCTGTGAACCCAAAATTGTTCTAAAAGTGAAGACAAAGTAAAAGATTCTGGAGGATGTTATATCAAGTGAAATCAATTGCCAGGGGTTTGTGTTGGTATATGTTTTCAATTAATTTTGGTAAATGACAAGGACTAGGATTGCTGAACTACACTGCAAGCAGGTTTAGTTTTGGAAGAAGCTGCAAACTTTCTTCAAAATAGCTGTACTAGTTTGCAACCTTATCATCAATGAATGCAAGTTCCTGTTTCCCCTTTTCCTTGTCAGGATTTGGTATTGTCACTGTTCTGGATTTTGGGGATTTCACTAGGCATGAATTGAAACATCATAGTTCAGGTTGCATTTATATGATACGTGTGATGTTCAGTATCTTTCTCATGCTTATTTACCACCTATACATTTTATTCAGTGAGATGAGTTCTTTGGATTTCAGCATACATTAGGTCCACTTGTTAGTTTGCTATTATTGAATTTAAAGATTTCTGTTTATCCTCTGTGTGTGTGAGAGAGAGAGAGAAAAAGAGAGAGGGAGAGAGAGAGAGAGAGAGAGAGAGAGAGAGAGAGAGAGAGAGAGAGAAAGTGAGACAGGGTTTCCCTATGTAGTTCAGTCTGCCTTGAACTTGCTTATGTCAGCCTTGAACTCACAGTGATTCTGCTACCTCAACCTCTAGAGCATTGGGATTATGGATGTGCACCACTTCTTCCAGTCTTCTCTGTGAATGTTGAGTAACAGTATACATTACAGCCTTTATAAAATGTGTCCTTTGTCAACATTTTCTCCTAATCTGGTGGTTGACTTTGCATTCTTTTAACACTGTCTTTTCACAGAACAGAAGTTTTGAGTTTTAAAAACCCAATTTATCAATTATTTCTTTATGTTGTATCTAAAAGTCAAGGGTATATCTAAGGTCATCTAGGTTTCTCCTTTGTTCCTCTAAGAGCTTTATGGCTTTGTGTTTTATACCTGGGATTATGATCCGAGTCAAGTTGGTTTTGGTAGAACGTGTGTGGTCTATGGCCAGATTTATTTTTCTTTGCATGTGGATGCCCATCTGCTACAGCACCATCTGCTGAACACAAAATTTTTGCTCCATCACTTCTTTTTGAAAGATCAGTTAACTGAATATCTGGGCTCATTCTGGGCTCTCTATTTTGTCCCTTAATCTATATGCCTTTCTTGTGCCAGTGCCACACTCTCTTGATCACTGCAGCTTCATAGTAGGTCTTTTTGTTGGGTATTGCCAGTTCTTTGTTTTTTCTTTTTCTTCAATATTGAATTAGCTATGCTGGGTGTTTTGCCTTTTCACATAAATTCATAATCAGCTTTATGGTAGCTTCCCCTGGAAAAAAATTGTGGGGTTTGATTTGGAAAATCCCATAGAATATTATACTTCAGAGTGAACATTAATGTTTGCAGCTAAAATGGTAATAATGTTGAGATAGCACATGATGGAATGTACAGTGGGACAAAAGAATCTAGGTATATTACAAATGTATAAACAAAGCTCACGAAAGGTTAAGGGAGTATAAAAAGCATAAACCAAGCAACTCTGAACAACTGCACTTTAGCAGATAAGGTTGCTTTCCAAGGAGGTATGATTAACAATTCTCAAACTATAATACTTACATTCCTGTGTTCTCTAGTGACATAAAAACAATACTTGGTAATATTGCTCTCACCCTGAAACTGCACAATATATATTTCTTAAATATATAAATCTATATTATATATAGATTTGAATATGTAAATCTCTCTTTATATATATTTCTTGAATATGAAAATATGTATGCATATGTAAATATATATTTTTGAATATAAATATTATACATATATGAAGAGAGAATTTATAAACTGAATAATGTAATTTTGAAACCAGAAAAGTTCCAGGATCTACAGTCAGGATGCTGGAGACTCAGGCGTGCTGATGATCTTGTTCCAGGGCAGCCTCAAAGCTGAGAACAGGAAGAGCCAATGGTGTACCTCCAGTATAAAACACGGCAGGCTTGAGACCCAGAGCAGGTTGATACTGTAATTTGAGTCTGAAGGCAGAAAAATCAGAGTCCTGGCTCAAAGGCAATCACATAGGAGGGTTACACATTTACTCAGCCTTTGATTATACTTAGGCCTTCAACAGTTTCAGTGGGCCCCCTAACATGAGGATAGTCATCAGCTTTCTTCAGTCAGTCAATTCACATTTTAATCTCTTTCAGAAACACCTTCACAAACATATTTTAAAGGATGCTTATTAGCAAAATATCTAAGCACCTTGTGCTGGAGTCCATGTGATAATAGTATTTTATTGCACATCAGCAGCATTTTGGCATAAGAAGAGAAGCAAAAGATTGTGATTCATGAGTCACTGTGCTGTGCTCTGCATGGGGTTGGCCAAATTACAGAAAAGAAGAATTATTCACTCTGCTATGTGTCATAGTGAGAATTCCTGTCAGCTAGAGATGACCCTGGCCTCTCCTCCCAGAACACATTCTGAAAATAGCAGGTCAAGAAGTTGCTCATTTCATTCAAAGAGCAGCACTCCTCAGAGAAGAACCACGGCAGGATCCACAGAATATCTGTGCATTCAAGCAACAGAAACAATAGGAAAAACAAAAGGCACTTAACAGTGGACCACAAAAAGGCACGATACAATATCAGAAAGAAATTCAATAAAGTGGTCTCAGCTACAAAACCAAAGAAAGAAGGGGAAATGTGATGAAATACTAAAAGGTAAAACATTATCTTAAAAAGTTCAGAAAAGGACAGAGAAAAATACAGTACACTAGAAACAAAGGCTGAATTGAAAGCAGCACCAAGAAGAAAGAAATGACTGAGGCCAATAATGGACACAGAAGAAAAGATGGACAAAACTTCATGGCAGTGAAAAAGGGGTCAGAGAGTGTTGAAAGAGAATCAAAATATGATACAGAAAAGGGAAAGAAAGTGGATAGGAAATCAATGTAAGCATACTTTGAATAGAAAATACATATGATATATACTTACAATATTTATATACATATGCAAATCATAGAATAACAAATAGCCCAATACACTTTTCACATACCAATAACACACCCCACACACTAGCCAGTGTGAGCACAACATCGCCAATAAAGTTATGAAAAGGATCCACAAGGACCTACTCACTTAGGACATGAATACAGCATATATTCTGGTCCTCAAACAAGCATCACCCACTCTATTTGTAAAGACATAAATAAATGTATAAGAAACTATACTGAATATTTAAATATGAATTCATTATATCTATTTAGGAAATGGAAGAGTATACGTGCATCTTACTAACTTTCAAAATTTAACTACAAGTATACAGCAAATGTGGATATCACATATTCAATGGGAACACGAGGCACATACATAGAACATACAAACACTGAAATACCACCCAGCATAAATAATGAGCTTTCTTTAAAAAATAAATTACTCAAAACAAAGAGATTATGGAAGGTTTAATTAAATAAAAGGTATATTATTTAGATATTTCACACAAAGAATATGAGAATGGAAAATTTTGGGCATCAAATATTAAGAAATAAGTAATAAGAACAAGGATGCTGAAAAATTGATTCATATAAGTTAAGCAATTTTTGCCATTAATGAATATATACACTTTTAAGACCTAAGTATGGTATTGGGTATATTTTTTAAAGCCAATCCTTAGACACATTGAATGATTTATGAAAAAGTTATAATTTCTAGAAATTAACTTTCCAATAATTTGGGGTAAGTGAGTGAATAGGGTAGAAGAATGGAAGAAACAGGGCCATGAAATCTTCATTGCTAAACCTGGCTGATTGGTCTATATGAGGCCAGTTGTGGTGTTTTTGTCCTTTTTTTTTTTTGAAGTTTTCCTTAAGGGCAAATTCGTTCTTTTACCTTTTGAATCCTTGGGGGAAATTGTTATTTTTTTGTTTGTCGTAGTTTGTTTTTTGCTCTTCGTTTTTTTTTTGGTTTGGGAGGAGGCCACGCCTCCAACTTTTTTGTCCCCCGGCAGGCCTTGGAGACCTTTTTTTTAGGCTTTTGCTTATCCTTTCCTTCCCTTAATTTAGGTTTTTTTTTCTTTTCCTGCGTTCAGTTCAAACTTGGGGGCGGAGGATTTTTCCTTGCTTAAGGGTTGCCAAAATATGCATTCTGGATATTTCATAACTTTGCTAACGCTGTAGGTGTGACTTCATTATTTGTAGAGCCCAACCCTCGCAATCTGCAAGCTCATCTTCCAGAAGCCAGCCCAGCCCATCTGTACCATATATAAACTGTTGCCTAAGCCCATCTCTTTCACTCGCTCTTCTCAGCTCTGTCCTCAGCCTCTCACGCCTTCCCAGCTTTCTCAGCCCCAGGGAACTTGTCTAGCAAAACCATCGTGAGGAGCCAGAGCAGCAGCCGCTGTGGCTTTAGTTCCAGCTCAGCCAGAGTCCCTGGGCTCAGCCGCTCCGGCTTCAGCAGTGTCTCTGTGTGCCGCTCCAGGGGCAGTGGCGGCATTGGGGCAGCGTATGGAGGAGCTGGCTTTGGCAGCAGGAGCCTCTATGGCCTGGGAGGTTCCAAGAGGATCTCCATCGGAGGGGGCAGCTGTGCCATCGGAGGAGGATATGGCAGCAGAGTTGGAGGTGGCTTTGGCTTTGGAGGTGGAGCCGGCAGTGGATTTGGTTATGGTGGTGGAGTTGGTAGCGGTTTTGGGCTCGCTGGTGGAGTTGGCTTTGGTGGTGGCTATGGGGGCGCTGGCTTCCCCGTGTGTCCCCCAGGTGGCATCCAAGAGGTCACGGTCAATCAGAGTCTCCTCACTCCTCTGAACATGGAAATCGACCCCACCATCCAGCGGGTGAGGACGGAGGAGCGTGAGCAGATCAAGACCCTCAACAACAAGTTCGCCTCCTTCATCGACAAGGTGAGTCATGAGGCCTGGCCCTCTGCAGACAAAGACATAGCAATCCTCCAACAGGAAGAACTAGGACAGCAAGTGGGGGCTTCACACTGGACCTCCACAGGGCACAAGAGGGCCCCTTGGTGGGTGACAAGAGCAGGAGGAGATGGAATTGGAACTGCTGAGTTCCGTTTGGAACTGCTGACTTCCCTACAGACCCACAGATGAGGCAGTGTGACAATGGAAAGGGCTAGGTCTCCTCTCTTGAGGATCTGAGATACAAGCAATGGCAGTGGTCCTCGGGCCCCTGCTTCCCTCTGGGGTCTGGATTAGAGAAAAAGGCTAAACAAAAACTGAAGAGAAAACAATTTTCTTCCTTGAATAATGAAAAAGTTAAACAAGTTACACAATATGTGAAAATGCTAATTTATTACACAAAACAGACAATGACTACAAAAATGGGATGTTTATAGGGGATACATGCATTAAGTGGAGGAATAGATATTAATTAATTTACTTATTTATCTATCCTTAATCTATATTAATCTTTAGGGAACATTTACATCCTGATAGCTGAATCCTATCCATAAAGGAAACTTGTACAATGGAACAACAAACACTATTTTCAACTAGAATTGTGACTGTGCTTGCAAAGAGAGGAAGAAATATTAAAAGCCACTGATTAGATTCACAAGTTAGATGGTGAGAAGTACTGAGTTGTTCATTCTGAGGGTTTCTTGGTTGGTCTGTGTGTTGGAAAAGAGAAACTGCAGCAGACCAAACTGTCAGTGTGAGTCTCTGTGCATGCTCAGCACCGTTCATAGGGAGAAGCAGGGACTGCTGGGAGACCTGCCAAGCCCTCACTTCTTGCTTTCTGGCTTTGTCTCACAAATAACTATCTGTGCCCCTCCCAGGTGCGCTTCCTGGAGCAACAGAACAAGGTCCTGGACACCAAGTGGACCCTGCTCCAGGAGCAGGGCACCAAGACAGTCAGGCAGAACCTGGAGCCTCTGTTTGAGCAGTACATCAACAACCTCAGGAGGCAGCTGGACTCCATCCTTGGAGAGAGAGGCCGCCTGGACTCAGAGCTGAGGAATATGCAGGACACAGTGGAGGACTACAAGCACAAGTGAGTCACAACAGGAGAGGAGGAGTGGGCTCAGATTCTCCAGCTCACACTGCAAAAGAATTCAGAGGACAAGTCTAGATGTGCACATAACTCTGGAGGAAAACTCGTGTAGGAAAGATGATCATAAATTACTGCCAACCAGCAAAAACTGTAAGACAAGCCTGTTATGTGAGTTAGGGGTAGAGTAAAAAGAAAAAAATTTGTTGTGATAACAGCAAGAATCGTTTGGTCTCTCTGTGGCAGGGAAAATGGATCTGGACGCTCTCCATTTATGGAAAGAGGGGATCAGAGACAGTCCTTGGGTTTCCTCCACACACTGGCTCAAATGCGTTATACCCTTTCCTTGTAGATATGAAGATGAAATCAACAAGCGCACAGCAGCAGAGAATGAATTTGTGACCTTGAAAAAGGTGAGCTGACAAAGTTGGGATTGAGGCTGCTCTGCTGAACCAGAGATATGCTTCCGTGTCCCCCTCCCCTCCAAGAGGAGAGATGCCAGGGAGGTAGAGACGGATGGCCTGAGCAGGAGGGCTCAGCTAACTCCTCTCATTTCTCTGTCCCCAGGATGTGGATGCTGCCTACATGAACAAGACTGAACTGCAAACCAAGGCAGACAGCCTCATCGATGAGATCAACTTCCTGAGAACCTTGTACGAGGCTGTAAGTTTCCTCTCCCACTTGCGCTTCACTTGGATAGGATCTGCAAAGGCAGGAAGACCTTGATGCCGGTACCTCTGTAAGTGGTATGCACAAAGATGACCTTCGCACCTTGTGTTCTGTAGGAGCTGGCTCAGATGCAAACCCACATCTCAGACACTTCTGTGGTCCTGTCCATGGATAACAACCGCAGCTTGGACCTGGACAGCATCATTGCGGAAGTCAGGGCCCAGTATGAGGAGATTGCTCAGAGAAGCCGGGCTGAGGCTGAGTCCTGGTACCAGACCAAGGTGAGCAGTGAGGTGGTAGCTGCTCAGCAATCCGTGTGTCCCAGGCTCCAGGTCCCACGCTTCTAATACCAGAAGGCTTCTGAACCACTGGGCTGGGGGAACTGCTGAAAGAATGTAGGGGTCTTCTCACAGCAAGTACACTACACATGGTTACACACTGACAGAATTTATGCCCAATCTAGAAAGCAAAAGGACTCAGAGGAAGGAGGACAGAGATCATATAAAGAACTCAGCATCTTGCTCACATGTACCCTGAATGTTCCTTCTCAGAATATACTACAGAACACTGTCAGATCCCAAGAGAACCAGACACTATGTGGTCTCCTAAGCAGCAGGGTTTGTGACTGGGTTTTACAGTGTCCAATAAGCCTGTAAAATCCACTTTTCCATAAATTTCAAGGGTATGACGTGCCTTTTTACAAGTGAGAGCCCTCCTTCGCATATCGATTTTCTGTGTCTTCCATTGACCTACAGTATGAGGAGCTGCAAGTCACAGCGGGCAGACACGGGGACGACCTGCGCAACACCAAGCAGGAAATCGCTGAGATCAACCGCATGATCCAGAGGCTGAGATCTGAGATCGACCACGTCAAGAAGCAGGTACACAAAACAGAGTCAGTTAGAGCTTGCTTCTATCAATCCTAGGTTCTTGGACTCGTGTCCACCGGGAATGAGGCTCAGGGCTGAGCCCCTGGAACGTACCAGATGATAAGCGCATTGTGTTGCCTCCCCTCCAGTGCGCCAATCTGCAGGCCGCCATCGCTGATGCTGAGCAGCGTGGGGAGCTGGCCCTCAAGGATGCCAGGAACAAGCTGGAAGGGCTGGAGGATGCCTTGCAGAAGGCCAAGCAGGACATGGCCAGGCTGCTCAAGGAGTACCAGGAGCTCATGAATGTCAAACTGGCCTTGGACGTCGAGATCGCCACCTACAGGAAGCTGCTGGAAGGAGAAGAGTGCAGGTGCGTTGCCCACACACTAGCTCAGTCCTCTGAGATCTCCCAGATGTCCCACACTCACCACAACATTAGAGCAGCAGTCATAATTGTGATTATGGTTCTAGTAAAAAAAAAAAAAACAAAAACAAAAAAAAAACAAACTGAAAAGCAGTTCCCCCTGAACTATCCCCAGGTGCAGGCTTCCCCAGGTCTCCAGGTAGCAGGTTTCTAGGTCTCACCTTCCTGTGCTCCTCTCTCCCTAGGCTGAATGGTGAAGGTGTTGGACAGGTCAACATCTGTAAGTACCTGGGCTCCCTGCCTCCCCAGCCCCAGCCCAGCTCTGGCTCAGTGAGGTAGAATGTGCTCACTGTGTCCCGTGTCCTTGTCCTGTC
>NW_004955547.1:2861044-2871202 GCF_000276665.1 Chinchilla lanigera | reverse complement strand
AACAGATATAGACATGCAATACTGGCAAGACACATACTTAAAGGAAGGCTGGGGCCAGGTGGAACCTGACCTCTCTGATAGAAAGGCAATGACAACCCGGCACAGTCTGCATCTTTCTTTATACACAATATAAAGGGGAAAGTGCGGGATGGGGTCAAAAGTGCAAGGTCTCAGAGTTTTCTTGAAAGCATAAAAGCAAAACATGCTAAGAACTACCCATGCTTTAGTTACCAGGGAGGAACACCAAGGCTGGACACCTGTTGATATGTCACTGAGCTAGAGGTCAACTTGTATATGGTCTGCCTCTGGTATTTCATGTTTCCAGGACTGGCTTTGCTCCATTCTCAAGGAGTTCACAGACCTCAGGCTCAGCTGCTCCCTAAAACTGGTTTATTTGTCTGACATTTAAAAATAAATGGCACCAAATCTTCATAAACTCTTCTAGGAAATAGAAACAAAGGGAGCACTTTCTAGTTCAATTTATGCAGACCAGTATTGCTGTGACACCATAACAAGTTAATGATGCTTTGGGAAGGCAAAAGTACAGACTAACACCTCTTATCAATACAGACACAAAAATGTTGCATTAAATAGCATCAAATTGATTCCTACACAGCATACAACAAATTATATACCTTGGTTAAGTGGGGTTTATTCTAGATATGTAAGGCTAACATCTAAAGGCAGTCATCCAATCTACTACATTAAGGAGTAAAGAAGGAAAATCAAATTATTATAATGATGCAAAATAGCATCATTACATAATCCAACATCAATTCATGCCCCAAAACATCTCAGCAAGTGGGAATAAAGGGCTACAATCTCCATTTGGTAAGCAACAGCTAACATCATCCTTAATGTTGAGAGATTGGACCCTTTTCCCCTGAGGTTGAGAAGAAGGCAAAGCAGACCACTCTCTCCACTGTGACTGTCTTAGCACTGCCAATCCAATGACAGTAATGAGATGAGAAAAAGCAATGAAAGTTATCTACATCAGAAATGAGATGAAACTCTACAAGTGATATTATGTAGAAAGTCTAATGAATCTATCAAAATCTTCTTGGACTTAATAAGTAAGTCTAGCCAAGTTTCAGAATAAAGGCTACTACGCAAAGAAGTACTTTTCACATACTACCACTGAAGAATTAAAACCCACAATTAAAACCCAACACTATTCAGGATATCACTAAAAGATGAAGTACTTAGGTATAAATCCAATGATACATGAAGAAAATCTATAGTTGAAAAACTATAAAACACAAATGAAAGAAATGCAAGGGGTAAATCAATGAAAAGATATTCCATATGTGTGGTTGGAAGGCTTGTTATTACCCATCAGTCATTTCTTTCTGACTTGGTATTTAGAGTAAACACAACTTCTGTTTTAATCCCAATGAGACATTTAAAAAATATTGGCAAATTGAGTAAAGTTTATAAGGCAATGCAACGGGTCTTTTCCCAGTGTGAATAGTGGAATATAGAACATTTTGAGTGGTAGCACACTTACATATGATACTGTAGAGGAAATCATGATATTACGTATTTGTCAAGAAAAAACACAACAAGCTTTTTTCCAAAATATCAAGTTAATTAACATATTTCTTGTACATATCATCTTTTTGTGGTACAGCATTTGAAATTCCTCCCACTGTTATTTTTAAATATGAAATATGTTACTATTGACTTTCATCCTGCTATGCAACACAACTCAAAATTTACTACTCTTCTCTAAAAGAAACCTGAACCCCTGCCTAGACTCAAGCAATTCACACTTCCTTCTGCTCCCCTCCCCTCAGCTGTGATAATGCTCTCTCCACTGTCCACCTCTGTAAGTTCAACTTCTTACATTTCACATATACCTGAGACCATGGAATAATTTTCATCCTGTTCCTAATTTATTTCACTTAATATAACATCCTACAGATTCCTTTGCTTTATCTTTCTTTTTAGAGCAATTTTATGTTCACAACAAAATAGTTAAGAAAGCACAGAGCTTACCATATATCTTTTGCTCCTACAAATTCAACCTCATACACTTCCAACAACCCCCATTGCTGTGATAAATTTATTTCAATTCATTGATTTCCTACAATGACATGTCACTAGTAACCAAAGTCTACAGTTTACCAGAGGGTTCATTCCTGGTAGTGTACTTTCTACAGGTTTTTGAAAAGTGTATAATAATAGGTATATACAATTATAGAATTATATACAATATTCTCATTGCCCTGAAATCCACTGTCCTCCATCCATACATCCTTCCTACTACAGCCCTTGAAATCCACTCATCTTTGTATTGTCTTCAGGCTCCACCGTATCATATACTTGAAATCATATAGCCTGTAGAGTTTCACATCAGCTGCTTTCACTTAAACATATACTCTCAATTTCCTTTACATCTTTCCACGGCTTAGCATCTCATTTCATTTTCATTATGAGTAATCTTCCATTGTCTTGATTGTACCATAGTTTCTTTGTCCATTCCCCTACCAAAGGGTATCTTGTTTTCTTCCAAGTTCTGGCAATTAGGTTCAAGCTGCTACAAACAATTTTGCTGTGAACCCAAAATTGTTCTAAAAGTGAAGACAAAGTAAAAGATTCTGGAGGATGTTATATCAAGTGAAATCAATTGCCAGGGGTTTGTGTTGGTATATGTTTTCAATTAATTTTGGTAAATGACAAGGACTAGGATTGCTGAACTACACTGCAAGCAGGTTTAGTTTTGGAAGAAGCTGCAAACTTTCTTCAAAATAGCTGTACTAGTTTGCAACCTTATCATCAATGAATGCAAGTTCCTGTTTCCCCTTTTCCTTGTCAGGATTTGGTATTGTCACTGTTCTGGATTTTGGGGATTTCACTAGGCATGAATTGAAACATCATAGTTCAGGTTGCATTTATATGATACGTGTGATGTTCAGTATCTTTCTCATGCTTATTTACCACCTATACATTTTATTCAGTGAGATGAGTTCTTTGGATTTCAGCATACATTAGGTCCACTTGTTAGTTTGCTATTATTGAATTTAAAGATTTCTGTTTATCCTCTGTGTGTGTGAGAGAGAGAGAGAAAAAGAGAGAGGGAGAGAGAGAGAGAGAGAGAGAGAGAGAGAGAGAGAGAGAGAGAGAGAAAGTGAGACAGGGTTTCCCTATGTAGTTCAGTCTGCCTTGAACTTGCTTATGTCAGCCTTGAACTCACAGTGATTCTGCTACCTCAACCTCTAGAGCATTGGGATTATGGATGTGCACCACTTCTTCCAGTCTTCTCTGTGAATGTTGAGTAACAGTATACATTACAGCCTTTATAAAATGTGTCCTTTGTCAACATTTTCTCCTAATCTGGTGGTTGACTTTGCATTCTTTTAACACTGTCTTTTCACAGAACAGAAGTTTTGAGTTTTAAAAACCCAATTTATCAATTATTTCTTTATGTTGTATCTAAAAGTCAAGGGTATATCTAAGGTCATCTAGGTTTCTCCTTTGTTCCTCTAAGAGCTTTATGGCTTTGTGTTTTATACCTGGGATTATGATCCGAGTCAAGTTGGTTTTGGTAGAACGTGTGTGGTCTATGGCCAGATTTATTTTTCTTTGCATGTGGATGCCCATCTGCTACAGCACCATCTGCTGAACACAAAATTTTTGCTCCATCACTTCTTTTTGAAAGATCAGTTAACTGAATATCTGGGCTCATTCTGGGCTCTCTATTTTGTCCCTTAATCTATATGCCTTTCTTGTGCCAGTGCCACACTCTCTTGATCACTGCAGCTTCATAGTAGGTCTTTTTGTTGGGTATTGCCAGTTCTTTGTTTTTTCTTTTTCTTCAATATTGAATTAGCTATGCTGGGTGTTTTGCCTTTTCACATAAATTCATAATCAGCTTTATGGTAGCTTCCCCTGGAAAAAAATTGTGGGGTTTGATTTGGAAAATCCCATAGAATATTATACTTCAGAGTGAACATTAATGTTTGCAGCTAAAATGGTAATAATGTTGAGATAGCACATGATGGAATGTACAGTGGGACAAAAGAATCTAGGTATATTACAAATGTATAAACAAAGCTCACGAAAGGTTAAGGGAGTATAAAAAGCATAAACCAAGCAACTCTGAACAACTGCACTTTAGCAGATAAGGTTGCTTTCCAAGGAGGTATGATTAACAATTCTCAAACTATAATACTTACATTCCTGTGTTCTCTAGTGACATAAAAACAATACTTGGTAATATTGCTCTCACCCTGAAACTGCACAATATATATTTCTTAAATATATAAATCTATATTATATATAGATTTGAATATGTAAATCTCTCTTTATATATATTTCTTGAATATGAAAATATGTATGCATATGTAAATATATATTTTTGAATATAAATATTATACATATATGAAGAGAGAATTTATAAACTGAATAATGTAATTTTGAAACCAGAAAAGTTCCAGGATCTACAGTCAGGATGCTGGAGACTCAGGCGTGCTGATGATCTTGTTCCAGGGCAGCCTCAAAGCTGAGAACAGGAAGAGCCAATGGTGTACCTCCAGTATAAAACACGGCAGGCTTGAGACCCAGAGCAGGTTGATACTGTAATTTGAGTCTGAAGGCAGAAAAATCAGAGTCCTGGCTCAAAGGCAATCACATAGGAGGGTTACACATTTACTCAGCCTTTGATTATACTTAGGCCTTCAACAGTTTCAGTGGGCCCCCTAACATGAGGATAGTCATCAGCTTTCTTCAGTCAGTCAATTCACATTTTAATCTCTTTCAGAAACACCTTCACAAACATATTTTAAAGGATGCTTATTAGCAAAATATCTAAGCACCTTGTGCTGGAGTCCATGTGATAATAGTATTTTATTGCACATCAGCAGCATTTTGGCATAAGAAGAGAAGCAAAAGATTGTGATTCATGAGTCACTGTGCTGTGCTCTGCATGGGGTTGGCCAAATTACAGAAAAGAAGAATTATTCACTCTGCTATGTGTCATAGTGAGAATTCCTGTCAGCTAGAGATGACCCTGGCCTCTCCTCCCAGAACACATTCTGAAAATAGCAGGTCAAGAAGTTGCTCATTTCATTCAAAGAGCAGCACTCCTCAGAGAAGAACCACGGCAGGATCCACAGAATATCTGTGCATTCAAGCAACAGAAACAATAGGAAAAACAAAAGGCACTTAACAGTGGACCACAAAAAGGCACGATACAATATCAGAAAGAAATTCAATAAAGTGGTCTCAGCTACAAAACCAAAGAAAGAAGGGGAAATGTGATGAAATACTAAAAGGTAAAACATTATCTTAAAAAGTTCAGAAAAGGACAGAGAAAAATACAGTACACTAGAAACAAAGGCTGAATTGAAAGCAGCACCAAGAAGAAAGAAATGACTGAGGCCAATAATGGACACAGAAGAAAAGATGGACAAAACTTCATGGCAGTGAAAAAGGGGTCAGAGAGTGTTGAAAGAGAATCAAAATATGATACAGAAAAGGGAAAGAAAGTGGATAGGAAATCAATGTAAGCATACTTTGAATAGAAAATACATATGATATATACTTACAATATTTATATACATATGCAAATCATAGAATAACAAATAGCCCAATACACTTTTCACATACCAATAACACACCCCACACACTAGCCAGTGTGAGCACAACATCGCCAATAAAGTTATGAAAAGGATCCACAAGGACCTACTCACTTAGGACATGAATACAGCATATATTCTGGTCCTCAAACAAGCATCACCCACTCTATTTGTAAAGACATAAATAAATGTATAAGAAACTATACTGAATATTTAAATATGAATTCATTATATCTATTTAGGAAATGGAAGAGTATACGTGCATCTTACTAACTTTCAAAATTTAACTACAAGTATACAGCAAATGTGGATATCACATATTCAATGGGAACACGAGGCACATACATAGAACATACAAACACTGAAATACCACCCAGCATAAATAATGAGCTTTCTTTAAAAAATAAATTACTCAAAACAAAGAGATTATGGAAGGTTTAATTAAATAAAAGGTATATTATTTAGATATTTCACACAAAGAATATGAGAATGGAAAATTTTGGGCATCAAATATTAAGAAATAAGTAATAAGAACAAGGATGCTGAAAAATTGATTCATATAAGTTAAGCAATTTTTGCCATTAATGAATATATACACTTTTAAGACCTAAGTATGGTATTGGGTATATTTTTTAAAGCCAATCCTTAGACACATTGAATGATTTATGAAAAAGTTATAATTTCTAGAAATTAACTTTCCAATAATTTGGGGTAAGTGAGTGAATAGGGTAGAAGAATGGAAGAAACAGGGCCATGAAATCTTCATTGCTAAACCTGGCTGATTGGTCTATATGAGGCCAGTTGTGGTGTTTTTGTCCTTTTTTTTTTTTGAAGTTTTCCTTAAGGGCAAATTCGTTCTTTTACCTTTTGAATCCTTGGGGGAAATTGTTATTTTTTTGTTTGTCGTAGTTTGTTTTTTGCTCTTCGTTTTTTTTTTGGTTTGGGAGGAGGCCACGCCTCCAACTTTTTTGTCCCCCGGCAGGCCTTGGAGACCTTTTTTTTAGGCTTTTGCTTATCCTTTCCTTCCCTTAATTTAGGTTTTTTTTTCTTTTCCTGCGTTCAGTTCAAACTTGGGGGCGGAGGATTTTTCCTTGCTTAAGGGTTGCCAAAATATGCATTCTGGATATTTCATAACTTTGCTAACGCTGTAGGTGTGACTTCATTATTTGTAGAGCCCAACCCTCGCAATCTGCAAGCTCATCTTCCAGAAGCCAGCCCAGCCCATCTGTACCATATATAAACTGTTGCCTAAGCCCATCTCTTTCACTCGCTCTTCTCAGCTCTGTCCTCAGCCTCTCACGCCTTCCCAGCTTTCTCAGCCCCAGGGAACTTGTCTAGCAAAACCATCGTGAGGAGCCAGAGCAGCAGCCGCTGTGGCTTTAGTTCCAGCTCAGCCAGAGTCCCTGGGCTCAGCCGCTCCGGCTTCAGCAGTGTCTCTGTGTGCCGCTCCAGGGGCAGTGGCGGCATTGGGGCAGCGTATGGAGGAGCTGGCTTTGGCAGCAGGAGCCTCTATGGCCTGGGAGGTTCCAAGAGGATCTCCATCGGAGGGGGCAGCTGTGCCATCGGAGGAGGATATGGCAGCAGAGTTGGAGGTGGCTTTGGCTTTGGAGGTGGAGCCGGCAGTGGATTTGGTTATGGTGGTGGAGTTGGTAGCGGTTTTGGGCTCGCTGGTGGAGTTGGCTTTGGTGGTGGCTATGGGGGCGCTGGCTTCCCCGTGTGTCCCCCAGGTGGCATCCAAGAGGTCACGGTCAATCAGAGTCTCCTCACTCCTCTGAACATGGAAATCGACCCCACCATCCAGCGGGTGAGGACGGAGGAGCGTGAGCAGATCAAGACCCTCAACAACAAGTTCGCCTCCTTCATCGACAAGGTGAGTCATGAGGCCTGGCCCTCTGCAGACAAAGACATAGCAATCCTCCAACAGGAAGAACTAGGACAGCAAGTGGGGGCTTCACACTGGACCTCCACAGGGCACAAGAGGGCCCCTTGGTGGGTGACAAGAGCAGGAGGAGATGGAATTGGAACTGCTGAGTTCCGTTTGGAACTGCTGACTTCCCTACAGACCCACAGATGAGGCAGTGTGACAATGGAAAGGGCTAGGTCTCCTCTCTTGAGGATCTGAGATACAAGCAATGGCAGTGGTCCTCGGGCCCCTGCTTCCCTCTGGGGTCTGGATTAGAGAAAAAGGCTAAACAAAAACTGAAGAGAAAACAATTTTCTTCCTTGAATAATGAAAAAGTTAAACAAGTTACACAATATGTGAAAATGCTAATTTATTACACAAAACAGACAATGACTACAAAAATGGGATGTTTATAGGGGATACATGCATTAAGTGGAGGAATAGATATTAATTAATTTACTTATTTATCTATCCTTAATCTATATTAATCTTTAGGGAACATTTACATCCTGATAGCTGAATCCTATCCATAAAGGAAACTTGTACAATGGAACAACAAACACTATTTTCAACTAGAATTGTGACTGTGCTTGCAAAGAGAGGAAGAAATATTAAAAGCCACTGATTAGATTCACAAGTTAGATGGTGAGAAGTACTGAGTTGTTCATTCTGAGGGTTTCTTGGTTGGTCTGTGTGTTGGAAAAGAGAAACTGCAGCAGACCAAACTGTCAGTGTGAGTCTCTGTGCATGCTCAGCACCGTTCATAGGGAGAAGCAGGGACTGCTGGGAGACCTGCCAAGCCCTCACTTCTTGCTTTCTGGCTTTGTCTCACAAATAACTATCTGTGCCCCTCCCAGGTGCGCTTCCTGGAGCAACAGAACAAGGTCCTGGACACCAAGTGGACCCTGCTCCAGGAGCAGGGCACCAAGACAGTCAGGCAGAACCTGGAGCCTCTGTTTGAGCAGTACATCAACAACCTCAGGAGGCAGCTGGACTCCATCCTTGGAGAGAGAGGCCGCCTGGACTCAGAGCTGAGGAATATGCAGGACACAGTGGAGGACTACAAGCACAAGTGAGTCACAACAGGAGAGGAGGAGTGGGCTCAGATTCTCCAGCTCACACTGCAAAAGAATTCAGAGGACAAGTCTAGATGTGCACATAACTCTGGAGGAAAACTCGTGTAGGAAAGATGATCATAAATTACTGCCAACCAGCAAAAACTGTAAGACAAGCCTGTTATGTGAGTTAGGGGTAGAGTAAAAAGAAAAAAATTTGTTGTGATAACAGCAAGAATCGTTTGGTCTCTCTGTGGCAGGGAAAATGGATCTGGACGCTCTCCATTTATGGAAAGAGGGGATCAGAGACAGTCCTTGGGTTTCCTCCACACACTGGCTCAAATGCGTTATACCCTTTCCTTGTAGATATGAAGATGAAATCAACAAGCGCACAGCAGCAGAGAATGAATTTGTGACCTTGAAAAAGGTGAGCTGACAAAGTTGGGATTGAGGCTGCTCTGCTGAACCAGAGATATGCTTCCGTGTCCCCCTCCCCTCCAAGAGGAGAGATGCCAGGGAGGTAGAGACGGATGGCCTGAGCAGGAGGGCTCAGCTAACTCCTCTCATTGCTCTGTCCCCAGGATGTGGATGCTGCCTACATGAACAAGACTGAACTGCAAACCAAGGCAGACAGCCTCATCGATGAGATCAACTTCCTGAGAACCTTGTACGAGGCCGTAAGTTTCCTCTCCCACTTGCGCTTCACTCGGGTGGGATCTGCAAAGGCAGGAAGACCTTGATGCCGGTACCTCTGTAAGTGGTATGCACAAAGATGACCTTCGCACCTTGTGTTCTGTAGGAGCTGGCTCAGATGCAAACCCACATCTCAGACACTTCTGTGGTCCTGTCCATGGATAACAACCGCAGCTTGGACCTGGACAGCATCATTGCTGAAGTCAAGGCCCAGTATGAGGAGATCGCTCAGAGAAGCCGGGCTGAGGCTGAGTCCTGGTACCAGACCAAGGTGAGCAGTGAGGTGGTAGCTGCTCAGCAATCCGTGTGTCCCAGGCTCCAGGTCCCACGCTTCTAATACCAGAAGGCTTCTGAACCACTGGGCTGGGGGAACTGCTGAAAGAATGTAGGGGTCTTCTCACAGCAAGTACACTACACATGGTTACACACTGACAGAATTTATGCCCAATCTAGAAAGCAAAAGGACTCAGAGGAAGGAGGACAGAGATCATATAAAGAACTCAGCATCTTGCTCACATGTACCCTGAATGTTCCTTCTCAGAATATACTACAGAACACTGTCAGATCCCAAGAGAACCAGACACTATGTGGTCTCCTAAGCAGCAGGGTTTGTGACTGGGTTTTACAGTGTCCAATAAGCCTGTCTAACCCACTTTTCCATAAATTTCAAGGGTATGACATGTCTTTTTACAAGTGAGAGCTCTCCTTTGCATAGGAAACCCATATCGATTTTCTGTGTCTTCAATTGACCTACAGTATGAGGAGCTGCAAGTCACAGCAGGCAGACACGGGGACGACCTGCGCAACACCAAGCAGGAAATCGCTGAGATCAACCGCATGATCCAGAGGCTGAGATCTGAGATCGACCACGTCAAGAAGCAGGTACACAAAACAGAGTCAGTTAGAGCTTGCTTCTATCAATCCTAGG